>NW_028082407.1:600000-991465 GCF_014824575.4 Sturnira hondurensis
TTCAACATAAGCCGGTCTTGCAGGCTGACATCTGTTCAGTTAAGTCCGTTCCCTCACTGGGTGCGGCCCCCCTCCCCTCGCAGCTTGCCCTCCTGGCCGTCCCTGCACTCTCCTGAGGGGAAGTGAAGAAGGAAGCCTTTCCACCATGCTCTTGCTGTTTTTAAAAATAATGAAATAAAAGAAAGCTGCCTTTCGGGGTCTTTCTGGGTGCGATTCACATCAGAATTCCCTGCTGGAATCCCTTCCATCCACAATGAAGGAAAGCTACCACAATAATCCCTTTTTTTTTACCTCTGAGATCAGTAAAGATCAGTTCTACAGTGAGAGTTTTAATTCGTGCGCCCTCTGAGGAAGGGGATCTGGCTCCCTGTCAACATTGAAAGGTGCTGTCTGCTGCCCAGAGCGGCTGAACTCCCAGCACTGCCTCCAAGACATGTCTCTGCAGAGGCGACAGTGTGCTCCAGTGGAAGGAGCCGCTGGTGCTGTTCGTGGTAGCTAAGGCCTGGGACACCCTAGTCCCTGACAGGGACCCGGTAAGTGACAGCACGGCCACATGCAGGACCACTGTGGGGCCGGGGGCAGGCAGCCCTCACAGGAATGAGGTGAAGCTGCCCGCTCTCTTGGAAAACAGGCCACCTCTCCAGGATGCGTTGAGAAGAAAATGCAGACTACACAACGTGTGTGAACTAGGTGGGGCCGGGGTGGGGAGAGACACCCAAAACACGGGGCCAGTGTTTGCCTCCCGAGAGGGCACTGGCGTCAGGCCAGAAGCTTCTCCCCACCGCACGTGGGCTCTAGGCGAGGTCGAGCTGAGCTCTCTCTGCTGGAGCCCATGCGCACTGGTTCAGCGTGGGCGGCTCTGTGACTCGGAGTGGTGGGCACACGGTGGCCATGCAGCCCACTCTGACTCCACCGAATCCCCGGGGCTCCCTGGTCCTGTGCACCTGAAGGAGAACACAGTCAGAGTGCACCCCGCAGTGTGTGGGAGGGTGAGCTCTGGGTCACCCACCTGTGGGCCTCCTCCCTCCCTCCAGCTCCCCCGCAGGACGGCTGAAGGTACAGAGGGCGGTGACTGACGCCGGCCGCCTGGGCCAAATACAAGTCACTGAACCCTGTGGAGTCTTTGCAAAGCTTGGGGACAGTCCGTGCCCGCTGCACAGTGAGAGTCCCGAAGAGGAGCAGGTGGGAGCCTCCCTCCGGGCCGTGCGAGGTGCCAAGTGCCAGGGTGCACCCGAATCCCTGAGAGAGGGTCATCCTCACACCCAGGGTGAAATGCAACCATTGCCAGTGGCTCTTCTTGGGTTTCTACTGGGGAAACCATGATTACACCAAATGAGTGATTAGGCTGCAGCTCGGTCAAAGTTCACTTATTGATTATCCTTACCCAAAGACACTTTTTGCATTACTTTGAGAGAAAGAGAAAAAAAAAATTGATAGGTGGCTTCTCATATGTGCCCTGATGGGGGAATGAACCAACAACCCAGACATGTGCCCTGACATGGGATAGAACCCGCAACCTTCATGTTTGCAGGATGATGCCCAGGCAACTGAGCCACACCAGCCATGGCTGGTTAAGATTTAATTCATTTCTAAAACATTTCTGTGGCTCACGAAGGCCTCATCACCTTCACCATGCCAGGGGTTTCAGGCGCAGGGCACATCATGGGGTGGGTGGAGAGAGGCAGGCCAGCAGGCCAGGCAGCAGAGGGGCTGGGGACTGAGAGGCGGGAAGGGGCGGAGCTCCTGGGCTGGCTCCGCCCATAGGCGCTCGCCTTCCACTGGGTCCGATAGATGCAGGCCTCCCTCAGGTCTCCCGCACGCCCCCTCTTTAAAAAGCCGCGGTGACCCTGAGTGTTGCCTACATAGTCTCTGCGTCCTGGTTTTTCGACTGACTTCCCACTGGACTGGAGCCTTCTCAAGGCTGGAACACACCTGTCTGTCCACCTGTCTGTCTGTCTGTCTGTCTGATTCGCCGCTGTATCCCCAACTTTAGCCCAGCACAGTTCAGGGGTTGAGTAACTATGTGTTGAAGGAAGGAAGGAAGGGAGGGAGGGAGGGAGGACGGACGGACTGGGCGCAGGGGGATCAGAGCAGGCGGCTTCTGAGCTGGGCCTAAGACAGCCCCGGCCGGCCACGCAGGCCGCACCTGCTCTCTGGAACCTCAGTACATGCCAGGCGGAAGGGCCGGAGGTGGGCAGTGCTGAGCCCCCTGAGGGCCAGCCCCTCTCACAAGGGCAGTGTGGCACTGCCAGTGTCCAGGGTCACCCCGAGACCCTCAAGCACAAGGTTTATGTCCCCGTAAACCTGCCACCATCCTGCCCCCATGCACTGTGATGACCCCAGGGCCAGAGTGAGGAGACCCTCTTCTACATGGACCCCTGGAAGAAGCCCCGAACTCTCCTTGTGGAGGGCACAGGGTCAACCACCACTGCCAGCATTTACGGGGCCCCCACGCCCAGACTTCCAGAACCTTATCTGACGCTTGCAGTGCCCTGTGCTGAGCCTGTGACTTGCAGGGACAGATAGGGCATCGGGTCATTCCCAGCCAGTCTGTCCGCCTGCAGGTGCCCCCAACCTCTGTTCAAACCCATCTTAAAATCCTGCCCTGAAGGGTGAGGACAGCTGGCACAGAGGAGACTTGGCCTGAGGGAAGGTGCCCACCTGGCTCCTATGGACGACCTCTGACCTCCCCAGGTTCGAGCTATGTTGACCGACCCCCCCACCCCTAGGGGGCCCCCAGTGCACATGGGACACTCCTGCTTGGGATTCCCCACAGGGCCCACGACCACAGCATGCCTGGCTCCCACGGCATCCCTCCCAGGGCACCTCCATCTCCAAGTGACAGGTCATGACAATGACCTCACTGGAAGAATGCCTGGCCAGAACCAGGGGCACTGAGCTCCCAGAATCTTCTCTACACCCCCTGGACTGCTCAGGGTACAGTAGCGGGGGAGGTTGTTCGGGGCCTGGAGGATGAGCGAAGAGGTCAAGTTCGCAGTGGGCTGGCTGGGGACCACCTTCTGATTCTGTGGCTGTAGTTTTGGAAAACACTCCCCCTCTCTGGGCAGCGGCTGTAAATAAAGCACTGCCCCCACCGTGCAAGTGTTTGGAAAGTTCCCTGTTCCACACGCAGGCCGGGGCTGCACTGGGAGAGCCACACTGCCAGCCAGCCAGCGGGGGGCCCGTCCCAGACGGAGGGCACGCACATGTTCCCCCACCATCTCCTGCTTCTCAGAAGCGAAGCATCTCACTCCTGCTCTTCAGTCCATGAGTCCAGCGCGATACTATCGTCAGTCCCAAACTGCACTAGTCGTTGCTCAGAGAGAGGAAATGGCTAGCTGGATCTGGGCCTCATATAATTCCTGAGCATCTGTGCCTGTGAGTGTGTGTGTGAGTGTGGCCTGCTGGGGGTGGTGGGGCTGTCTCCTCTTCTGCGCAAGGACCCCAGGAAACAGGGGGCACTGGGCCAAGCTCAAGGGCTGCAGAGGGGTCCTTGGTGTCCTGTCCTCACAGACTGCGGAGGCCACCTTCTTCCTGAAGCAGGGACGGTCTCTGCTGCACCCTCCCAAAGGGAGGGCAGTGGTCCCACCATGGGGCTCTCAAAGGGAGTTGGGGCCCAGGGCCCAGGAGGTTGGCCCCTCTGAGGACAGCTCTGTGCTGCCTCAGGCCACCTTGGGACTCCAGGGGTGACAGTGAGGGCCCCAGGGAATCCCTGAGGTCGCAGGAGCTGGCTTCCTGCAGAGAGCGCGCGGGCAAGGCATCTTCTTGTCTAATAAAGAAGCTCCTGGTGTTCTGGTCAAATGAGGGTTTCACCAACACCAAAGGGAAAGTAATATACACTCTAGATTGTGAATAAATAAAGTCTTATTTAAGCTGCCAACATTGGGTTATTTAAAAAGCCAGACTTTATTACCAGTGACAGAAACACTTCCATTGAAAATGAGAAAGAGGCAGATGCTCAGGTTAAATTACTTAATTGTAAACTACATAACTGAATTAGTCTTCAGAATTTTTTCCCAAGAACATTTGTAGCCTCAAGTTATCTCCCTTCATAAGTGAATGTAGGTCAATATAAATATAATTCCTCAATTTAAAAGCATCCTTCACTAATGCTACATGACAAGATTTCCAGAGGTGCCTCAGAACATGGGAACCTCAGAGGAGTGAGGCTGCCCGATGCGGGGCAGGGAGGCATGGCGACGGGGTGGAGGGCTGCTGCCAGCCTGGGCCCCCGTTCCGAGAGTGCCCACGGGAGTCCCACCACTCGGGTGGCGGCAGGAGAGAGCTGACAGAACTGGCCCTGCGGACGCTACTGTGCACCTCTCTTCCCACTCCACACTCAGGAACCTCACACCAATACCCTGAGGTTAGCCACGGTGACAGTATTCCCACCATAGAAACCGGCAGACCAGGGAGCCAGTTGTCAAGCGTTTACCTGCTCCTCACGAAGTAGTGGGCTCTGTGTCTTGAGTCTCCTACGGTTTAAAGAGGAACCAAGCCCCGCGATCTGAGCCCAGGGTCTGTGCCCCATCCACTCCAGCCCCGGCCCTCCAGAGATATCCTTCCACAGACCGAACTGCTGCAGGAAGGGCAGGAGTGTCACACGTGATAGGGCCCTGGGACAAAGGCGAGCTCCCGCTGATTCCCCTTATCTCCTAGGCTGCCGTCTCCTCTGCTGAGCCCCAAGGTGAGACCCCGTGCGCCCTGACAAGCTGTCCTGAAGATCCCTGTGCAAGCAAACAGAACCTGGGGGGTAGGAGGGTGGGGTCCTGGCCTCTCTTGATTCTGGGCCATGAAGCCAGGCCTGCTTCCTGCAGGGAGGGGACGAGTGGGAAGGGCGAGCACATGTGTGAAGGGCAAAAATGCAGTGAGAGCCATAAGGATCCAACGCAGGGACTGAAACCATTTGGTCAAACCGGGTGTGCTACACCAGTGACAGGCTGGGTGTGTAGTGGACACCTAGGCTCACTTTCCGTCTGCCGTGGGTCCAGTCTGAGAGTGCTGTGCCCAGGGCACTCGGGTTGAGTGCGGGTGGGGATGCAGGCAATGTCTCTGTGGCCGGGGCTTGAGTGCCTGGCACTGGCCGCATGGGCTGTTCCTGGGAAAGGCACCTGAAAGCAGGAACCCACCTGTCACAGGATGACGAAGGGCCTCTGAAGATATCAGGTCCTCATCACTGGAATCTCTGCCTGGAATCTTTATATTTTTAAAAAAGGTCCTTCTAGATGCGACTAAAGTAAGGCTCTTGAGAGGAAAGATGACCCAGAATTTTCGGGGTGGTCCCCGGCGTGATCACAAGTGTCCTCAAGAGAGAGGAGTGGGCCTGGAGGAGGCGGAAACTGCAGCCATGAACCACTGGCCAAGGGACGCTGGCAGCCCCCCAGCAGCTGCACAGGTGAGGAACCTATCCCCCCAACTCCGAGCCCCCCTACCATCCCCCAGGCCCCCACCGCCGGGTCTCGGGAGGAGGGCGGCACTGCGGGCAGTGGGTGTTGGCCCAGTGGCGCTGATTTCTGAGCCTCCAGTCTCCAGAGCCAAGTGAGAACAGATGCGCGCCGCCTGAAACCAGCAAGTCCGGTGATGGCACAGCAGCCGGAGGAACTAGTACTGCCCGGGACAAAAGGACGAATCCGAGGCAAGGCCTCTGTACCTTTTAGCAAAAACTAATAATTCTCCAATTCTTCAAAATCAAGTTCTTTCTTCCTTTCAGCAGGGAAGAACAGGTAAGATTTAAGACTTCATGGGTTGGAAGTGCAGTCCTTTGCCAGATGCCCACATGCGCCACTCCAGGCTGCTATGCCCTGGCACATGCCGGGCCGGCCACCGGGCATGCCTGTCACTTGCCCTCTGCAGAGCTCATACCTGACCCAGGCCCCATGGCACTGTCCCGCGGACCCCTCTCCACCCAGGCTGGTCAGTGCCCCCAGCCTCCACTGTGCTGGGGTCCCAAGTTCAGACTGCACAGGCGCCACCTGCTGGGTGGGGGCTGGGAGAACTGGGGACCTTGCACCCCTCCACCTATGGGCCACTGTGCACGATTCAGAAATATGGACTCAGGATTGCTCATCTCTGAATTTTTTCAAGAAAAGTATAAAATTCCACCTACTGATGTGAATTTTCCCTGATTTTGTAATTTGGTAACTAGTGTAAAGAACAAAGTTGAAATCCTGTGCACCGAACACAGAGACGACTGCGGGCTGGCGGGGCACAGGGCTTCCAGCTGCAGCTCATGCCTGAGGTCTGCCCTCTGTAACGGCACTGACCTCAGCACTTGTCTGGCCCAGACAGCATGTGTCTGGTCAGCACCCTACCTCCGAACCATCCCTCCACCTGCCTACCCCGAATCCAAGGGGAGGATATGCCCACGTGGCTGCAGGGCCTGCAAAACCCACTAGTGGCTGAGTGAAGAAGGAAGGAGGGAGGGGAAGCAGGGTGAGAGGGAGGGTCTATAGTAACCTATCTATTGGCAGAAACTCAGCAAAAATACCATGAACACCAGAGTGCAATTCTGTTAAACGCTCAGTGCCCTGAAATTTTGAGAATCATCTGCTTAGTGTGTGGGCACCAGCCAGTGTCAGGTCCAGCTTCCTGTGGGAGAAGCAGTGAAGACCAGGGAGAGCCAGGGCCAGTCGGAGCGCGGCCAAGGAGGGGCCCGCAGTGGGATGCCTGCCCACCCCTGCCGACCCCAGTGGGAATGTCCTGGGGATAGCAGATCTCAGCTGGGCCTCAGCCAGCCCGGAGAAAAGGCCTCGAACTCCTCCTGCTCAGACACAGGTGTGCACAGACCTCTCCAGGCCTCAGCTTCCCCAAATGCAGAACGAAGAGGATAAACGGTTCATTCAGGTGCACCGTTGCAACTTCTGCCATATCTTTGTACTAAACGAACACAAATTTCTTCTATGTGTCTGTAAAATTGACTATATTTTTTAAAACTTAAATGAATTCATTACAAAACAACCGTAAAAGAAAACCCAGTACCATTTGCCAAACACACATAGACCACAATCCAAAGAAACCAGACCAGTATGTTCAATTCTAGACGCCTGTGTGCTTGGCACGTTCCGGAGTGCTGCAAAAGACGCACAAACGCCTAGTTGAGCCTTTCCCGGCTACTGGAAACACAGCCAACCTTCCCATAGGGAATTCCACAGCGGCTCTGGGACTTCCCTGAGGCCACAGGGTGGGATGTGCCGTGTACCAGTGTGGGACACAGGGAATCTGAGCTGCACGCTCATCTGTTCCCTGAGGGACAGAACATGAGCAGCCCTTTAAGAAAATAGAACAAACTTGTGGACCCTCCTAGTGCACTACTTTGGCCCTAAGACCACCAGTTGGCCCAGGGCCAAGAATGCCACACTGACAAATCCAGTGGGTTTCTGGCAAAACCGCCGTCCTTGCCTCATCTGCCTTCCCAGAACTGCCCACAGGCAACCCTCCAAATCACAAATGATGCTCGCAGCCCAGAGAGCCGCACTGAGGGTGCAGCACTGAGACTGACGCCTGCCCCCGCTTGGCAAGGCTGCACCCCAAAGCCCGCTGCCTGCTCCTTGGTTGGTGGTTCCCTTTTCACGTTTTCAGGAGAGCCTGGCCTCAGAAACAAGGCCTGCACAGACTCTGACCCAGGGCTCCCCGCCGGCGCACCCCACCTCGCAGCCCTCGGGAAGCTAGACAGAGGCCTTTCATGGCTTCAAAAGTTCCACCAGGTCCTCCAGCCACAGGAGGCTGGAGTGGGTAACTGAATCCTACTCAAGGAAAAAAAAAAGGCACAGTGACCTTTTGTCCCAGCAGAAGTTCCCAGCTTTCTCCCCAGCCAGCGGAGGCGGCCCAGCCAGGAGAGTAAGGAATTGCAGATGTGCACGCGGGGCCGCGCTGCCTTCCCCTCGGCAGGGATACCTTGCCGGACAGCTGCGGGTCGCCGCGGTATCCAGGAAGCCCAGAGCCAGACCCCGCTACAGTTCTGGACCCGCTCTCTGGCCCAAGGCTCGAGGTCATTGCTGCCTCTTCCCTGCGTTCCAGCAAAGAGACCACAACACGGAATCCACATATCTAGGGACAGGGGTTCATGTTGGGACGCGAGGAGGGTGCTCAGGCCCGTGGGGAGAACACTAGGGGCTGCTCCTAATGCTGCCAGGAGTGCGCAGGTCGGGAGTCATCTCTCCTCGGTGGGCGCGGGGCACTGAGAGCCGGTTGGGGAACCCCGCGCCGGGGACTAGCAAGACCGGCGTATTGGGGTACTTGGGGCAAGCAGAGAAAAGCGCCCTC
This sequence comes from Sturnira hondurensis, assembly GCF_014824575.4. Lineage (NCBI taxonomy): Eukaryota > Metazoa > Chordata > Mammalia > Chiroptera > Phyllostomidae > Sturnira > Sturnira hondurensis. Next base: position 608,263 of record NW_028082407.1, read on the forward strand.
ACTGCACAGGGGGTGCGGTCATCACTGTGTTGCAAGCGTCCTGGAGCCGGACAGAATCAATTCCCTCCGCTCTCAGTAGACTCGGCCACATCGCCTTCACCCAGTGCAAGAGCGGGACTGGGCACTCCCCCTGCCCCCACCACCCTGGGACACCCACTCCGGGGAACCAGTCCGATGGACGTCCCCATCCCTCGACCTTCCCGGTCCCCAACAACCCACTCTCGGGCTCAGGCGCTGAGAGACTGGGGCGCCGGAGTCCGCGCCTTCGCGGGGAAGGGGCCGCACTCACCACACATCGTGGCCGCTGCTGGCGTGGTTCGGGGTTCCAAGATCCTACGGTCCACGAACACTGCGCACTCGGTGCACACTGGAGCTCGGGGCGCCAGCCTCCGGCCCTTAAAGCCCGCAACCCTCCGCCAGGGGCGGGGCTGAGGCGGGGCTTCCTCCCCTCCCTGCTCCCCACTGGCCCCCGGTTGTCCTGACGACGGCCGGGACTAGGCCCCTGGAGTCCAGGGAGTTGGCGAGAGGCGGCTCCAGGCGCCAGTACGGTCGCGGAACGCGGGCGTCGGGCATGGAGTCCTTAAGACCGGCCGGGAAGGGGGGAGGGCAAGGAGGGGGCGGCAAACTGGGCCTCCAACGTTGGGGAGCGCAGGACCTTGGGCAGGTGTTTGTTTCTCCGTCTGTGAAAGCGGAGGATGGTGGGACACGGGCCCGGGACACGGGCCCGGGACACGGCGAGGGTCCGGATAGGCGGCATAAGGCCCAGAGCACGTGGCCCGGCGTGACTCGCGGGCTCGGGTGTGCGCCCCCTTGCGGCCAGACCCCTCAGGGCACCTGAGACCCGGCTCCAGGTGGCCTTCAGGCTGGTCCCCGCCCGCTAAGCAGAGAACTCTAGCGTCTGTTTGACTGATGGGAAAACCGAGGCTCTTCGGAGACAGAAAGGGACTCTGAGAAAATGGGCGGTGGAGGCGGTAGCAGAATCCGAACTCGGTCCCTACCGTGGAGCTGGAACCGGAGGTGGGGGTTCCCGGATTACCCGGGTCCAGAGCCCAGCTGGAAGGATCCGGGAAGCTGCCCCTTGGCTGCTGCGTGGGCGCGCACCCTGCGCGCTCCCGTTCCCCGGGGCCGAGAGACCCCGCACCCCCATCCCGCCCGCAGTGACTCACAGAGGCCGGCGCTCCCCGCCTGGTTCCCGGCCGTCCCCTCCCCTCTGCACTGCGCTCCCGGCCTCAGTCTCCCTCGGGAGGTCACGAGGATTGGCCTAGCATTTGCGCACTTTGAAGCCATCTGGTGTTTTTTACTTTACTTAAAAAAAAAAAAATCCCGAAACTCCAAACAGATCTTCCCCAGCCCTGTTAGAGAACAAAACGAAGCTTTTTACGTCGTGTCTAGAGCATTTCCTGATGTAATCTCTCTTCACGTGGGCTCTGCGGGCCCTGCGGGAGGAGGTGTCCATGGCACACATCTGCCCATTGAGGAAACCACAGTGACAGTAAGGAGGACATTTGGTTCGAATCCTCCAGACTGGAGCACCGCAGCTGGTCTAGCAGCCGCTGCGCTCAGCTTCCGCTTGCCGGGTCACCCACCCTCGTTCCCGGGCAGCAACATGGTGCCTGCCTGTCCTGGTGCTAGGCATTTAGTGCGGAGTGGAAGTGGACACAGCCTGGGCCCTCCTGGCACTTCCAAAGTGCTGGGAGGCAGACAATTCCAGGGGGGCACACAGGGAAGGACAGGCAGGGCTGAGGAGGGGCGGAGGCGGGGCCAGATTCTGCCAGGACCCCGGTTGCGGTTGGGGCTGATGCAGGTCAGTGTAGACCTGGGGAAGTTACCAGAACAGGGTCCAGAAGGGAGGGATGAACAGGAATGTGCAAAAGTCCCATGCTGGGGGCTAGAGCTAGTGGACAGGACAGACTGTTCTGCCCCAGGCCAGCCTCCACCCTCTGTGACGGAGGTGAGGACAGGATGATGTCAGCAGCCCTCTGCTAGTACCCAGCCACCGTGGGCCCCTGAAGTTCTAGCAGGGCCCAGATCTGTCTCCCACCCTTCTCTGGGGTCCACAGCTCCATAGTGGGGAGTGGCATGAATGCTATGACCCCTGTGGAAGTCTCCGAAGCTGCTGCTGGCCCAGTGTCCCCCTGCTATGGAGACCAGCCCTGAAGAGTCTTTGGGAGCACAGTGGCCAGGGCTGAGCCACACGGCCACTAAATCCTCTGGCATCTGGATGGGGGAAACCAACAGAAAAGACGAGCTGGTCTCCTTTGTGGTGGCACAGCTGGCGACAGGATAGACTGGTGATGTTGGGGGCCCTCTCGTCATTCTCAGGGCCCTGAACTGGGCCAGGCCCGAAGCCAGGACCCATCCCTGACCTCAGCAAACTCTGGTCTTTGCTCAAGACACTCGCAGGAGACTTCTTTCATTTGTAACCAAGTAGAGTCCTGTTTCCTCCAACCTACTGGGGCTGCAAGCTGAGGTACAAGAAAGCAGTTAGGCAGCTGGTGGCCCCAGTGAATAAAGTCCAGCAGCCTGAAGCCTCCTCCTGCCCTTGAGCTTGTCAAGGACCTTGTCCAGGTACAGTCCAAGCAGGCCCTGGGGTTTGGTGAGATTAAGCAATCTGCCCAAAGTCACACATCTGGGAAGTGGGGGCTGGTCTGGACAGGAGGCTAGGCTTGGCCCTGTCATGAAGGAGGATGTGGGGCCAGGCACACATGGCTCCCCCAACCTGGCCCACACACGTGCTTCCAGGAGGGTGAGCCGGAGTAGCGAGCAACAGAGGCCCATAGGGCCTGGTGGGGCTGGGCCAGTGGGCTGTGGTGTCTGGTGTCACGGCTGATGTCTATGACTGGGTCAGGCTCCACTTTCCAGAAATTGTTACAGAACAGACTCAGGGTGTGTGTGTTTGGGGGGGGGCATTGAATGATATACTATAACTGAATGGACCCATCTTTGTGCTCTGGGGAATCCCCCACCCCATACTAGGTTCACTTGCCCGCCATCAGGGAAAGACATCTCTCAATGCCAGAGACTGGTGAAAAGAAAAGGGATTATTTATTTAAAGAGTTATACAAACTTAAGAGCAATGACTTCATGTCTTTGTTGAGATCCCATAGTCCTTTAGAATACCCACAAATGCACAGTCCTTCCTTCCCACCCTGCCCAGTCCGGGGCACTGTATCTCAGAAAACAGAAATAGAGGTCAATGGTTCTTTTCTGCCCAAGCCACGTATTCCCAAAAAGACCCCACATGGCTGCCGTGCCTGGGTTTAAATCCCAGCGCCAATCTTCCTTTGCAGCCCCGTTTCTGACTCCGCCCACAATTGGCCACAGCTGCCAGCACTCAAGTATTTTCCAGCTTCACTGGGCTGCCATAGTAAGTCCAGGCAGGCGTGGTGCTGTGGTGTGGAGCCAATCATCTCCAAGCTCTTCTCAGTGGCCCTGCTCCTTGCATCCCATCCCCCAGCTCAGACTTGTGGAGGGGAGGACAACCTATATGTATTGTTTCTAATATTTCCTGGACACTGAGTTCTGGTCCCCATTACAAATCCCTATGAGGGGTCCCTGCTTTGGCTGCCCCCTGTTACAAAATGACCAGACTCCTCTGACTAGGAGGGTGGACCACACACTGGGAATTGCAAAAGCAACCGCAGATGTGCCTTTTTCACCTGCAGGGTTTTTTTTTTTTTTTTTCCCAAACCTCAAGTAAACTTTTATATCGTTGGGAGATTTGCTTACTGACCTGGTTTTCCCCAAGCAGCCCAGAGATCTTCCCCCCCAACCCTGTACCCCGAGTCTGGCTGAGCCCCATGTCTGTCCTGTAGACACGGAGCATGCCTGCTATCTCCCTGCCACAGGCCCTGTTCAGCTGCTTCTCCTTGCGACATTCCCACTGGGCCCGGGGGAGGGTCATGGGGTTGGTGGCGTTAGCCTAGGTAGTTAGGTATTAATAAAGGAAGAGAGCAAAGGGAATCAGACATTATTCAACAAAATCAACTAGGGAGCAGAAGCCTGCTTGCTTCATCAGGAAGTTACAACTTCACATACACCCCAGGAAACCCCCAGTCCCCAGTGCAGATTATGAGGGGAAGGGATAGGGCAGTAAAGCAAGAGGAAGAAGGCCCATGTGTGGTAGGAGCTAAGAAGGCGACCATGAAGGCCTGCCACTCTAGCCTGGGAAAAATGTTGGACTGGATAAAAACCAACCCCGGAAGATGCGGGAAATGGTGTGGTTAGGGGGTGGACCCATGAGAAGGCCACAGAAGCTTGGGAAGTTGGTGGGTTATGTTGAAAATGCTCCCAATCCTTCCCCAGCCCAGCACAATGCCCTCCCAGCTAACAGAGAGCCCCGTCTGTCTCACTGCAGCCTTGGGGGTCTCACAGCTGCCTGGGTCCTGGGGCACTGAATCTGCGTACGTTGGCCTTATTTCTGGCCCCAGTGAAGACAAAACTGGACTTTTTCCATTGCAGGAGGGATGGACATGAGAGCTTGGAGACCTGCGGGCAGCCTTCTAATCGTACCACACCACAACTTCCCACGCGTGGGTCTCTCTGAATGCTTTCCTTGGGACTCCGTGAAAGAACAGTCTCCACCAGCAAGCGTGCTGTGGTGAGGACTGCCCTCCACCTCCTGTGGGAGTCCTGACTGGGCTTTTACCAGGTCCCACATTGTCATCAGGGTCCTCACCACCGGCCTCCAGGCGCCCCAGCTGGGCATGGCTGCCGGCAATCGAGGGTGCTCTCCTGTTCCTCCTGATCTCCCCGCAGCCCTCTGAAAGCAGACACACCGTGCAGACCTGGATGACAGCTCCTTGGGCCCAGAGACCCAGCCCAGAGCAATGGAGCATGGAGTTTCCCAGGCTTTAGTGGAGGGAGGGTGGAGGGATGGGGGTGCAGCGTGCTGAGGCCCGAAGCGGGGAGCCCCGTATTGGGTCACTTCATCTGCGTTGGGAGGAGATTCTGTTGGAGTCCTTGAGCGGTGCCCACAGTGCATGGGGTTTGGGGAGCCCAGGACACCCCAGATGTCCTGACCCAGGTGAGTGCCCTGCCTCAGAGCCGCTAACCCTCAGCTCAGACCTCAGAGGGGTAGGACAAGGAGTGGTGAGGCAGGAAGCCACCTCGTCTGCACCCTCCTCCCTCCTGTGCGGCTGGGGTGGTGTGGGTGGGCGGGCAGTGGGTGGGTGCGAAAGGCCCATGGCTAGGGAGAGTCTGAGAGATTGACCAGGGTTCAAGGACAGCCAGAAATGGAGAGCTGGGTGGGAAGGTGAGGCAGGAATTCCTTGACAGAGTAGGGCACTGGGGAGGAAGGTCTCAGAAACTAGGATCGGACACAAAAAAGGGGAAAGCTGTGGTGCCCCGCACTCACCCCCCATCCCGCCCTGCACGGGCCAGGGCTGCACAGAGGCTCCCTCCCTGAGGAGCTCCCAGGGCCATGGCCTCTCTCCTCTCACCCCGCTGCAGGGACTGAGGGGGAGGCGGTCTGCCTCAAGGGCGGGCTAGTGTGTTCTTTGATGGTTGCCAGTTGATTTTTAGGAAGCAAATTATTAACTTGTATAACTTTTTGTTCCACAGAAGAAATACATATTCATTTTAGGAAAAACAGAATGAAAAAGTTGCCAGTTTTTACACTTCATAAGTGTTATTCTTTGCACATACAGTCATTATTCAAACAACGATATGGTCACACTGCAAATACTGTCTTGTAGCTGCAGTTTGGTTCTTGATGAGAAAGAATTTCAGCTTGCGCTACAGAGCCCGGATCCGGCCCAGGAACACTGACTGTACTGTCCCTGCTCCGCTGGCGCTGTTGTGCCCAGAAAAGCGAGGCCTCTGCTCTGCCCTGCCCTTCTCTGCTCTGCCCGGCCAGGAGAGGGCCGGAGTCTGTGTGAAACCAGCAGAAATCGAGGTTGCACTGAGCATCGGCTTTGGGGCAGCGGAAAGTGGGGAGTGCAGTCCAGGCCCTGGAGGCTCTGGCGAGGACCAGCAGGCCAGGGACAGCCCAGCCTGCCTTTGCCCCGGGGCTGTGGCCCCGCCCACCACCAAAGCTCACCTCACTCTCCATCTTTTCAGGCACGTAGCTAGCTCCTCAGATGCAAAAAGTGACGTCTTGGAGTCCTGCTAGACCTGGGGGAGGCCTCATATTTATGACAATGAAGTGACATACAGCTCAGTTATGATTTATGCCATGGATGTTCTCGACACTTCCATGGGCCTGCGCAGTGCTAGTGGGTGCAGAGCGGAAACCAATCCCGCGTGCATCTGGGAGGAGCTCACAGGCTTCTCAGGCAAACCCATACTCCAACACACGCATAGGAGGGGGGACCCCAAGAAAGCCAGAGTTATCTTCTGGAGGGCAGGCCCCTTGTAGTCCTGGCTTCCCCCACTGGGTGAGTGTCCTGGGAACCCATCTGTGCCAGATGGTGTTGCTGAGAGAGGCTGCGTTCCGCTTCAGTGAATTTTTTTTGAAGACTCTTTCAGTGCATTTGTCCACTTCATGATGGGTGATTTATGAGCATACCTGCCCACACCAGGCTGACTGTTCAGCAGTTTTTACCAAAAACACCATGACCCCCACGCCTCACCCTCCCTGTTCACCCGATCTTTCCCCAAGTGACTTTTTTTTGTTTCCCCTCTTGGAAATGTTGGGTAGTAGTTAGCAGAATGCAGGAAGAAGGTGGGAGAGGGTCCATAGCACTCAAAGAAAAAGCCCATAAACAACTTTGGTTAATTGCCTACCTCTGGTCACTGTATATTTTACAAGGGTCTCCTTAGTGCTCACAGAAAGAGCCTTAAGGTTGGGGAAGTGCCCCAACTTTAATTAACCACCTCCTGTCATGTATTTGCTCTACAGCAAGATGGACAAACATGGTCTGGAGCAAGAGAAGGGTTCTGAATTCCCCCCCACATGCCTACTTTGGGGTCATCGCATTCCTGGTCCCCTGGGGGAAGCTGGCACCACACGTACAGCCAATCAGGGCAAAGGCCCTGACACTTTCTGCCGCTGCCTTTGCCCTGCCCTCACCGGCGCCCTCTGCCTCCCTCCCCACCTCACCAAGGCCGGAACCTGTCAGGAGAACGTGTCTCTAACAAGCTTTACCTGTAAACCAATCAGCTTGCTGATCTGTAATTCTTTTCTGACTTGACAAGAAGAACTGAGTTTTTCCCTTAACAAAACAGAAGTCCTCAGAGGGAAACGTTCTGATGGTGTGGAAGAGGCGAAATAAAAAACAGCAGAAGTGCTAAAAGGCATCAAAACCAGCAAGTCCAAAAACTGTTTTGAGCAGTGGAAAAAGTCTCAATAGGTGCGGTGCATCCAATGGAGAGCGCTGTGAGGGGACTGATGTTTAAACACGTGAGAATAAATACACAATTTTTCTCACATAAATTCCAGGGGTTTTGGGGTCCCCCTCACACACACAGACAGGCATGTGTGCAGAGAGGGGGGTGGAAATAGGGCATGGGCTCAGGTTCTAGGTGGCTTTTGTAAGTCGAGAAGGTGCTCCAGTGGAAAGTGAAGCGGGGAACATCCCGGGCAGAAGGGGCAAAGTGCACACGAAGGCCTCGGGGCGGGCGGAAGCAAAGTCAGGCACAAGAAGTGAGAATTGCTCCGCTATGAATCTGCTCCACCTCGTCTGGGGCTAGTGCCCTGGGACCATGCAGGTGACACAGGCAGGGAGGCTGAGTGGAGACGAGGAAACGATGGGGTGACGGAGAGCGGTGGGGACTGCGGGCACTGGGCTCATGTGTCCTGATGCCAAGAGAAAGACATGAGGCTGGTGTCGCCACAAGAAACACTGAAACCTGTAGAAAATTTTCATGAGTTTATTCGAGACAAGCTGACTCCAATTACGGAAAGGCAAAATCCCCAGGGATGGAGAAAATGCTCCAGAGAATGGCAGTTTTGCACCTTATTTGATACATTGGCATCAGCGGAGAGGATGTAAGGGGCTACACGAAATCCACTGGTGATGGACGGATCAGCGAGGCCGGAGAAACCACACACGGGTGTGTCTCTGAGATTGGATAAAACTACACCTGAGTAAACACGCAATACTTCGCTTACGCAGGCAGGTAAAGGGTCGTCAACAACTAACCCGACACAATAACTAGGAGGGCGCTGTGGTCCCCCTCTGGTGCAGCGACTGTGCCCTGAGGGGTCTGGAAAAAGGGACCCGCCCTCACATTCCAAGGTTTGTTATCCTGGGTGCAGGATCTGAGACAACACACAGGCTCAGTGAAGGCAAAGATGTGACCTCTGTCAGGGAACATCCAGGCCTAGGACCTGACTTCCCGCCAGGATTGGCTTTCAGCTGGAAAGTTTTAATAATTTCAGACCGTCCTATGTGGCTACTTTGGTCTCTGAGTTTCTAAGGCTGGCACACAGGCTCCCCCTGAGCTTGTCAGGTTTAGTATGTGGCCTCTTTCTCACTCACGCTGGCCAAGGAGAAGAGATCAACGAGGGGAAGGGGAACCCAGAGCTTATAAGAGGCACTTTCAAATAAAAAATTCAAGGGAGGTGTTTCCACTTTTGCTTATAGGCAGGTGTTTCCAGGAAGGTGCTCCAGCAAGCAGAGCAATGGGGGCGAGCCCAGGAGCCACAGGACTGGAGAGTGGGAGGGTGGGCACAGTGTGGCCTATGACCCGCGGCCCACGGTGCCTCTCCTTTGCCGGGGCATTTCCTCCGCACTCGGGGAGGCAAGGCTGTGGCCACCGGCTGGGAGCCCAGCAGGGACTCAGCAGAGGATTCATCTGCTGAATATTTTAGGGTTATGGGGCACAGAGGATCTGCATTGCATATTCTTTTTGTTTTGCCTATTACAACCCTTTGTAAATGGGAAAGCCATTCTAAGCTTACTGGGAATAAGAAACAGGCCCAGGGATCTGCCTGTGGCTCTGAGGACAGTGCTTGGTAGAGGGTGAGGGCAGTGGGCCCCTGCATGGCTGTCCAGCCCACTCCAGTGGCACTGTTGACAGGGGCGGGGGCGGGTGAGGAGTTCACACGCTCAGTGGGAAGTCCAGAGAAGCAGACTCAGAAAACCAGCAGGGTCCGAAGGTCGGCCGGCTGTCAGAGCCTCCCAATGTGCCNTTTGTTTTGCCTATTACAACCCTTTGTAAATGGGAAAGCCATTCTAAGCTTACTGGGAATAAGAAACAGGCCCAGGGATCTGCCTGTGGCTCTGAGGACAGTGCTTGGTAGAGGGTGAGGGCAGTGGGCCCCTGCATGGCTGTCCAGCCCACTCCAGTGGCACTGTTGTTGGGGGCGGGGGCGGGTGAGGAGTTCACACGCTCAGTGGGAAGTCCAGAGAAGCAGACTCAGAAAACCAGCAGGGTCCAAAGGTCGGCCGGCTGTCAGAGCCTCCCAATGTGCCAGGGGTCACCGGGGCTGCACAGGGGCTACCTAGGTGGGCAGAGGGTCAGGTCTGGGCTCTTCTCAAGAGAGGTGCTCGTGATTGCCTTTCTGCAAGCAATTGGGAGGGAGTGGTTCCAAGCAGCCCTGCCCAGGGGCCCCTAGAAGGTGCCCTAAGTGTGGGGTGCCCAAAGCTTCCCAGAGCACACCTCAGGGAGCAGCACTGTGATGCAGCCAAGGGGAGCGTGAAGCTGCCGGCCCACTCACTTCGCCACCATGTGATGGGAGAGGTAGAGGTCAGAGTCAAGGTGGATCCTGCCTGGGCAAATTTGCATTCTTCTGAGGGGCCCATGTCTAGCCTTGTCCTCTCTGGTGATTTTGCCTCTGGCCAGGTATTTAAATGTGTCCCTGCAGGTCCATTCCTCATCCCCTCCTCTGGCCCAGGAAGCTGGCCTTCACTGGGGCCCCAAATGTCCAGCTGGGTGCAGTCAATGGGAGACACCCAGCAGGAGTTTGAGGAGGGCAGGGCTGCTGTCTCCCCACGGCCCCAGGCTCTGTCTGGTGGCCTCCCACTGGGTCCTGCACCTGTAGGTCTCGGGGTGGTTATGCTCTGCCTGGGCACTCCAAGGCTCAGCCAACCCACTGGCCTCCCTTAACCGTGCACACTCCCTTCAGAAAACGCTCAGTCACCCTGCCGAGGGTGCAGCCCAGGACTGTCCTGATTTTGGCACTGAAGTTCTTCCGGGTCCTGGGGAAACTGGCGTGGGTTCCTGTGGAGACTCCGACCCTCCCTTCTCATTCCCTGCCTTCTCGTCTACTAGGCTGAGATTAGAAAGGTTCCAGGCTGTGTCCTGGACCTCCAGGTTCTCGGGACCCATCAGAAGAGCTGGCCCCGACCCCAGGGGCAGCAGCTGCCTGAGCTGAGTGCAGTTGTGTCCTTGGAGGGGCTGACACCCACCCTCTGCTGTGCTCCCCATGGCTGGCGCTGGCTGTCCCACCTGGCCCCACAGGACGCTGAGTGCTACCCATTGGGAAAGAGGAGCTTTTCTGCAGTGAAGTGACTGAGGTATCAGGATGTGAGACAGGTGACCCCGTGGCTAGCTTGAGCCCGGGGGGAGGAGCCAGGAGTGGAGATAAAGCAACAGAAAGTTGGTCTGTGCCCCTGGGTCCAGCCCTGCCTGAAGGCATGCATGCTGGCTTCTCGGGCACCTTGCCCTACTTGGGTGGGGGCCTGGCTTTCCTGACTCCCTTGGCTTTTCCCCCAGGGGCCATGGCGCTGGTTCCAGGGCACTCCATGGCCCCGCTGCTCACGCTTGGCCACGTGTGGGGCTTGTAGGCAGCTCGTCCAGTCACTGAGCAGGGACCCGGGGCTGGTGGGTCTTCTAAGCACCAACCCTTGGAAAGGCCCGAGTCTCTCAGAGAATGTGGGTGGCACCACATGTGTTTGTGTCCACTGTGAGCCCACAGCCACCGTAATTCAGACCGCCCGCCCTCGGAGCTCAGGCAGTGGGGGATCTTGCAGACCCCACAGCTCACCAAGCAACAGGGAGCCTGCTGGGGATGCAGGCGTGCTCTCTGCCAGTCTGTTTGCTGTCCCAGCACCAGCATGCTATCCAGCACTCCTGACCCCTCTGGTGGGAGGCTCCTGGGAAGTCCTTAGCAGAAGTGGCCCGTGGGCTGCGCACTTTAGGAAGCTCTCCCGGGCAGTGCGAGGCAGGAGAGCGGGGCTCTGGGGCAGGCCTGAGGTGGGAGGGGAGGCAGCAGGGGGCTCTGGCAGGTTGTGCTGCTATCAGTAGGTGGCGGTGGGGAGAGAGCCAAGACCCAGCCCCCATATCCATTTCTGGGGGTGACAGGAGAGCCATTTGCTGGTCTTTGGAACACTAGATGGCAGCAGGCTAAGCGGGTGGGGGCAAATGTTTGAGCCTTGCTGAACTTGGGGTGCCTGTGGACACCTGCCCCCGTGGAAAGTCCATAGGCTGCTGGATATGGGTGTGGAGCTTAGAGAGGACCGTGCTGGCACAGGATTTGGAGCTGGGACCTGGCTTTAGAGGGGGAGAGTGTGGGGAAGGGGAGATGATGCTGAGGAATCCAGGCTGGCTTGCTCAGAGTTCTGGTCCTCTTCTGGCTGGCCTTTGACCTCAGTTTCCTCACCCATAAAACGAGGCTGAGAAAGCCTAGCTCCCAGGTGGTTCTGAGGACAGACAAGAATGGGCTCTGCAGCCAGGCAACGTGGTATAGGTGCACAGAGGATGGCGGCGAGCAAGCTGGCTGGCAGGGCTGAGGCCAGAGAGGCCATGAGAGCTGCTATCTACGGGGAGGGGACAGCTGCTGCCAGTGCCCCGTGAGCTGGCCTACCATGGTCCCAGCAAGGACCAATGGGTAGGGCTCCAGCAGGGGCAAGAAGCTCTTCTGTGGGGCTATTTCTAGGACAGTCACAGGGCCACCCCATTGGCAGCATTTGGAGCCTTAATTATTTTCTTCTGAAAACACAGCTGGGAAATGAATGGTCACTGTCCACAGAGACGGGCGTTGGCCAGACGGCACTTTGGCCGCTGCTCCCAGCCCAATGGGGACTTTGGGGATTGTCTTGTCATCATCAGACCAGAAAACGAGCTACGTGTTGCTTGTCTGTGGACTGTGAGCAAGACAGGCCACGTGGGCCACGAGGACCCTGGGGCGCCACAGGCCAGTCCACCCACTGGGCTGAGGGGGCGAGGGCCAGAGCAGCTGGCACTCGGCATGCAAGCCACTGGCTGGCTAGGGGCCTTGGTTATGACAGTGTCCCTGTCATCAGGGTGGGACGTGCTCCCGGGTGTGGCCCATGTCACAGCCCCTCCAAACCTATCCATGGCCTGTGTTGGTTCAGCATGTGATCAGATGGGTCCAGCATGCTCTGGGCAGTTGTGTGTACACGGGAGTCTCTGTGTGTATGTGCACACATGCGTGCGTGTGTGAATAGAGAACAAGATGGAGGCCAGCGGACGGTGTGAACGACCTCAGGGGCTGTGCTCGGAAGTGGGAGCTCAGCTCTCTACTGACAAGGAATGGATAGCACAAAAAGTCACTTTCTCCCTCTTCAAGGCCCCCAAACATCCTCTTCTTTGTCCCATAGTGTTCAGTCACTCAGGGAAAAGTCTATGTCCCCATAGGGGGCCCAATAGTTCCCAGCAGTGATAGCAGGAAAAGGCCAACTTTTTCTTCTTTTTCAAAAATTGAGAAAGTACCAGTCAAGATGGCGGCATAGGCAGACATGGCTTGTCTCTTCTCACAACCACATAAAAATTATCACTAAAATATAAAATCAGTTAGCACTATCAGAAATTGAGCGGAATGGAGGTCAGACAACTACACAGTTAATGAAACCACATCCCCCCAGACTGGTAGGAGGGGCACAGACGCAGGACGGGCTCGTCCCACACACACGTGTGGTGGGTAAAAATTCGGGAAGGATATCTTAGGAGCAAGGAGTCCCAGCCCCACACCAGGCCCTGCAGCCCAGGGTTCCAGTGCTAGGAAGATAAGTCCCCACAATTTCTGGCTGCAAAAACCAGTGGGGATTCAATCGGTGGAAGAAACTGCTGGAGCCCCAAGCAGTTCCTCCTAAAGAACCCACACATGGACTCATGGACTCAGACTCACTCCCTCTGAGCTCCAGCACCATGTAGCAACTTGAAAGCCACCCATGGTATAATGGGGGAACAACGTGTCTAGCATCAAGGTGAATAGAAGCTATTGTCCCTTTTATAAACCCTTGTCCCACAGAGCCAGCACCAATACCTGAGACTCCATCAACCTGGCTAACACTTAGGACCCACCATGGAGATTCCCAGAGACCCCACCCCACCAAATTTACGGGCCCACCCTAGCTGCTTTTCCACATGAATGGCTGGTCTGGGCTCAAGCTTCACGACCTCCTAAATCCTATCAAACAAGCAACGCTGGCCTCAGTGAGCCCAGGCCCAGCACTAGCAGCAGCCAGCCTAGATTCACAGCTTGGCTTTGCCTGGGAATCTCCAAGCTCGACACAAGTTGCATCCATTTGCAAATTGCTTTATGGCTCAGGCAGGGTGTCCTAGGCAAAACACAGGTAGGGGGCTGAACTTGGCCTATACTGTCTGGGAAACCCGAGGGCCAGTGCACCCAATGGACAACTACAAACCACGTCAGAGCACCACCACCTGCCCCTGCACAGCTGATCCTCCACAGAGGGTGGAGGTTGGTGGTCAGAGGTCATAGCCAATCCTTGCAGTAGACAGGCCTGGGTAGATCCCTCTCACTGGCCTGCCAATAAAAACCAAAGCTCAACTAGAAAATGAGGGTGTACTCAGCCCACATGAAGGGTGCACCTTGAGTACTAAGCCTGGGTAGTAGGGGAGGCTGTGTCACTGGACCCTACAGGACACTTATTACTTTAGGCCACACAACCAAGACAGGGAGTCAAAGCAGCTCTACCTAATACACAGAAACAAACACAGGGAGGCTGCCAAAATGAGGAGACAAAGAAACAGGGCACAAATGAAAGAACAGATCAAACCTCAAGGAAAAGAGCTAAACAAAATGGACATAAGCAACCACATGCAGAATTCAAAACACTGGCTATAAGGACGATCAAGGAACTTAGTGAGGACCTCAGCAGAATAAAAAAGATGCAGTCAGAAATGAAGAATACACTAGGTAAGATAAAGAACAATTTACAGGGAAACAACAGTAGAGTGGATGAAGCTGAGAATCAAAGCAATGCTTTGGAACATAAGGAACCAGAAAACAACTAATCAGAACAAGGAGAAAAAAGAATCCATAAAGACAAGGATAGTGTAAGCAGCCTCTGGGACAACTTTGAGCATTCCAACATTCACCTCACAGGGGTGCCAGAAGGAGAAGAGAAAGAGAAAGAAATTGAAAATCTATCTGAAAAAATAATGAAAGAAAACTTCCCTAATTTGGTGAAGGAAATAGACACGCAAGTTCAAGAAGCACAGAGACCCAAACAAGATGGATGCAATGAGGCCCACTCTAAGACACATGATAATTAAAATGCCAAAGCTTAAAGATAAAGAGAGACTCTTAAAAGCCGCAAGAGAAAAGAAGTTAGTTACCTATGAAGTAGTTCCCATAAGACTGTGAGCTGAATTCTCAAAAGAAACTTTGCAGGCTAGACGGAGTTAGCAAGAAGTATTCAAAAGCAAGGACCTACACCCCAGATTGCTCTACCCAGCAAAGCTGTCATTTAGAATGGAAGGGCAGACAAAGAGCTTCCTAGACAAGAAAAAACTAAAGGAGTTCATCATCACCACACCGTTTTATATGAAATGTTAAACAGACTTATTTAAGAAAAAGAAGATCAAAACTATGAATAATAAAATGGCAAAAAACTCATATCTACCAATAATTGAATCTAAAAAACAAACTAAGCAAACAAGAAGAACAGAGAGAGAATCATGGATGTGGAGAGTGTCTTGATGGTTGCCAGATGGGAGGGGTGTCGGGGGGAATGGGTGAAGAGGAGAGGGGATTAAGAAGCAGAAATAGGTAGTTACAGAACAGCCACGGGGATGTAAAGTACAGCATAGGAAATGCAGTAGCCAAAGAACTTATATGAATGACCCATAGACATGAACAACGGTGGGGTGATAGCCTGAGGGAGTGCAGGGTGCTGGGTGGAGAGGGGCAAAGAGAGAAAAGTCAGGACAACTGTAATAGTATAATCAATAAAATATAATTAAAAATAAAAATAAAAAATTGACATATAACTTTATATTAGTTCCAGATATATGACATTATTTGATATTTGTGTATATTACAAAATGATCACCACAATAAATGTTACACCCATTATGACACATATTATAATATTTTTTCTTGTGATGAGATCTTTTAAGATCTATTCTCTTAGCAATTTTCAAATAGGCACTACAGTATTATTACCTATAGTCACCATACTGTACATTATATTCCCAGGACTTACTTATTTTACAAGTGGAAATTCATCCCCTTTGACCACTTCAACCATTTTATCCACCTCCTACCCCTGCTTCTGGCAACCACCAATCTGTTATTTGTGTTTATGAACTCAGTTTTGTTTGTTTGTGTAGATACACCATATAAACAAGATGATAGGGGACTTCCGACCAAGATGGAGGCATAGGTGGACACACTTTGCCACCTCACACAACCAAAAGAAGGACAACAACAAATTTAAAAATAAAAAAGAACCAGAAATGCCAGAAAATAGAACTGCATGGAAGTCCAACAACCAAAGAGTTGATAAAGAAACATTCATTCAGACTGGTAGGAGGGGCAGAGATGGGCAGCCAGGGGTGGAGAGGATGAACAGCAAGGCAGCAGCTGGCAGACTGGGAGGTCCCACATTTGCATGTGGATAAACCAGGAGGAACAACAGGAAATGTGAGACAGTCTGTGCAAAACAGGGTTCCAGCATGGGGAAAGAAAGTCTCAAAACCTCTGGCTGAAAACATCTGTGGGGGTTGCAGCAGTGGGAGAAACTCCCAGCCTCGCAAGAGAGTTCACTGGAAAGACCCACAGTGTTCTAGAACATACACAAACCCACCCACCTGGGAATCAGCACCAGAAGGGTCCTGTTTGCTTGTGGGTGGCAGGGGAAGTGACTGAAAGCTGGCAAGAGCCATGCAAGCAGCACTAACCCCTAACCCCACATAACAGCACCACAAGGCAGCAGCAGCACAGGTTGCCCCACCCTGGTGAACGCCAAGGCTCTGCCCCTTACAGTGTAACAGGTGTGCCTTGACAAAGAAATCTGGACCAAATGAGAGAACAGATCAAAGCTCCAGAAATACAAGTAAACTATGAATAGCTAGCCAACTTATCAGAGGCACAGTTCAAAACACTGGTGATCAGGATGCTCACAGAAATGACTGAGTATGGTTGCAAAATGAGGAAGAAGTGAAGGCTATGAAAAGTAAAATGAAGGAAAATGTACAGGGAAGCAACAGTGAGGGGAAGGAAACCGGGACTCAAATTAACGGAGTGGAACAGAGGGAAGAAACAAACATTCCACTAGAACAGAATGAAGAAACAACAATTCAAAAAATGAGGAGAGGCTTAGGAACCTCCAGGACAACTTGAAACATTCCAACATCTGAATCATAGGGGTGCCAGAAGGAGAAGAGAAAGAACGAGAAATTGAAAACTTATTTGAAAAAATAATGGAGAACTTCTCCAATCTGGCAAAGGAAATAGATTTTCAGGAGGTCCGGGAAGCTCAGAGAGTCCCAAAGAAGTTGAACCCAAGGAGGAACACACCAAGGCACATCATAATTACATTAGCCAAGATTAAAGATAAGGAGAGAATCTTAAAAGCAGCAAGAGAAAAGGAGACTATTGCCTACAAAGGAGTTCCTATCAGACTGTCAGCTGATTTCTCAAAAGAAATCTCTCAGGCAATAAGGGGCTGGAAAGAAGTATTCTAGGTCATGAAAGGCAAGGACCGACATCCAAAGTTACTCTATCCAGCAATGGAAGAGCAACCTTGGATGTAAGGGCAGATAAAGTGCTTCCCAGATAAGGTCAAGTTAAAGGAGTTCCTCATCACCAAACACTTATTATACACTATGTTAAAGAGACTTATCTAAAAAGAAGATAAAAACTATGAACAGTAAAATGGCAACAAACTCACAACTATTGTTCAGTTGTTCAACAACTAAACCTTAAATCAAACAAAAAAAAAGGCAAACTAAACAAACAACTAGAATAGGAACAGAATCACAGAAATGGAGGTCACATGGAGGGTTATTAGCAGTGGAGGGGGAGGGGGAGAGAGAGGGAAAAGATACGGAGAATAAATAGCATAAATGGTAGACAGGGGGAGGTTAAGAATAGTATGGGAAATGGAGAAGCCAAAGAACTTGTATGTATGACTTACGGACATGAACTAAGGTGGGGGAATGATGGTGGGAGGGGGGCGTGTACAGGGCAGAAGAGAATAAAGGGGGGGAATGGGACAACTGTAATAGCATAATCAATAAAATATACTTAAAAATAAATAAAATGATAGGGTGATCATCTCTCTGTCTGACTTATTTCACTCAGCATAATGTCTCTGTGGTGTCACATGTGGCAAGACTGACCTTTTTATGTCTGAAGAGCATCCCATTGTGTACATATGTGTGTAAGTGTGTATCTGTACCCACTGTGCTGTGCCTCACGTCCACCTGACTGTTCCTAACTGGGCCAACCATGGGTCTCTCTCTACACCTGTGCATCTGTCCTGGTGCTGAAGACGCCAGTGCCCCACACGAGTGTGCGACACTCGTCGTCAGGGTTTCGAAGTGCCTTCTGCTCAAGGCGTTCCTGCTAAACTTTCGTCTCAAATAAAGCCAGCGATGTCCTGTTTTAACAGCCCATCTCCGGCTCTTCCTTCCCAGCAGTCCGACGCTTCCCTCTCTGAGCTGACATTACATTATCTTTCGAAGAAAGAAGTGATTCCAGATTTTAAGTAACACATCGGGCTGCAGTCAAAGCCAACCTGAAAACCCCATACGGGAGGCATGGTCCTCCAGGGCACAGCCAGGACTCACCGTGTGACCTTGACAAGGCCCGAACGAGTCTCTGCCCTATGTGAGGAGGGCATGGGCCACGCCCCACCACAGGGCCACGCCCCACCACAGGGCCACGCCCCACCACAGCGCCACGCGGGTGTCCAGATGCGCTCTGTGTCTGCGCTGGCGTCCGCTCTGAGCGGCAGGCAGCAAGCGGTCAGTGGACGGCACGGTCTGACGTTGGAGTGCCGCATTCTGACCAGTGTCACTCCAGCGTCGTCATTACTATTCTTGGGTTGTGGTTGCCATAGACACCGAGGGTCCTAGCCACCCGATGCTCCATCGTCTCGCCCTTCACCTGCACTCATCTCATGCCACCACCAGCCATCCTCTGGGGAAGCGCATGCTACTGCGTGCCCAATGTCCCCGTCCCTTTCCCCTATGGGGAGGGGTGACCTGTGTGCCCCTCAAACAGGTGACCGACAGAATCCCAGCGGCCATTTTCAGGATGTGTTTTGAGACATATTCAGCTAGGGTAAGTTGAGGATGATTTAATAAAACGATTCTGTCACCGTGTGGGGAAGGTGCGCAAGGGAGAGTGACACCGTGGTGCTTGGATTCGAAACCTGAGGAGCAGGGGCTGTGTGGAGCAGGGCAGGGCAGGGTGGTGCACAGCCAGCCGGGAGCCTGTGCCCTGCAGGAGGCGACAGGGAGGGAGGGAACGCCCCTCTGTCCACTCTCTGCAGGCAGGGCCTGTTGGAGTGTGGCTTCCCGAGGCATCAGGCACCTGGGCAAACCCACCAGACTTTCTCATTTCTTGCCCTCCTTCATTCCTGGCTAGAGATTTGAGTTTCCTACGATGTTTTCTGAAACTGGCAGTATTTATGCTGTGCCTATGGCATTATTTCTTTGCGTGCTCCCTTGTGTCTTGAAAAATTCAAATCAGGGTCACGTGTACACATAGTTTAAAAGCTGTGCCCAGCACACCCCGTCTGCAATTGCATGTCTGTGCATTTCACTCCGTACCGCAACCCATGTCAAAATACTAGTGACACGGGTCAGCCCCGAGCTGTGCGCTGCTGGCCCAGGGACAAGCTCACACCAATTCCAACCGTTCATTCCCAGGCGCACCCGGTGCCCTCCCCACATCCCCCTCTGAGAGGCCTTCTCTGGCAACCCCCCTGAGGCAGCAAGCCCCTCCCCCTCCCCCTCTCCCTGACCCACCAGGTCGGAAGCAGAGAGAAAGTGTCCCAGCGGCTGGGCCTCCAGAGCCCAAGGACATGAGTGGCGAGGGCCCTGCTTGTCCCCATATGGCCTGTGCTGGCCTCAGGCACAGGACAGGAGTGGCGCTGCGGGAGCTCTCTGTGACACTCACCCGGCTGTGACACTCACAGAGGAGCCACAGACTCAGAACTCGAGGGCGATGGGCGTGTCGGCAGAATGTAGGAATGGTTTTCTTGAATTTATTTTCGTGGCTACCTTCTATTTATGGAAAAAAGAATCTAGTTTTATATTTAACCTACTGATCTAATACTGCATTTTAAAATGCTTCTTTAAACGGAAACGAGGAGGGAGGGACATTTTTTTAAAAAAAGACAGGAGGTGAGAAAACATGGCCAAACCCAGATACAGACAGGTCTGATGGACCTGGGAGTCACTTGGGGGACAGTGTCCTGGAGTGACCCCCAGGACGGTCTCCCCACCCTCTCACCAGCCCTGCTCAGGGCCGTTTCCATGGCTGCCTTAACAAACTGCTACAAAATGGGTGACTTACAACAGCACGCATTTCTTCCTACACAGTCTGGAAGCCAGAGGCCTGGAATCTGGTCCACTGGGCACCAGGGCCACACCCCCTGCCAGGGCTGGTGGGGCGCACCCTTCCTGCCTCCTCCGCTCCTGGGGCTCCGGCGTCCCTAGCTCTGGCTGCAGCCCTTCCATCTCTGCCTCTGTCTTCACACGGCCTTCTCCTCGCCCTGTGCCTCCTCTGTGCATCTCTTACCAGCACCCCTGTCACTGGACTTGGGGCCCACGTGGGTATATCCAGGATGATCGCATCTCGAGAGCCTTCATTACATCTGCAAAGACTCTTTTTCCAAAAATAGTCACATTCTCAGGTTCCGGCACGTGGACACGTGCCATCTTTCGCGGGACTCCACCGTGGAGGGTCCCGTCCCTTCTCCACTCAGTCCTTCCCTGCCCTCCTGCCCCCTTTCTCACCACCATTTCACTGTGGCCGCAGGTGGACGTCCCAGGGATTTCTGAAACACGATGGGCTCCTTTCCGCACACATTGCTCCCTCTGCCTGCACGGCCTCCCCTGGCACCCGAGGGACCCTCTCTCACGTCTTCGGGTCTTTGCTATCCTGTCACCTGAGAGCCATGCTTAATCAGGTGGTGGCCTGCTCACAGGCAGCCATCCCCTGCCTTCCTCCCAGCTTGAGGTCTGTTCAGGCCATTTGACCCGTCAGCTTCACAAGGGGAGGGACGTTTGTCTGTGTGTCCACTGCCTCAGGTTCTAGAACAGTGCCTGACCTGTACTGGCTGCTCAATAAACGTGGTACTGAACAGCTGGGGGGCTGCTGGGATAGAAGGTACCATGAGGCCAGGGGACCCCGCAGCCACCCCAGTCTGAAGCATAGGGGTGAGACTTGAACCCAGGACCTGCAGCGTCTTGTGGGCCACCAAGTCTAACTGTTCTTGTCTCCGTAAGGTTGATAGTAGACTCTTCATCCACCTCTTGCTTGAGACTCGAATCTTGCTTCTCTACTTTTTCTTAGAATGGAGGAGAGGGAGAGAGTCCATTTGTTTAAACATTAAGACACTTCCCAATGGTTTCTTGTGCTCCATTTTAGGCAACCTCTCCCTTGCCCCCAACACACACACACACACACACACACACACACACACAAACTAAACAATCAGGGGCTTATCTTTGAACATAACTCTGTTTTGCACTTATTTTCCTGAAAGCTTGATTCACTGCAATCAATTAAAGCCATACAGAAACAACAAATAAAAAAATTCACCAAGTACTTTCAAAGGCCTCTTTCCGAGGGAAGGCCAGTGGGCAGTTCTGCTTCCTGCATTTCTGTCCTCGGGGCGATCTGTGGGCCAAGCAAGGCAGCTCAGGGAAGCGTAGAGCCATCCTGGGGAACCCTGTGCTGGAAACCGTTGCCAGCCTTTGCCGAAAATCTGAAGATGAACACAGAGACCTGGGGCTGCAAGTTTCTGCATTGAGCGCCTCTGGCTGGTGGCGCCACTGACGGGCCAAACCCCTCCCCTCCCTGGTGTGGAACCTGACGTTTGGCCTTCACGTGCCTTGAGGAGGAAGAAAAGAAACTTCCTTCAGCCATGTTCATCCACCTGAGTCTTTCAACAGTGTTTCTGCTTCCCATGCCTGTGAACTTGAACAGGAAGGCACTGGGAAAGGTCTGCCTCTGGGGGTCGGTAAAGGATGCTTCCAGGAATGTGCTGGAGAAACGAGCCAGCACCTGGGGGCTGGGTGTCAGGAGGGACTGGGGCTGCCAATCTCCATGAAGGCGGCCACTCTGTGGCCTCTCATGCTGCCCTCCCCGCCCACCCCCCAGATTCTCAGAGAGCCCTCCACTGGAACACACTTGGACCCTTGCCCCTCCCCCTCCTTCCCAGGACCCTGGAGCCTGGGCAGAGAGCACTGGCCCAGGCAGTCCCTGGCTTGTGACTTTCACAAACAACCTTGGTCCTGAGATGCAGCCTCCCCACTGCGCAGTGAGCTGACAGCCCTGCAGTGGGCACAGAGCACCGGTTTCAGGCCGGCTCTCTCGCTCTGTTTATTCCCTTGCACAAGGGCTCAGTTTGGTCACCAGAACCTTGGGTTTCTCGTGCTATTTCTCTAGGTTGTCACTGGGGTTGGGCAGTGTCCTCAGCCTTCAGCCCCCTGGGCCAGACCCCAGCATCCCTCCCTGAGGCCCTCTCAGCCTGCCCTGGGGTCCCCCCTGCAGCCACCTCTACACCCCATCTCTGAGGGGACCACCTACCTCAATGCCTCACATTCAAGGGCCAGAAGGGTCTCAGGAAGGCTGCGGAGCTCTGCTCCTTCCTACCAGGTGCCCCTGGAAAAGCCCCTTGACCTTCCTGAGCCCTGTGTCCTCCTCTGTGATGGACCAGTGGTTGTGTCCTCTTTGCAGAGCTGTGGTCACTTGGCTTGTGGGCGCTGTAGTCATGGCTGGCCCCACCTCCAGTCCTCCATTGGGCTGGCTCAAACCCCTTTCTCCTTTGCAAAGATGCTCACCTCACATCCCCCAAATCCGCACACGCTGCCACTCCTTCCTGGCCTCAGGACTGGGGACTCTTTCATGCCCCCCAACCACAGCTCTACTGGCCTTCACAGCTGGGCACAGACAACAGGTGAGCCCTGCCGTCCACTGATGACTTTGGGCTCTGCCTGCTGCATAGCTGAGCTGCCAGACCAGTAGGGGTGGGTGGGGCAGGGTGGGGTAGGGTGAGGCTGGGGAGAGCAGGCCACTCAGAAGGGAGGAGGCGCTGTAGAAAGGGCCCCGTGGTGAGGATATCCCCATCTGCCAGAGCTGGGGCTCTGTCCCAGGGCCCCTCCCTGTGCTCTCTCCCTGCTGACACTGCCCGGCATCCCCCAAGTGGCCTTGTAACAGTCCCCACCCAGCCCTGCCCAGGTGCTTATCCCATGGCCTTGCAGTTCAGACTGTGTGCCTGCAGGGAACACTCCCCAGCACCCCTCCCGTAAGGCCTGCTCCCCTGTGTCCAAGGCCATCAGGCCCACAGATCCTGTCCTTTCCAGGCTTTCTGGGACCTCCCCTTTGGACAGGGGCATCTGTGGCTTTCGGGGGCCTTGTGAGTGGGACCATTCACTCCTCCAGTATCCGATCTCCCCATGAGGGCAGGGAGCCCTGCCCCTCAAGGCCTTCCCACCGCCACCGCCTTCAGACTCCTGGCCCCAGGCAGCAGAGTGTGCACCAGGGGTGTGGAGTAAGGAAGGGGCAGCAGCAAACACCCTGTGTACCCCAGCACCTGCCCAGCTCTGTTGGTGAGGTCAGCCCTCTTTGAACCCCAAGAGGGAGGTTTGCTTCCCAAAGGAAGGCCAGCTGGGATGACTTTCGCCTAAAGGAAGATGTTGTCAAGACTGGTTTGTTGAGTCTCCAGGGCCAATGCAAGAGGAACTGCTTGTTGTGACTTCCTGGAGTGTGACCCTCTCTTTCTCTTGATGTGGGGACTCTAGGAAGAGAGCTCTGTGGGGGAAAGGATATGAGAATGGAACTGTCACCGGTGTTTTGTTAACATGAGAAAAGAGCCTGGAGGAATTGAGGTCACTACAGAAATAAGAGCAGAGAGAAAAGCGTTAGGTTCTTACTGGGACTGCCAGAGTGGCTGGAGCAAACCTCACCTGAAGTCCATTGCTGGGCTTTTCAGCAGCATGATCAACACATTTCCTTTGCTTTTTTCTAAAAAAAAAATTATATATATATATAC
Source organism: Sturnira hondurensis (assembly GCF_014824575.4). Classification (NCBI taxonomy): domain Eukaryota; kingdom Metazoa; phylum Chordata; class Mammalia; order Chiroptera; family Phyllostomidae; genus Sturnira; species Sturnira hondurensis. The sequence goes on from NW_028082407.1 coordinate 631,596, forward strand.
ACACACACACACACACACACACACACACATATATATATATTTAGAGAGAGGGCAAGGGAGAGAGAAAGAGAGGGAGAGAAACATCTATGTGTGGTTGCTTCTCACATGCTCCCTACTGGGCACCTGGCCTGCAACCCAGGCATGTGCCCTGACCAGGAATCGAACTGGTGACCCTTCAGTTCGTAGGTTGGCACTCAAGCCACTGAGCCACACACCAGCCAGGGCCCTTTGCTATTTAAGTCACTTTGATATGCTTTTTTTTTGCCACGGGTTCCCACCCCAAAGATTCCTAACAGAAAGAACCTTGCCCTCCCAAACATGGTGGGAAGTGGGATGTGCAGGAAGCTGGGTGAGGTAGAAGCTCTTACTGAGTAGTGGAGGGCAGGGCCAGAGCTGCTGGGGGACACCAGCGAGGGAGACACCTTCCTGGTGAGGGTCAGTGTTCCCATCAGAAGGAGATGGTGTCTCTGTGACAGCGCAGGCTGGGACAGACCCCCAGCCAACAGTGTCAGTGGAGCATCTGGGATTTGAAGAGGATACAGAAGCCCCTACACCCTCAGGCTTTGGGGAAAGGTCTGCCTGGGCTTTTGAACACTGGGCAGAAGAAAAGGGAAACTCGGTGAGCTTGCACAAGGCCACCCTTGTTCTGACATGTGCTGGCCTTCCCAGGCCGGCAGCTCTGGCTGCAGATGGCTAACACGTCATCCCTGGGCCTCGGGTCAGGGCCTGCGACCGCAGGTTACTGTTCCTCTGGTGGACACACCAGGCTCTTTGAAGTGAGGTCAAACCTTGGGAGCCTACTTCAGAGCTGGAGGCACACTTGTGGCTGGGGTCTGCCCACAAAGGAGCTGGGTTTGGGTAAACTTTGAAGACATTCATGGCCTATGTGTCCCAAGAAGGCCAGGTTTTGGATGTCTGAGGCATCCCTGTAAAGATGACCAGGTGTCTTGGATAGCCTTGGGGCTCCTGGGACAGCATGGCTGATGCCTGATGTATGTTCATGTGGACTGTGTGGCTGCAGGACACAGGTCCAGGCCTCCCCTGCAGTTCCCTTGCCTGCTCTCCTCAGGGTGGCTGGCCTGCTGCGGGCAGCAGCAGCTGGCCACAGCACCTGGCTGTGTGGGAGGCTGCACAGCTACTTCCATCCTTGGAGTAAAGCACACTGGATCCTTTGTTACTTCTCTCGGCGGGGAATCACATGCAGGAAGTGACAGTGGCCTAAAGAGGCACATGTGCATTTCCATCTCACAAAAATGCAGTCTGCACCCAGGCAGGCTATGTTTGGGGTGGTGACTCCGTGGCATCACCAAGATCCTCCAGGTTTCTCCCATCTTCCTACTCCACCATTCTCAACATGTAGCATTCATCCTCAAGGTCTCAAGGGGGCTGCTGGGCCTCCAGCCATCATGCCCAGTGTCTACATTGAAAGAGAGAAATGAGAGTATCATAAGGAAGAGAAATGTGAAAGTGCAGGTTTATCGAAAGGCCCACAAGAGACTTCCAATACAGCTCCTTGGCCAGCTCCAAGTGAGGCTGGGAAATGCAGCTTCTCACCCCGTGGAGCTGGAATTTCCCCATGGAGCCACCCTCAGGAGCAAGGCTGGCTCCCGAGTCTGTTCTCTAACTCTGACACTGCACAGCCTTCCGAAAGCAATGGTGTAGAATTAGAATTTTGTTCCTACTTTATTGTATGATTACATTTAGTTTATGGAAAGTTGATAAAAATTGAAACCAGCCATTTTATAGTTATGTTTTATGTATGTCATGTTATATTATTCAACCATTATTTGCTCATTGTGTGTGTGTGTACATACACACTGATTTTTATTTTATTCCTTACTTTATTTTAAAACACTTAAATATTTATTATTTTATTTTATTATTGTTAGAAATATCTCTATAAAAAGTGTCCTTAAACACCTCATTGCATGCATTACAGAACGCATGCGTCACTGCTATTCCCTGAAATGACACTGTGTGGCGGGTGCACGCGGCGGCGCACTGGCCCCGCCCCAGCCAGAGGCGCCTACGCACTTTGCCAGGTTTGTTCCGTACGGAACGTGCGTCACCGCTATTCGAGCTGACACTGTGCCAACGCGTCTTGCAAGTGGTATAACTGTTATATGTTATACTTTATTTTATATTTACATATCTTTATTGTATATAAAATATATGACAGAGACAGAGAGAGACCAAATAGGACCAGAAATGAAATTATCCAAGGTCAGAGAACATTTATCCAAGGGAGGGAAAAAATCACTTGGCTATATCAAGACATGCACTAAGGCATTTAACACAACTCGGCAAACATTCCTAATAAAAATTCCAAATTAAGTAAGAATAAAATAAAGTAATGGTCACTAAAACAAACAAATTTATCAGATCCAACAGCAAATATCATAGTAATTAAAATTTGGGTTGTGAATATGCACACGATGAAGTGGGGCGGGGCGGGGGCGGGGGGGAGAGAGAACAGAGAATAGATAAGANATGAAGTGGGGCGGGGCGGGGTTGGGGGGGAGAGAGAGAACAGAGAATAGATAAGAGCTGCCGTTAGGAAGAGACCCAGACAATATAAGAAACACTACGTACCAGAGCACCAGAGAAGTGTACATCTGCTATCATCATCAAGTTCAAGGCCATTTTATTTTACAAATTTTATACATTTTAATATTTTGGAAAGAAGTCAAAATTATCTTTATTTGCAAAAGACATTATTGTACATGCAGAAAGCCAACACATTTTTGGAAATAGACTTCTAGGATTGATATGAGAATTTAAGGAGGCTGAAAATACGATAAATATTTTAAAAATCAATGTTTTCCTCTAAAATAGCTAAAAATGAAAAAATGCATTCACAATAATATAAAATCTTAGAGATAATTAAAAAAAAAGATACAAAACCCATGTGAGTAAAACTGTAAAACTGAATAGAAAGACACAAAATAAAAGTTTAGCAACTGGAGAAAAATTAAAATTTTGGATGGGAAAAGACATCATAAAAATGACATTTTCCCCAAATTAGAATATTAACTTCATGTATTTGGCCTTTTGGGGCTGAGGGATGAGAGATGGGAGGGGAGATAAAGAGCTGGACAAAATGATATAAAAGTTTACAGCAAAGAGGAAATTATTACTATAAAGAAACAACAGGGCCTCTCCTTCCCCTTCCATCCCTCCCACCCTGGGGGTGGGTGGGGAGGAAGCACAACAGTGGCCACAACAGTGAAGGAAGCGGCCAGGTACCCCAGCATGAGGCTGGCCCCTATGAAGTTCGGGGGCAGCATCCCCCCCCATGGAGCAAGGCACGATGTGAAACGGGGGAGCCTCGCCCACACTCTCTGTGGTGCAGCTTTTCAGGTAGTTAGGCACAAGGGTCGTGAGCCCCATCAGTTCAGGCTGTGACTGCCCGTCATTTGTCCGTCTATTGTAGCTGTTTTCCTAGGGCTGCGGTAACACATTGCCACAGTTGGAGTGACTGAAAACAGCAGAAGTGTGTTCTCCCACAGTTCGGGAGGCCAGAGTCGAGGTGCCAGCAGTGTTGGTTTCTTCAGGTGCGTGTGAGGGAGAATCCACCCGTGCCTCCCCCAGCTTCCAGTGGCTGTGGCAAGCCTTGGTGTTCCTTGGCTGGTANAGGCTGGCCCCTATGAAGTTCGGGGGCAGCACCCCCCCATGGAGCAAGGCACGATGTGAAACGGGGGAGCCTCGCCCACACTCTCTGCGGTGCAGCTTTTCAGGTAGTTGGGCACAAGGGTCGTGAGCCCCATCAGTTCAGGCTGTGACTGCCCGTCATTTGTCCGTCTATTGTAGCTGTTTTCCTAGGGCTGCGGTAACACATTGCCACAGTTGGAGTGACTGAAAACAGCAGAAGCGTGTTCTCCCACAGTTCGGGAGGCCAGAGTCGAGGTGTCAGCAGTGCTGGTTCCTTTGGGTGTGTGTGAGGGACAATCCACCCGTGCCTCCCCCAGCTTCCAGTGGCTGTGGCAAGCCTTGGTGTTCCTTGGCTGGTAGTTCACTCCAGTCCCTGTGTCTGCCTTCACATGGCCATCTACCCTCCGTGTCTCTCTGGGTGTACTCTCCTTTCTGTCTTAGTAAAGACACCTCTTATTGTATTTAGGGCCCACTCAAATCCAGAATGGTCTCATTTCAAGAGCTTTACTTTAATTACATACGTGAAAGTTTCTATTTCGGTTAAGGTCGCAGTCTAAGGTTCTGGGTGAACATAAATTTGGGGGGGACTATTCAGCATGCTATAGAACTGTAGATGTATTTTAGAATGTAGATGTATGCATTTTAGAATAGTTTATCAATTTCTACAAAAAAGAGCTGGCTGAAATTTTCATGTGAATAGCATGGAACCTACAAATCAATTCAAGGACAAGTCAGTCACACTGGCTGCTGCACACAGGAAGTCCCCCCTTCCTGGGAAAAAGATTGTACCTACAGCTTTCCGTTCAGGGAGAGAGTATGTTGAGTGTAATGGGGTAGGGTTGGCCCTGGACCTAAGGGAAGCCATTGGGTTAGGAAGACTGGTGTTGAATAGGCCAATTGACTGGCTCCTTTTACAATTTGGGTTGAGGATAGGTACATGATGGGGGAGAGAGAGAGAGAGGGGAGGAAAGATGAGAGTTGGCATTAGAAAGAGACCAAGATTATATAAAAAGTGTTATGTATAATGGCATCAAAAATTTTAATGAGCCCTGGCTGGTTTGGGTCATTGGCTTGAGCACTGGCCTGTGAACCAAAGGTCGCCAGTTTGATTCCTAGTCAGGGCACTTGCCTGGGTTTCAGGCCAGGTCCCCAATAGGGGGTGAGCAAGGGGCAACCACACACTGAGGTTCTTCTCCCTCTCTTTCTCTCTCCCTTCACCTCCCTCTATAAATAAATAAATAAATAAATAATCTAATGAGAGAAGCAGAGACATTTACACTAAAACCTATAAAACTTTGCAGAAGGAAATTAATAAATATCTGAATAATGGAGAGGTATGCCATGTTCATGGATTGTGAGACTCAATATTGTTAAGATGGCAATTGCCCTTGAATTGATTTGTAGGTTCCATGCTATTCATATGAAAATTTCAGCAAGCTAAACAAGCTGAGACAAACTTGAAAGACTATGTGATATCAAGATTACCGCAAAGCTCCAGTAATCGGGACACTGTGGTGTTGGTGTGAGGGCAGACAAACAGTCCGATGGGAAGAATACAGAGCCCAGACGCAGAACCCCACGTACAGTTAGTACTCCGTATCCATGGGTTTCACATCCATGAATTCAACCAATGGCAGATCAAAGATATTTGAAAACACATTTTTCGTTGTTGCTGATGTGCACTGTGGCATTAGGTCTACATGTTGCATCTGTACTGAACATGCCATATTTTTTAGCTTGTCATTATTCCCTGAACAATACAGTATAACAATTTACATAGCATTTACATTGTATTAGGCATTACAAGTAACCTAGAGATGATTTCAAGTGTGTGAGAGGTTGTACATAAGTTACATGCAAATCATACACCATTTTATATGAGGGACCAGAGCATCTGTGGAGTTCGATACCCTTGGCGGCGGGGGGGGGGGGGGGATTCCTGGGACCCATTCCCTGTGGATACCAGGGGATGGCTGTACAGAGTCACATCATTTTCACCAAATACTCTGGTACGACTCAATGGGAAAAGGAAGGCATTTGCAATAAATACGGCTGGGTCAACTGAAAATTCACATGAAACAGTGGAACTTGATCTCTTACCTTACACCATATAGAAAAATTATTTTGAAATGACTCATAGACCTAAAAAGTAGAAAAAAAGAAAATACCTTCATGATCTCAGAGTAGACAAAGATTTCTTAAACTGGATGTAAACAGTACTAATCATAGAGAAAAAATAATGAATTTGATTTCAATAAAATGGAAAACTTTTGCTGACCCATGGATTCCATGAAGAAAATGAAAAGGTAAGCCATAGACTGGGAGAAAACATTCACACTACATGTATCTACATGTATCTGACAAAGGACATGAATATACTAGAATATCTTGAACATAAACAGAGCTCCTACTCATCAAAAAATGATAAAGCCTGGAAACTGGGGGACTCCCGGCCAAGATAGAAGCATAGGTAGATACACTTTGCTTTCCTACACAACCAAAAGAACAACAACAAATTTAAAAACAAACAAACAAAATAACCAGAACTGTCAGAAAATCGAACTGTATGAAAGTCCAACAAGCAAGGAGTTAAAGAAGAAACATTCATCCAGATGAGTAGGAGGGGCGGAGATGGGCAGTCAGAGTGCCGAGGACTCACAGCAAGGCCGTGGCTGGCGGACTGGGTTAGTCCCACATTTGTGTACAAATAAACCAGGAGGAACAACGGAGGAGCAAGACTGATGCTGCAACCCAGGGTTCCAGCACAGGGAAATAAACCCTCAAAACCTCTGACAGAGAACAGCTGTGGGGGAATCTCCCAGCCTCACAGGAGAGTTCACTGGAGAGACCCACAGGGTCCTACAATGTACATAACGCACCCACCCAGGAATCAGCCTCTGAAAGGGCACGATCCGCTTGTGGGTAGTGGGGGAAGGGACTGAAAGCCAGCTGAGGGCCAAGTAAGCACCATTGTTCCTTCTGACCCTCCCCCACATACAGCACCACAGGGCAGCAGCAACGCAGGTTGCTTCACTGTAAAGCTCCAAATACCTAAGGCTCCGCCCCTTACAGTGTAACAGGTGTGCCTCAACAAAGAAATCTGGACCAAATGAGAGAACAGATCAAAGCTTCAGAAATACAACTAAATGATGAACAGATAGCCAACTTATCAGATGCAGAGTTCAGAACACTGGTAATCAAGATGCTCACAGAAATGGATGAGTATGGTTGTAAAATGGAGGAAGAAGTGAAGGCTATGAAAAGTGAAATAAAGGGAAATGTACAGGGAAGCAACAGTGAGGGGAAGGAAACCGGGACTCAAATTAACGGAGTGGAACAGAGGGAAGAAACAAACATTCCACCAGAACAGAATGAAGAAACAACAATTCAAGAAATGAGGAGAGGCTTAGGAACCTCCAGGACAACTTGAAACATTCCAACATCTGAATCATAGGGGTGCCAGAAGGAGAAGAGAAAGAACGAGAAATTGAAAACTTAATTTGAAAAAATAATGGAGAACTTCTCCAATCTGACAAAGGAAATAGATTTTCAGGAAGTCCAGGAAGCTCAGAGAGTCCCAAAGAAGTTGGCCCCAAGGAGGAACACACCAAGGCACATCATAATTACATTAGCCAAGATTAAAGATAAGGAGAGAATCTTAAAAGCAGCAAGAGAAAAGGAGATGATTTCCTACAAAGGATTTCCTATCAGACTGTCAGCGGATTTCTCAAAAGAAACCTCTCAGGCAATCAGGGGCTGGAAAGAAGTATTCCAAATCATGAAAGGCAAGGACTGACATCCAAAGTTACTCTATCCAGCAATGGAAGAGCAGCCTTGGATGTAAGGGCAGATAAAGTGCTTCTCAGATAAGGTCAAGTTAAAGGATTTCATCATCGCCAAGCCTTTATTGTAAGAAATGTTAAAGGAACTTATCTAAGAAAAAGAAGATAAAAACTATGAACAGTAAAATGACATCAAACTCACAACCATCAACAACTGAACCTAAAATAGAAACACACTAAGCAAACAGTTAGAACAGGAACAGAATCATGGAAATGGAGATCACATGGAGGGTTATCAGCAGAGATGGGTAGGGGTGAAAATGAGGGAAAAGATATAGGGAACAAGAAGCATAAATGGTAGGTACAAAACAGACAGGGGGAGGTTAAAAATAGTATTGGAAATGGAGAAACCAAAGAACTTAGATGTAGATCCATGGACATAAACTAAGGGGAGGGAATGCTGGTGGGAGGAGGGTGGGTACAGGGTAGAGAGGAATAAAGGGGAGAAAAAATGGGACAACTTTAATAGCATAATCAATAAAACATACCTAAACCAAAAAAATAAAGTATCTCTTGTAATCTTTAAAAAATAAAACCAAATAAAAAATGAAAAGAAATGTTTGAATAGGTACTTCACAGAAGAGGACACCCAAGTGACCGATAAGCATATACACAGACGCTTAGTTTCATTGGTCATCAGGAAAGTACAAATTAAAAGCACAATGAAATACTACCCTGGCTAAATGGCTAAATGGAGAAGGCCAACCACAGCAAGGGCTGAGGAGGCAGGGACAGTGGACCTTGGGTGCATTGCTGGTGGGAGTGGACAGTGGGCCGACTGCTGCGGAAAAGTGCACGGCAGTTTCTGCCGGTTAAAGCTACCGCTGCTCTACAACCCAGAAATCTCAGTCTGGGCCTGTCCCTGAGCAAACAAAACCCTCAGTGCATGCAGACCTGTAGGAGAATGTCTATACAGCACAACTCCATGTCCATGGAGTTCAACAACAGTCGGAAGAAAGGTGTGATGTATTCACTGGGGATGACCTTGAGGGACTTTGTGGAGTGATTGAAATGTTCTTTGTATTGATCAGGGGGAGGTCATATGGGTGGGGCAGAGCAGGAGAGAAAGCAACATCAGTGTTTGAGAGAGAAACATCGATCTGTTGCCACCCACATGCGCCCCAATTGGGGCTCCAACCCACAGCTTAGGTTTGCCCCCTGAGCAGGGCGAACCCACAACCCTTCTGGTGTGCAGGCTGACGCTCCAGCCACCTGAGCCACCCGGCCCAGGCAGCTAGCACAGTGTTCTAACCCTCGCGAGTGTTGGCACCGTTAGGTGGAGCAGGTGTGAAGAGTATAGTCGGTGAAGTCAGTGTCTCTCTCGGTTCTGTGGTCCCTGCAGGCATTTTGCCTCAGGGGTCAACACTGCAGGTGGGGGAGGTGGAATCGGGGCCCCTCCTATCCTCGGCAGGGAAACTCAAAGGTCAGCCCCTCACCCCAACTTGAGCCACGTGGGCTCATATCCTCCCTGTACCCCTTCTTTGGGAATTTGCCTCTGGGCTCTGCAGGCCCTTCTCTGAGAGGCCCACGGCCAGGAAGGCAGGATGGGGTTGCCATCCCCATCTCCACCCCTGTGGTCAGAGACCCTGGCCAGCCCGGCTCGGCCTGCCCTGTGCTCCTTGCAGAGAGGCCCAGCGGGAGCCGGGGCGCCCCGAAGCCTGTACTGTGCTAGGCCCGAGTGGACTGCTGCTAGGAGGCTTTCTCCTCCTAAGGCCAAAGTGCTTCCCTGAGCTCCTGATGCAAAGGGCAGACGAACAGCTCTGACCCCATCACCCCTGCTGCAAGGGGCAGCCAGAGTGACAGCGTGTGATGCCAGAGGGTAAGTCGGAGGCTGACTGAGCAGGGGAAGTGCCGTGTGGCTGGGCAGGGAGGAAATGACGGGCGCTGTGTCAGAGCCTCGTAAACAGCATGACTTCACACTCGTCCCGCACACACCCCTCTGAGGTCATGCAGACCCCTCCCGTCCCCTGGGCCCACCACACACAGGCCTTTACGCCATAAGGCCATGTGCTTCTTGGGATGGGTCTGTGGCTTGTGCAAGGACAGGAGGCATGTGGCCACCCGGAAAGGACACACTGGTCCTGCCCCACTAACTATGGAAGTACCCGGCCCTTCTCTGTACCAGACCTTGGCTGGGGACATAGGATATGGTCTTGCCCCCAGCTCTCAGGGCCTGGTGGGGAACACGGCCACGTGAGTACCCTAGGGCTGACAGATGAGATAACCTAGCAACGTCCAAGGCCCAGGGGACACCCAGCAGAACAAGAGGTTTCTTCAATCGGAGGGTCAGAGAAAGCTTCTGGGAAGAAGAAACTTTTGGGCACACGTGGCCTGATGGGTGAGGTCAGTCAAGTCTACAGTGCAGCCTGCCCATGTGAGGTGATTAGGTGTTTCTCAGGCAGGAGAGCGGACCTGCAAGGGAAGGAAAGGGCCTGGGTGGCTGTCGGGTTTGAACAGACATCCCCCTTTGGACATGCTGAGGCCGAGTCTTCCCGTGGTCTTCTCTGGCCAATGCCAAGATGGTGCCCCCGTTCCAGCAGGGGTCGGGTAACTGGGCCAGTCCTCTGGGGCCAGAGTGCTGGAAAGGGAGCAGTTCCCTCAGAGGGTGGGGCAGGCCTGACACCTCAGGAAGGAAGAAACACAGTAAGTCTTGTTGAATGAATGAATGAATGAATGAATGAACGAAGGAACAGAAGAATGAACGGTGTTAAAGGCCCCCAGCCAAAAGCCTCTAGAAGCATACAGTCCGAGTGGTCAGTAGCAAGAGCAGGCACACGCGTCAGGACTGTGGGGGCTGAGAGGGGCTTGTGGAATGGGGCCTGCACTGGGGGATTCCCAGGAGCTTTTTGGGGAGCACAAGTCAGTTCTGGTTTGGGTGCTGTGGGGAAGCAAGGCCAATCTCATGATCCATCCCAGTGTTAATCTGGGAGAAACAGAGAGGGTGAGGGTGGTCGCAGGGGGGGAGCAGCAGTCACCCAGGGGCACCAGGTGGTAGGCTTATCTCTGTCTGGTCCCACCTTGCGTGTGGGGTGGTCCTGCCTGGTGACCCTTGCATTGTACCCGGCCGAAGTGATTTCCATTCAACTGGGCCCATCACAGCCTCTGTGGTAGCTCCCAGCCACCAGGCCGTCTGCCACAGTCTCAGTGTGGGATTCAAGAGGCTCCTTGCTTGCCTGTTCTCCAGGGCCACCTGTCCCTGCCTCCTTTAAGTTCTCAGTGGGGTAAGCCAGGGTGGCCACTGCTGCCATGTTCCTGAGAATCCTGGGGAGACACGACTTGCCCCAGAGCCCTGGTGGCCAGGGAAGCAGGCCTTCCAGGCAGTCCCCTCCCTCCCAATCTGAGCTGTGCCCACCACCTGTGTGAAGCAACTGCGGGAGTCAGCCGTGCTCCTGGGATGGGCCACCATCCCGCACCCGAGGAAGGCTTGGCAGTTCGTACCTAAGAGCCGTCGTGTGAGAAGTTCGACTTTGCTGCTGGAGACACAACTTAGAAAGATCACGTGGAGAGAGAGAGAAGCCCCGAGGTAGCAGGAAGGGAAGCGAGGAACTGAACTGACAGTGTCGCTACGGCTGAGCCAGAGCCCAGTCCCTGGTGGGTGGGGCCGTCCTGACTGAAGCATCGCCAGATGGAGGAAGACACCGCCCTGGACACCCAGCCTCCGCAGAGGTCAGGCAGGGGGTGCAGACAGGGGAGGTTGGCTGTGCTCTGTCTGAACTCCTGACCCTATTGGCCTTTGCTTCCCTCTGATGGAGACGAGGGAGTGATATTCTGCCGTGTCTTACCATTCTCTCAACTTTCTCCTACTCTACCGTAAGGAACGGCAGAAATGCAAGGATAAAGGGCAGCCAGGAATGGGACCTCAGGAACAGGACAGTAAGTTGTGGCGTGTTCTGTGACACACAGGAGAGCACACACACACACATACCTCCCCCATCACCAGGAGAGCACCGTGTGGCCTCTACTGCCCAGAGTCCAGAGAGGCGAGTGGCCTGTGCGCCTATGAAATCTCCCACGTTTTAAATGCTGACTCAAAATGTTCTGCAAACGCCTGCAGATGCCCTTCCCCACGGGAAAAAGGAAGGCAAACCCTTCTGCAGCCTGATGCTGGCTTCGGTCCGTCACTTTGGAACCTCTTCTTCAGAGCAATGCTTCGCAACGCTTACTCTTAGAAAGTGTTTTCATTTTCTAAAATCAAGTATTTCAGGCTCCCTGAGTAGTAGGATCGCTTCTTAGTTATCAGCTGCTGAGTAACAAACGAGCCCCAGCTTAGAGGGCTTGCTGCAGCTCAGGAATCAGGTGTGGCTTGGCCGAGTGCTGCGGGCTCAGGGGCACTTACGAAGCTCCAGTCGAGGGATCTGAAGGCTTGACTGGGAAAGGATCCCCTTCCGAGCTCACGAACACGATTGTTAGCAGAACCTGTGGACTTGTGGACAAAGGGCCTCAGGTCCTCACTGTCTGCTGTCGAGACCACCCTCGCCTGCTAGCTACATCCCCCTCTCCACAGGGTGGCTCCCTGCCAGGCAGCAGTCTTTGCGAAGGGGGACATTGAAGTGTGCCGAGGAGGACATTGAAGTGTGCCGCCGGGGAAGGCGTGCGAGTGAGAGGGGGTGCCACTGTCTTTCACAGCCCAGTCCCAGAAGAGACCTCCGTCACTGCACCTGAGTTTTCTATTTTCGGAGCCAGTCACTATGCCCGGGCCTCCTACGTGGTGAGCTTCAGGGCTGTGCTTGCACCCAAATTCACCAGGCAGAGACAAAAATCAAAGGCGGCGGCAACCAGTGGGCACTTTGCGCCCAGAGGAGGGAGGCTGACTGGGTGGCGTAGAAGCTGGTACGGTCCCAAAGCACCCTGCCTCCCAGTGGCTGTCTGCCGCCCTGGTCAGGATGTCTGCGTGGGTGCCACCAGGGTTCCAGGCATGGTCTCTTCCGGCCGGATGGAATCAGGTGGCAATCATAACACAGTGACCATGGTGGGGCAGGGGTCTGTCGTCACGTACTGTTGGAGGGAGTAACCCAACACTTTGGGACCACAAAACGTGTGGAGAGACTCCAACACGGGCTGGCACTTGTCCCGTTAACTCCCTTCTGTGAGTCAAGAGCATGAGGATGCATCAGAAAAAATCACACAACATACATTTTTAATGATCCCATTTTTTGTTTATAAATAAAAGTATACATTTAAGTATTAACACATCCAGACAATTGTCTCTAGGAGGAAGAATTAAAGGCAAATTTAATTTTTCCTCATCTGCCTATTGTGATGAAAAGTAGTTAATTTGTATTAACAAGTTACTTTACAAACATGTACGTAGCTCATAACAGTTATTTTTCAAAAAAACAAAACAAAAAGTAGAATCATTTAAAATGCTCAAGACTTGGGTTAAGTAGTTATAATAAAGCCATAAAATAAACTCTCATGTAGTCATTAAAATTGCACTTGCCAGTTTTTAGCAACACAGAAAAATCCTTATAAGTTTAAAATAAAAATGACATATTCAGGAAATGTATATATTTACGCATAAAGTCAAATGTTGGACTCGTTTTACTCAGATCAGCACAGTTAAGTCAGCAAACACCGATGTGGGGTGCGCAGCAGGCCCTCCACAGGGGCCAGCTGATAACCTGTTTTGCCAGCCAGAGCTGGTGACAGGCCAGCACAGTTGGGTGTGTTGGCTGGGCAGCCCACTGGCTCCCCTGATTGGCGTTTGGTATTCCAGCTGGTTTGACTATCTGGGTCTGGTTGCCTTTGTGGTTAGACAAGAATGACAGTCTTCACGTGCCTGGAAAGGTCCTGAAAGGGACCCACCAGGAGGGTGACAGTGGTTATCTCAGGGTGGCGGCATTACAATCACTGTATTTTATTTTTTAATAAAAATAAAATAGGCTGGCCCTGGCTGGTGTAGCTCAGTGGATTGAGCTCGGGCCTGCGAACCACACGATTGCAGTTCAATTCCCAGTCAGGGCACATGCCTGGGTTGCAGGCCAGGTCCCAGCAGGGGACTCATGAGAGGCAACCATACATTGATATTTCTCTCCTTCTCTCCTTCCCTTCCCTCTAAGGATAAATAAATAAAATCTTTAAAAAAATAAAAATAAATAAAATAGGCTGCCTCAAAAGGTCCCCCGCCCACTGCAGTCACCCCGTTGCGGCCCCTCTGGGAGGAGCACGCTACCCCGCCCCCGGTTTCCCCTGACTTCAGACCTGACTGCTGATCTGCTCAGCCAGAGGAACTTGGGCAGACGTGACAGGTGCCAGCCAGGTTGGAGCAGAAACTGTAAAAGCCATTAGGTGGCTCTGCGGTTGTTTTCCTCGCTACGAGAACAACCTATCCCAGCGAGACTGACCCTTCAGCCTGCGTCCTGGAGAGCAGACACGTGGCGCAGGGCCTGGCTAACCATTACCAACGTGAAACACCGGGGAGGAGGGGCCTTTGCTGCGTCAGCCACGGAGACTTGGGCCATCGTCTGTTACCGTAATTTATCTCCGGGAAAGCTGACACATCCCTTTATTTTCCAAGTGTTCTACAAGTAACATGCAAGAATTTAAACATTTGTGTCTCAAGGTTATTGAAATACATATCGCTCTATAGATATTTAACCTGTTGCCCCAAATCTTTTTATCTGTCCAGAGTCTGTGTTACAAAAATAAGCCTTGAATATTCTCACTGAGTGAGATTTTCCAGGGTCTGAAAGTTATTGGAATACACTCTCAGCGCAGTCAGAGGTGCTATGGGCCCTTCGCCAGCCTGAGCCTGCTGAGGAGGCTCCGGGGAGTCTGTGGGCTGCGTGGGGCTGTGTGGGGCCACGCAGCAGCAAGAGGCTGTGACATCAGGGCCTGGGTGTCTGCGGTGATGCTCTGGCCCAGCACCTGTCCCTGATTCTAGCAGTGGCCCCTGGCTTCTCACAAGGGAGCAGCCCTCCTCCTGGGCAGGTCCAAGGGGTGATGGGCTGACTCAATACCCTGACTTCAGGGGTGAGCGTGTGACCCAGGCCTGGCCAATCAAAGCAGTGAGACCTCCTTGCCACGGGACTGGCTCAGGGAGTCAGGTTGCCTGAGCAGGCTGCAATACTGCAGGTTTACAAACCATTTTCCTCTCCCCTGTGCCAGCTCTGGCCAGTGGAATACAGGCAGAAGTCACGAACGCCCCTTTCAGGCCCTTAGCACCTTCCCACTCCGGCTGTTCTCTCCTGTCTTCCCATGATAACCCTGAAGCCTCACCCTGAAGATGGCAGAGGCTCAGACAGCAGGAGCCCGAACACCTTAATGACTACTTGGAGCAAAGCCTTCTTCCCTGAAGCCCATGTGAGTAAGTAGTAAGAGATTTTAAGATTTGTGTGTTACCATGGCAAAGCCTAGGCTGCTCTGACAAATATATGACCCAGACCCGGCCAGACTAATTACATTTAGCCCTAAGGACTTTGGTTCGGAAAGCATTACTCCTTTTTCCTGGAATTGCTACGTTGATAGGATGTAAACTTCGAGCGCTAAGCCTATCATTTATTCATTCACTCCACAATTATTTACTGAACCTCTCCTATACTCCTGGCACTGGCTTAGATGCACGGGCCAGGGCTACACAGTGGGGAAGTCTGAGAATGAGGCTAATATTAGAGGAAAGTCAAGCTGAGAAGCATAGCATTTGGCTTAGACTGCTGGATCCAACCAGACCTGAAACCATTGCACTTTTTCATAAACCACTTTGAATGGTTTCTTACACTTGCACACAAGAAGTCATAAATAACTCAAAGGTCAGACTGAAATAAAACAAGGTCACGGGTCCGTGTTGTCATCTAGATCGATTTATTAGTTGCAGGGTGCAGATAATGGCCCAGACAGAGCTTGCCAGAGAGGAGCAAATGGGCCCAAGTGATTCAGTATGCAGGGCTGGACTCGCCCTGGGTGACTGGAACACACCCCCAAAGATGGGGAGGGGAGAGCAGCGCCAGGCACCGAACCTCGAGCTGAGGTTCGCTCCGAAACACAGACAGCAGTCCAACTGCTCCGGCTGGCTCCTCCAGCACCGACCTCATTCCTGGCCTCAGGCTTGCAGGCTGCATCCTGGGCAGTGCCTGGCTGTGGGCTTGGATTTGGTGAGAGGCTGCAGGTCAAAACTAGAAGGGGAAAGATGAGAGCCAACTGCAGGACTCAGCACATGTTTCTAGTGCTCCCGCCGTGTCCCATTCCCAGCGCTGGTTTGGAAGACCAGTCCTGAACACTTGCTACGTGCCAGGAACTTGACCCGCCCTTCCTTCGGAGGCGGGATAGCAAGGAGCTAGAAAATTCCTTAGCAAGTGGGAATGAGGGAAACTACAACGACGATAGTTAAACAAGGCCACTCAGTTAAGAGCCTGCTGCTACTAAGTCCCAAGATCTTTTTCTCTAACCAAGCACCCTCGGGAGCAGATGGCTCTCCTGAGAGTCAAGGACACAGATGACAGAGACCAAGTTAGTGCCATTCACACCTGCCAAACCACAGAAAGGATGAAGTCGGGGACAAAGTAATAAAAACCCCACTGGAGCCTGACAGGCCCAAGACAAAAGTAACGCAGTGAAGCTGATGGACAATGAGCCCCAACTGCCCCAAACGTGCATTTTGACGCATCAGCATCACCAGGAGAGCTGTTGACTATTCTGCTGCGACCCTCCCCTGAGACTTCCCTTAAAACTCCCTACCTTAAGAAAACAGACAAAAACCCTTAAAACAAAGGATGCTAATGACCACTCTCCCTCGAGCACACCTGCATCTCACCCCCCTTTCCTCAGACGTGTGCTTTGCTCTTTTCCCCCTAAACTCTAAGGGTTCCCAAGAGGCTTGCCACCAAAGAAGCAGCAGGCAGCTGCAGCTCATCCCAGGCTAAGAGCCAGAACCTGTCTCCAAATAAATGCCCTCCTTTATCTCTGGGATTGTTCCCACGTCCACGCAGAAACTTGGCTCACTTCTGTTACTGTGACTTCCTCTCCTGCATCTAGGTAGCTCTGCCCAGGCCCACTACTGTTGCTGGGATATTGCCTCTTCTACCTTAAGCCCTTCCTTTGTTCCACTGTCCCCAGCTTTGAGAAACACACTCTCAAAATCACCTGGACTCCTATTGTAAAATCCTTCCTGCAAGAAGTCAAGGACCCACACATCCCAGACAGTTCCAGGGCAGGCCTGCCTCGGTCCCAGTCCCTCTCTAGTGACCCACCTTTCCTCCCTCCCTTCCCTCCTTCTTTCCTCTCTTCCTTCCCTCTCCCTCCCTTCCTCTCTCTTCCCTTCCTTCCTTCTTTCCTTTCTTCCTTTCCTCCTCTCCCTCCCTTTTCTCCCTTCCTTCCATTCAACAAGTCTGAGCCAGGCCCTGTGCTGGGCAGTGATCATGGAGACTATGAGACGCGGACCCTCTGGATTCACAGAACGCGCACTGGTCGTCAGTGCTGTCTACTCAATATTCTCAGCTCTCCACCTTCTGGGCAATATGATAGGGTCACACTCTCTGGCCTCCTTGTTTGGGTGGGTTTGAATGACTAATGAGTCAGACCAATGAGCTGGAACATTTAATGGCTTTAACATTTAATTTGGCTAGATCTGCCAAATTTCTCATTTCCTCTGCCATTGTGACTATTAATGTTTCACATGGTGGCTGCTGCTTCAGCCTGGGTCATGGAGACCGAAAATATGGATTGAATCCATACATAACCCATTACTCACTCGTGCATAGGAAGAAACAAACCTTTGTTGTTGTAATGCACTACGAGTTTAGGGCTCTTTGTTATTTCAGCCTGTCCTCCCCTGTGCTGACTAATGCACATTTTTGCCAAAGGATATAACATTAACTTGAGTAATCTTTACCACCAAAGCTACTTCCACAGAGGAGCTCCATGGGCCTCCTAAGAAACCCTTCTCAGAGGATACTGGGCTCCTTCCTGGTTCTAAGTCTTGTCTCCAGCGAGGTGCACTCCACCCCCACCCCCACACATTCCTGTTCTTCCCTCATCAGATTGCAGTGAAATTTTCGTCCATCTGCCTGGGGTCTGACTGCTGGACTGAGCTCGCTTGGGCCAGATGACCTGCCAGGAGCCTGGCCTGTCTGAAACTCTTAGTTTCCTAGGGCTGCTGTCAAGGATTTCCACGCACTCGGTGGTTTAAAGCAGCAGAAATGCATGCTCTCACAGTTCTGGAGGCCAGAAGTCCAAGATCAGAGTATCGCAGGCCATACTCCCTACGGGGTTCTAGAGGAGAACCCACTCTTTGCCTCTCCTCATTTGTGGTGGTCCTCGTCTCCCTCGGCCCGAGGCCCATCACTTCGATATCTGCCCCCATGCCCACGTCACCTTCCCTGTTGTGCCCAACCCTGTGTCTCTTACAGCACTTAGGGTTTAGGGTTTACCCAGATCATCCATACAGATCTCTTTATGTCATGATCCTTAACTTAATTACATCTGCAAAATCCCTTTTTCCAAACCAGGTCACCGCTCACAGGTCTGGGGGGTAGGGCACAGACATGCCTTTTTGGGTGCACAGGGGTCGAGTGCTCTGTGCGTCCCAAGCCCAAGGAGGAGTTCGGTGAGAGGGTGGGGTCCCTGGTGAGAGCCTGTGACCATGGCTCTGTCCTTTGGTTTTCATTTTTATCCTAATGGAACGTTAGGCAAACAGACAATGAAAAGTAAGAGAAACAGCCCCAGGGCCCTGTGGCTTGGGCCCCTCCTGCAGTGGCTGTCTTCCTCCTGCCGGAGCGGGCGTGGTGCCCTGGGCTGCAGCGGGATGCTCGCATCATCTGCACGCTTAGTGTGAGCTCTCTGTCCAAACAGTCCACAACTGGGCCTCCGAAACGATGCTTACCGCTGAGTGTGAGTTCACCATGACCAAGTCATTTGAAGAGCGCTTAACGATTTTTCCCCTCATTATATAAGAAATAATGCTCATTAAAGAAAAGGCGGGAATGACTGAAAAGGGAATAAATAACTTTCCGAAATCCTAGCTCCCAGAAATAACCAGTAAGATTTTCTCAAATACCTTCTCAGTATTTTCTCCAGTCACCTATGTATTAATTGCATTTTGTTCCAGAAAACAAGTTGGGGACATAGGTTCCGCTGAAGGAGTAAGCACACTGCCCTCTCTCTCCCACCAAACGCGACTGAACTTCTGGGACAGAGTGTGTAGAGCAGCCTAGTGAGGACTCGGAAAGACAGACGAGTCACCCAGTTTTCAGCCTGGCCTGTGAGGAGCCCGGCTGCCATCGCCCCATCAGTCGAAGTCTAAATAAACAGAAAAATCAAAGCTCTTAGAGCTGCAGAACAGGCGGGGGTGGGGAGGTGGGGGGGTGCGTGATATACTATTACCAAAAGGACCCCTTTCTTCCTCCAGGGTTCCCCCTGCAACTAGGGTCGCTCTGCCCACTGCCAGAGGAAAGACGTCTCTGGAAGCCAGACTGGTGAAAAGGAAAGGAATCATTGATTTAAAAGCTATACAGACTTGGAGTAATGACTTATGTCTTCCTTAAAATACTAAAGTCCTTTAGAATACCCACAGGTGCACACAGTCCTTCCTTCTCCCTCTGCCCAGTCCGAGGTACCGTATCTCAGGAAAAGTAGTAAAAGTCGTGAGTCAGGCTCCCGGCACCATCAGCTGGGTCACTGCCATGATCTCCAGTTAATCCAAAGCCATGTGGCACCTTCTCGTGGCCCACCAGCAAGAGTTCTTTCATCCTTTTCTTCCAGGCAAAGTCTCTCCTGCTGCCTAAACCACATGGCAAAAGGGAGCATCCCAAAGCTGCGAGATCCTCACTCTGCCAAAGCCTTGTGGTTCTCCTTGGTATGGCTGGGTTTAAACCCCCCTGCCAATCTTCCTCTGCAGCCCCATTTCTGACTCCGCCCACAATCAGTTACACCTGCCAGTATTCCCATATTCTTCCAGCTTTATTGGGCTGCCACAGTAAGTCTGGGCAGGCGTGGCCCCATGGTGCGGAGCCAATCATCTCCAACTCCCCTGGTTACAGCATCTCCCGCAGGTTGCAGTGCTGGGGCAGAAACACCTGAGCGGTAGCTGATGTGAACGAGTCCGAGTTAAAAACTCCAGAAGGACCCAGTCTTAGGGGGGGTGCACACACTTTTGTGAGTTCCACCTCTGGAACTCTACCAGGTTCTCCCAGGGACTACCTGGGGGAAATAGGTACCCCTTTATGTGTCTGTTACCAGGGGGTGGTTGGTCGGAACCAGGGGAGTCTCCTCCCTCAACCAGGATGGAGGCAGCGGAGGTTCTCACACTGAGTGCCCTAAACGCTAGCAAGATAACTGGATAGAGGATGAAGCCCCGCCCTCTTCCACTACGAGAGATCCGGGGTGGACCAAGGAAAGTCAGGCACATGCATCACAGAAGCCAGAATGGCGCAGGGGGCGGTGCTGGCCCAGAGAGGCCTATCGGTGTAACCTGGGGAAAGAACGGATTGGTTGGGAGGTGGGCCCACCGAAAGCACCTACAGTTTGGCAAGTTGATTGGTCATTTTGAGAAAGCACCCGATCCGTCCCACACTCCCAAAAATATAATCCCCAGGGAACAAAGAAAGGTCTCTGGCTCTTTCTGGCTCATGACCTGAACTCGCATGGTGCATTCGCCTGCTTCCTCCAGGGGCCACGGGGCCTCCAGTGGGGAGTCTCTCTCTCTCTCCCTTGCCCACCGATGATGCGCTGAATGGCGTATTCGCGCACTCTCTCACTGGGAGTACACAGCCTTGGGCCCCAGCAGCCATAGGGCCCACGGCTGAGCAGGAGCCTTAAACCAAGAGCAGCTAGGAGCAGGCCACGCTACCAGGAGGGGCACCAACGACCCCTTAGCAGCCACCTGCTGGCTCCGAAAGACACTACTTTTAAATGGAGCAGGAACTCTGGACACGGGCTTTTGTCCTGGCCTTGCCGAGAAGACGAGCTGTGAGACGGGAGTCTGCCCTTTTCCTGGACTGCACCCCGCCGGAATAAGACCTCCGTGTTTCACCGGCCTCCGCCTCATGCGTGAGTCTGGCTTCTGTGGCAGCCGGCGGGTGCACCTCTGGTTTCTGTTCAGCAACACTTCCTGCAGGAACAGGGAACACTAACCGTTTGGAAACGTGCCAGAGCACCCTGTTCTTCACAAGAGGCTGTCCTCGAGAAAAACTGCTATTCCAGAGCCTGAGCTAGTGGCATTTTAGCAGTTTGACTGACCTGGGGGAAGGAAAACACCCGTCACCAGCCCCCACTAGCCTTCCACACGGGGGGAAGGGAAATAGCCAGCGACGTTTCCCTCTCCCCATCCTGCCCCACCTGAGGACAAGAAGAGTGAGAAGCACTGGTGAGATTCACAGCTGAAGGGCAGAGGCCCCCTGACAGAGGGTCCTGATCACAGGCCTACAGGAAGTTGACCCTCCCCCCCACCTCACCACCAAATCAATAAAGACCTCTTCGCTGGAGTTCTTTTTACACACCTGGCCATGTTGGCTTTCGACAAAAACTCACATGACATGTTAAAAAGCAAACAGAACCCCCCACAGTTTAAAGAGTCAGAGCAAGCGTCAGACCCAGATTCGGACACAGCAGGGATGCTGGAACAGCAAACGGGGAGTTGAAAACACCGACCCTGAGGGCTCTCGTGGAAAAGTAAACAGCACGCAAGAACAGATGCACAGTGCAAGCAGGGAGATGGAAACTGTAAGGAAAAAAATCAAAAGGAGTGTAAGGAAAAAATCAAAAATCAAAAGGACCCTCCGGCCCGCAGGGTCCATGCGTCATGAACAAATTCACACAGACTGCAGAAGTCCCGTGGAGAAAAAGGGACGGCATGAAAAATCTCTACCGCAGGTGAGGAATGCGTTTGATGAGCTCTCTAGGAGACTGGACCTGGCTGAGGAAATAATCTCTAAGCTTGAGGAGAGGTCACTAGAAACTTCCAAAACAATAACATTCTTGGGGGGAAGGCTGAAACAAAGTACCGTGAAGCAAAAGGCAACTACAAAAATTTAAACGTACATGTAACGTGAACACCAGAAGAAGAGAGAAAGGAACAGAAGAAATATCTGATGCAATAATGACTGAGAATTTCCCCAAATTAATGTCAGAACCAACCACAGAGCCAAGAAGTTCAGATACACCAAGCAGGATAAATGTCAAACAGAAGAACTACACCTAGGCATACGATATTCACACTGCAGAAAGTTAAAGGTAAAGAAAAACCTTTACCCTGGCAGCTATGGCTCAGTGGATTGAGCGTGGGCCTGCGAACCAAAGGGTCACCAGTTCAATTCCCAGTCAGGGCACATGCCTGGGTTGCAGGCCAGGTTTCCAGTGGGGAGGGGGGCACAAGAGGCAGCTAGCTACACATTAATGTTTCTCTCCCTCTACTCTCCCTCCCTTTCCCTCTCTCTAAAAATAAATAAATAAAATCTTTTTAAAAATCTTAAAAGAAACCAGAGGAGAAAACACCTCACCTATAGAAGGTCAAAGGTAAGAATTATATCTGACTTCTCAAAAAAACATAAAAACAAGAAGATTGGAGTAAAATATATAAAATATTGTGAGGAAATGCCCCCCCCAGCAACCTATTCTGCAAAATTATCCTTAAAAAGTGTCGGAGATGTAACAATTTTCTCAAATAAACAAAAATTGAGAGGATTTGTCGCCAGTAGACCTTCCTTGTAAAAAATGTTAAATGAAGTTCTTTGAAGAGAAGAAAAATGATATAGGTCGGAAATCAGGACCAACATAAAGAAAATAGGAGCGTTAGAGAAGAAATAAGTGAAGGTAAAGCAAAAACTTGTATTTTCTTTACTCTTAATTGATCTAACATCATTAAAAATAATAACGGCAACATCGTGTTTGATGATTATAGCTTACGTGTGAGTGGGACCCACGGCAGCACAGATACACGGGTGGGCGGGCGGAGCCGGAACACTGTGTTCTTACAAGGCGCTGTGTGCTATTTGGAAGGAAATTGGGTTAGTTGTAAAGGTCCAGTGCGAACTCTGGGACGACCACTAAAGTGCTTTTAAAAGAAGTGTAATTGATAATGCTAAGAATGGAGAAAAATGGAATCATATAAAACACACAATTCAAACCACAAATGGCAGGAAAAGAATGGAGTACCAAAATAGAAGAAAAAAAAAACAAGGGCAATGAATAGAAAACAATAATAAATATGGTAAGTGTTAATCCAATTACATAATCAGTTTAAGTGTTAGTGGTATGAATACACCAAATAAGGGTCTGAGATGATCAGAGTGTACAAAAATACGTTGTTTATAAGAAACTCACTTTAAATGTAACGGCACAAGCAGATAAATTAAAGGGGTGAAGAAAGATACACCGTGCTAATTCTAATCAAAAGAAAGCTGGAGCAGCTACATTAATCTCAGACAGAGAAGGCTGCTGAGCAGGGGAAACTGTCATGGGTAAGAAGAGGCATTCGCTGGTGGTAGAGGAGTCCATTCTCCAGGAAGGCAGAATGGCCCTTGATGTGTACGTGCCTAACAAAAGCACACCAAAACGTGAGCGGGGGAAACCGACAGAACTGTGAGGAGAAACAGATGAATTCGCTGTGATATTTGGAGACTGATACAGACTCCGGCCGGCAGGGTCCATGCGTCGTGAACAAATTCACACGGACTGCAGAAGTCCCGTGGAGAAAAAGGGACGGCACGGCCACTCTGAGAGAGAGAGGGCCCGACCCTTGCCTGGACAGTTTATGTTCATGGATACAAAAACAATACTTCTATAAGACCAATTCTTCCCAAGTTGAAATATAAACGGAATGCAGTCCCAATCAAAATCTCAGAAAGTCGTTTTGCGGATATCAACAAACCAATTCTACAGTTCATACGAAGAAGCAAAAAGACCCAGTGTGGGCAACACAAGATTGGAAGAGACGAACAAAGGCGGAAGACTGACAGTGTCTCATTTCAGGACTTACATAAAGCTACAGGAATCAAGACAACACGGCACTGATGGACAACAGACGGACAGATCCCTGGAACCGCCCAGAGCCCTGACATACACCCACACAAATATAGTCACCTGACCTTTGACAACCGAGAAAAGGCAATACACTGGAAAAAACACAGTCTTTCTTTCTTCTTTTAATCCTCACCCAAGGATATATTTCTTGATTTTTTAGAGAGAAGAAGGGAGAAAAAAAGAGGGTGAGAGAAACATTGGTTGGTTGCCTCCGATTCATGCCTGGACTGGGGGGTCAAATCTGCAACCCAGGTGTGTGCCCTGACCGAGGATTGAACCTACACCCGTTGGTGTATGGGACGATGCTCCAACCAACTGAGCCACCCAGTCACAGTAACACACAGTCTTTTGACAAATGGTTTCAGAGCAAATGCACATCCACATGCAAATAAATAAATAAATAAATAAATAAATAAATAAATCTTACACCCTTCACAACAATTAACTCAAATAAATCTCAGACATAATCTAAAGCATAAAACTTCCCAAAAGATATGGAAGATAACATATGAGGAAATCTGGATGACTTTGGGTATGGTGATAACTTTTTAGGTATAACATCAGAGCGATGATACATGAAAGAAATAATTGATAAGCTGGACTTCATTAAGATAAAAAGGATTTTTTCTGTGTGAAAGACACTGACAAGAGAATGAGAAAACAAGACACAGACTGCGAGGAAAGATTTGCAAAAGATATATCCAACAAAGGACTGTTATCCAACACATAGCACAAGAAAAAACATAAATCTTTCAAAACTCAACAGTAAGAAAACGAACAACTCAACTTACAAAGTGGGCAAGCCCTGACCCATGTGGCTCAGTTGGCTGGGCGTTGTCCTGTAAAGCAAAGGTCGCAGGTTCAACTCCCAATCAGGGCACATGCCTAGGTTGCAGGTTTGGTCCCAGTCGGGGCATGTACAAGAGGCGACCTATCGGTGTTTCTCTCTCATATCGAAGATTCTCTCCCTCTCTTTCTCCCTCTCTTTCTAAAAGTAAATAAATAAAATCTTATAAAATAAATACAAAGTGGTCAAAAGCGCTTAACAGACACTTCACTAAAGAAGATACACAGATGGCGAATAAGCATATGAAAAGTTGTTTCACACCCTGGGTCATGAGGGAAAGGCAAATTAAGACAACAATGAAATACCATTCACTGCCCACCTGTTAGGGCGGCTAACCCCAAAACGCTGGCAGCACCAAACACTGGCCGGGGTGAGGAGCAGCAGAAGCCCTCTCGTTGCTGGCGAGAATGAAAAAATGATACAGCCACTCTGTCTGAGAGTTTGGCCATTTCTTATCAAACTAAACACAGTGTCACCACACGATTCAGCAATCATGCTCCTTGGTATTTATCCAAAGAAGCGGAACATTTATGTGCACACGAAAACCCGCACATGGGTGTCTACAACAGCTTTGTTCATGATCTACAAGTTTGGAAACAACCAAGATGTCTTTTGGTAAGTGAATGAATAATAAACTATGGTACATCCACACAATGAAATATTATTTGGTGCTAAAAAGAAATGAGCTAAAATGCACTACCAAAATCAAGAAATTTTCTGACTAGGAAAAGAATCTCTGAACCCAAATACAGATCAATAGAATTTATCCGAAAATGAACTGCAGAGAGAGAAGTTGTAGAAAAAAATGAACAGAGCCTCTGAACCATGTGGGGCAATGCTGAAAGATCTACATTCGTGTCATCAGATTCCAAAAGGAGAGGAGAAATGACGTAGAAAGAAGCATTTGAGACGTAATGGTTGAAAACTCCCCAGTTTGGCAAAACAGACCCTCCCACACGTGTGCACATGGTTAAGAAGCTAAAGGAATCCTGGACGCAATAACCTCAAAGAATTCGTGCCGCACATCACAACCAAACCAGTGGAAACCAGATAAAGAAACATATCTTAAAAGCAGCCAGGGGGAAAAAATGACACATTAAATGCCGGGAAATAGCAATTCAAATGGCTTCAGATTTTACATCAGAAACCATGAAACCCAGAAGATGATAGAAGAATATTTTAAACACTCGTGAGAGAATTGTCAACACCAAACTTCAGATGCAGCGAAAATATTCTTTAGGGGAAGAAAAACTAAGACAACGTGTCGTCATCACCAAAATAATCGCGAGGGACACTTTTCCAGACAGAAGGAAAAGGTTATGAAAAGAAAACTTAGAAAATCAAGAATTAAAAAAAAAAGATCAACAGAAATAAATATCTGGGTAAATATGATAGGCTATTCGCCTCTTGGGTTTTTTAAATTATGTTTGCTGTTGAAGTAAGTAAAAACGACAGCACAGTGCGTGGGGTTTCTGACCTGCGAGGGTGGAACACGCAAGGGGACCACAGTGTGCAAAGGGAGTGGGTAAAGCTTTCTGTATTTTACTCGAAGTTAAACTACTGATTCTGAGCAGACTGTGAAAAACTGAGTGTGTATATCGTAGAAAATATATCACCTACAGTGATCGCCAAAAAATCTATACAAAGACATATATAGATAAAGTAAATAAATAAATTGAGACAGAATAGTAAAACATTTTTCCAATAATCCCAAAGGTGGCATCTTTGGGCCAATACCATGTTGTCTTGATTACGGTAGCTTCGGAATAAATTCTGGAGCAAGGAAGGGTTAGCCCTTCAACTTTATTCTTTTCCAAAGTTGTTTTGACTATTCTGGGTCCTTTGTGTTTCCATATAAACTTTAGAATCTGCCTGTTAATTTGCACAAAAGTTCTCCTAGAATTATAACTGAAATTGCACTGAATCTTTAGACTAACATTGGAGCGGACATATTGACAATACAGAGTGTTCCTATGCGTGAAAATTGTATCTCTCACCTCTTACTTTATTTAAGTCTTCTCTAATTTCCCTGTAATGTTTTGTAGCCTCAGTATATGGGTTTTTTACATCTCTTTTAAAAGAACGTATTTTCATGCTATTTTGAATGCTATTTGTTTTCACTGCAGGATCTTACTTTTCAGTCCTAGCACACATAAACATGATCAACGTTTGTGGGTTGGCTCTGAGCTCTGCAGCGTCGCTAAACCCCGAAGTGCTGGTAGCTGTTTTATGGATTCCGTTGGGTTTTCTCCACAGGGAATCATGCCAGCTGCTTGTGAAGCCAGTTTTTCCTTTTCTCCCGCAGTTCGGACGAGTTTCACTTTTTTTCCCCTGGCACCTCCAGTGCGATTTGAACGGAAGTGAAACTGAACATTCTCGCCCCTGGTCAGGGGGACCTGCTCAGTCTTTCACTGCTGGTGTGACGTCAGCTACTGGTGTGACGTCAGCTAGCTCTTCAGCTACACTCTTTGTGGGGTTGAGGAAACTCCCCTCTGTTCCTAGTTTGCAGAGACAGTTCTTACCAGGAATGGAATGGATGCCAAGTCCTTTTCCTCCATTTATTTAACTGATAATACAGGCCTTTCCGCCCCCTCTCCAGTTTCTTAATAAAGGGCGCTAGTTTCCCAGGGTTTCTGTAACAAATTACCACAACATTTGTGGCTCTCACACAAGGCAAGTGTGCTCTCACAGCCAAGGGGTCTAGCAGCGGGACACCAGGAGGGTGGCGGGGCCTGTTCCCTCTGCAGGCTCCAGGGAAGGATCCTTTCTCACTGCCTGTGGGGGCCCAGGCCTTCCCTGGGGGGTGGCTGCTCACTCCAGCCTCTGCCTCCCTCCCTCCTCACACCGCCATCTTCTCCCTGTGCGTCTCTGTGACCTCCCTCCCCTCCTCTTCTTCCAAGGGCACCAGTCACTGGATTACAGCAGCCCTAAACCAAGACGCCTTCATCTCTCCCGGTGCCCACGTACTCTGGGTGGCTACCCACACATCTGCCTAGAGGCCTCACTCAGCCTCGAGCCCCTGCTGCCCTCTGGTCTGGGCCTGGCCTTCTCGAAGGACTCCCAGCTCCCAGGTTCACCTGGCCGGCAAGGCCAGGTGCCCTCTGTCCTGGACCCCTTGAACCTCTCTGGGCTCTGTTTCTGCTTGCCCTCTGGGTCGCCCCCCAAGAGGCGAGGGGTGTTGAAAGCAGGGTCCCTTCTCAGAGGATTGTACCAGCTGGTCTCAGCAATACTCGCCTGCAGCCCCAAGAAGGTTCTATACGTGCTTGGGGGCCCCAGCTCTCTCAGCATCGTCACAACCAAGGGCTGACTCACAATGAGGATGATGATACAGTGAAGTCAATGCTGAAGATGATGACGATGATGGTGTTGAGGACAAAAATGATCATGACATGTGAGGACGACCACAAGGATTTGATGGGCCAGGGTGAGGGGCTTCTGCGATTTAAGAGGCTGAGCCAGAGGGACCCTGCCTGACCTGATGTGAACCCCACGTGGCACAGCCTTGGGAATCTCTGAGGAAGGTAGGCAGGCAGTCCCCACTGCTTCTCAAAACCAAGACATGTGACTGGCTGGTGCCCCATGACCAGGGTGGCAGGGCTCCCTCCTTGGGTCTGTCTCGGACATGACTAGCGCTGTGTCTGCCCAATGGGCACAGCCTGGCCAAGCCCTGGTGTTGAGAGCAGGTACCAGGCAGGTCCCAGGGCTGGGACAGGGCCTGTAACTCTAGACTGGGTAGTCTGCATCAGACCCCCAAGGTGACAGGGGACTATTGTAAATGCTTTCGTAAGATGTGGTTTTTTTATGCACTATAGAAAACCTTTTAAATTAGGAGTTTTATGCAGGTGTTTTATACTACATGCATGTGCAGCAGAGAGAATGGACACACACATGTCCTGGGTTTACCTGCCTACCCTGTACATCGCAGGAGAGGATCTGAAGCAACCCCTCACCCGTCCCACCGGCCACAGAGGGCCCTCAGCATGTGGTGTGACTCCCTGCCCAGCTCCAGGGAGCTGTCACCATCCTGCTGAGGCCATGTTCCCAGTGTCCCTTCTTCCCTCTCCCTCCTGCTCCCCCACGGGCTTCCGTGTCTCACCACATGACCTATAACCCTCCTCACGGCTCTCTCTGCATTGACACGTCAGACACACACCCAGGAGGCTTTGTGGTTTGTTTTGTCTTGTTCCCTTCACAAAAATGGGATGATGCCTTTAATTCTCTACTTCCTTCTTTTTCTCACTGAACAGATAGCTCATTGTAGAAATCCCTCCAAGTGAATTGCCTCAAATTTATTTATTTTTCTAGGCTGCTTACACTTCCATGAAATAGTTATGACACAAATTATGCTATCTCTTTCCCAGTGAGAGGCAGTCTCTTCGTTGTCTACTGTCTGTGTTACACTTACTGGGGGATGTTGGGAGGGTCCCTCAAGATGGTGGGAGGTGCCGGAGGGAGAAGGTGAAGTCGGCGGAGATGGGGGGCTGACGCCGACCCTCCCTCTGTGTGCGGGGGCCCTGCCCTGGGGAAGCTGCACATCTGGTGAGTCGTCTAGGATGAGCCCAAAGTAGGACGCAGAGCGCACAGTCAGCTGAGCTGCTGGCTAATGGATCTATGCACTTACTTGCATGAATTGCTGTTCTATTTGCATGTTTCATAGTTGCTGGGGTTACAGAGACTTGGAGCTGGAGCAGGTGGAGAGGAAGGGATCCGAGGAGGCAGGGTGCCCCAGGGGGGGCTGGTTTCGGGGACTCTGTGGGGAGAGGCATTTTGTGAGGACCGGAGTGCATGCTTTTCAGGTTACAGATGCCCCGGGAGGCAGGACAGGAACTTAGATGGGGGACACGGACACAGCAGTGACAGAAGTCGGGCCAAGAGCAGCTGCAGGGACTGCAGGCCCGAACTTGGGGGAGAGTGTCACTCAGAAGGCAGAGTGGGCGAGAAACACCTGCAGACCCATGGGTGCAGGGCGCCGGGCTGGCTGCCCCGCACACGGAGCCCGGCTCCCTTGGCGGGGTGCTGGGGAGCCCAGGGGCGGCCCACAGAGCGTTGGCAGGCCAAAATTTCAGCAATTTTGTGTAGGGTGTCTGATTACCAGTTGCCTCTCTGTTTGTCTATTTGGAGGAATATTGTGACAACAAAGTTTTACTTCTAAAAGTGGAAAAATAAAGCTATTTGCAAAAGTTTTGAGAAGTCTGCGATAAGAATCAAGCTAGCAATGCTGTAGTGACTGGCACCAGAACGTTCATTATTGAGGGTACGAGCATGTGGGACGATAATTTGGCCATAGGCAGCAAGAACCATAAAATGTACCTATTATCTGGCCCGAGAAACGCACAGCGGCGAATTAGTTACCCTGATAACTAATGACGGTGAATCTTGGGTCATGTGCTTATTTGACATCCATATATTTTCTTTGGTGTAATGACTGATTTGACTAGGTGAACTTGGGAAAAATTGACATCTTAACAGTATAGAATTTCCCTTCCCATGAAGAAGGCGTATCTTTCCACTTGCTCAGAAATCTCCATCCAGCTTAGTTTCCCAGTCGGTCTCTGATGGGCCTCACAGTGTCTCTCCCTGAGCACTCCAGCCTAGTGCAGGGGTAGGCAAAATAGGTTAATAGTGATAATAATAATAATATGACAATGAATGAAAATAATAATACAAGAATAACCTCCATTTTGCATACTTACAATTGTAGGCCTACTTTTGCCCGTCCCTGTATTTGGCCAAAGGCTCAGGGGAGCCACAGTGCAGCTTTCTAAGTCCCCCCGCCCCGCACTGCTTTGTCCTCTCTGTTGTTCAGCCCCCCAAATCCCAGCTGCTGCCACAGCACTAAGATCCAACCCCCATTTCCTCTACCCAATGAAACCACTGACCCCAACTTCAATGACATTTTGTGGTTTGGAAAGTGTCCCAGGCAGGGAGCTGGGGTAAATCTTGCTACACGCACTTCCCTTTTCCCAAAGATCCCGGGATTGGGCTTCCTGTACTTTCACAGTTTAACGGTTGTCTGAGGGAAGTAGGTAAATCTAACACCTGCTTCTCTGCAATGAAGGGAACCAAAAATTCGCCATGCTGCTTTCTCCCCTTTAAAAGATGAATGGAGGATCAAGGATTATCATACATAGGAGCAAAACTTCTTCTATCAAGTCAAGAGACCACAACTAACAAGTAAACAAACATACAAAATGTGAGGCAGGAACCAGGCATGGAAGGAAAAAAAATAAATAACCCTATGAGACTTCCGGGCAAGATGGCAGCGTAGGTAAACGAGGTGCTTGCCTCCTTGCACCAGCACATCAAAATTATGACTAAACTACTTAACAGCCATCATTCAGAACCACCTGAAATTGAGCTGAATGAAAGTCCTACAACTAAGGTATAAAGAAGAAACGACATGGAGACTGGCAGGAAGGGCAAAGACACGGAATGGGCTGGTGCCACACCCTTGTGCAATGGATAAAAATCAGGAGGGGTACCTTGGTTTCAGAGGTCACCCCTGAAGAGCGAGGGGTCTGAGACATACACCAGGCCCCCCAGCCTAGGGTTTCAGTGCCAGAGAGAGAGACCCCCCGCCATAACTTCTGGCTGCAAAGACCAGTGGGGGTTGAGGCTGAGTGACAATGAGGCCCGCTGGAGCCCCAGGGGTTCCTCCCACAGAGCCCGTGCAGGGAGGGGCTCCCTCTGCGCTCCCGAGCTGGGGCAGATGCTCAAAAGGCACCAGGGGCGTAGAGGGAGGAACTGAAGTGTCTGCGTCGGGGTGAGAGCTGCGGGGCAGCTTTCTCCCAGCCAGAAGTGCTGGCCTTTATTCCTTTTCCGAGCTCTTCCCCCACAAAGCAGGCGCCATTTCTGAGACTCCATCAACCTAGCTCACACTGTTTGCCCTGCCCTGGTGACTCGTGAGACCCCTCCCCACCCAACTTTTGTGTCTGTCCAAGTTGTTTGCAGTGGCTGTTCCATACGCATGGCTTGTCTTGGCTCATTCTTCCTCCTTTCCTAAAATCTGGCCTTGGAGTGCCCTGTATGGCTCACTAAGGGTCCCCAGGGCAGGCAACAGTGGCAGCCGGCTTGGTTCATAGCTTGGCCTCTCCCGGGCACCTCCAAGCCCAGCACAAGTAGCAGCCACATGCAGATTGCTTTGTAGCTCATGCTGAGTGGCCCCAGGCAAAACACAGGTAGCAGCTGACCTTGGCCTGCACCCCCAGGAGACCCCAGAGCCAGCTCACAAGGGACAGTTTCAGACCACACTGAAGCCTCAGCACCCAACCACATCCACAAATGACATGCTCCAGGGGCGGACTCAGCAGACACCAGATTCCTGCCCCGCCCCCACCCCAAGGAAGACCTGCTCTGTGGGGCAGGTGGGGGAGAGGTCCCTGCACAGTAAAACTGCTCTTAAAAAATAAAAATAGCCCTGGCTGGTGTAGCTCAGTGGATTGAGCACGGGCCTGCGAACCAGAGGATCACGGTTCGATTCCCAGTCAGGGCACATGCCTGGGTTGCAGTCCAGTTCCCTGCAGGCCAACTCCCAGCAGGGGACACACAAAAGNATACGCATGGCTTGTCTTGGCTCATTCTTCCTCCTTTCCTAAAATCTGGCCTTGGAGTGCCCTGTATGGCTCACTAAGGGTCCCCAGGGCAGGCAACAGTGGCAGCCGGCTTGGTTCATAGCTTGGCCTCTCCCGGGCACCTCCAAGCCCAGCACAAGTAGCAGCCACATGCAGATTGCTTTGTAGCTCATGCTGAGTGGCCCCAGGCAAAACACAGGTAGCAGCTGACCTTGGCCTGCACCCCCAGGAGACCCCAGAGCCAGCTCACAAGGGACAGTTTCAGACCACACTGAAGCCTCACCACCCAACCACCTCCACAAATGACATGCTCCAGGGGAGGACTCAGCAGACACCAGACTCCTGCCCCGCCCCCCAAGGAAGACCTGCTCTGTGGGGCGGGTGGGGGGAGAGGTCCCTGCACAGTAAAACTTCTCTTAGAAAATAAAAATATTTTTAGAAATAGAAAGTTCCACAAAGAGAAAATATAAGGGAAAAAATTAATTTATAATCCAGCCAAGAAGTCTTACATCTGAGTAGCAAGAATTTCAGAAAAGAGGAAACAGAAACAGAAGAGGTAGAGAAACCAAAGAAGTAATTTGAGAAATTTCCCTGAGCTCTGGTCGGGTAGCTCAGTTGGTTGGAGTGTTGTGCTATACACCAAAAGGCTGAGGGTTCAATCCCCGATCAGGGCACATACCTAAGTTGCAGGTTCCATCCCGGGTTGGGGCGCATGCAGGAGGCAACCGATCGATGTTTCTCACATTGCTGTTTCTCTGTTTTTCTCTCTCTGCTTTCATCTCTCTCTAAAAATCAATAAACATATTCTTAGATGAGAATTAAAAAGAAAAGGGAACACTGAAAAAAGAAAGAAAAACATTTTCCAGAAACACAAGTGTCCAAAGAAAGAACATTTCCCTCAGCAAGTGCTCCGCGCGATTGACGAAAACAGACCAACAGTAAAGCACATCACAGTGAGATTTTAGCGCCCGATAAAAAGCACATATTTTTTTAAGCTCCTAGACAGAAAGAAAAAAAAAACCCGGATTTTATTTTTTAAAAAAAGATGATAATTAGAATGTTTTAGATGTCTTGGAAACAGCTCTGGAAGGAAGCAGACACCTTCAAAAAAGTTGGGGGGAGGGAATACACCTCCGAACTAGTTACCTGTGTCAACAAAGCCACCAGGGGTGTGTCGAGTGGATCCAAGACATTTCCAGACATGCAAGGACTCAAAGTAATTACCTCCCACCTTTCTGATTTCTAGAAGCGGTTATAGAATGTTCCTGTCCTACACGGAAGGAAGTCGGAAAAGAGGAGAGTGTAGGAGCCACATGAGAGGCTCCAAGCCTGGCGTGAGGGGAAGGAAAGCCCCGGGGTGGTGGTCAGAGAGGCTGCTGGGTGCGAGCCACGCGCCAGGCGCAGCGCCCTCTGCCCGGGCTGGAGGGGCCAGGAGACTCTGGGAGGGAGTTCCTGGAGAAGCCGTGGCAGCAAAGACATCGGTGCATGGTCACACAGTCAAAAGGAGGTTTACCGAACGGGAGGAGTGGGAGGTCTCTTCTGTGCATGGGGGCTGGAGAGGGGCTCGTGGGAGCTCCCGAGCACTGAGCACTGGGCCAGGTACCAAAGGGGAACCCTACACCCCACAAAACATCAAATCAATAACTGAAATTCTTCCTTAGGCTCAGTGTTATCCCTTCCAAGAGCTGTCTCAAAGGCACAAACAACTGGAACCTCATCCTTAGAGGAGGGGACAGCCCTGGGGCTTGGGGTCATCAAGGAGGCTCCCCCACCCCCCAGCAGAAGCTGGGCCTGGGGCTGAGAGGGTGGGGAGCAGCAGACACGCTTGTGGGGAGGCCGTGGTGGTTTGGGGGGACAGGGTGCGGCAGCTCAGGGCTTCCCGGAAGCCAGAGAGCCTGGGTGGAGTAGTTGTCCCCCCAGGCTGGTCACTCCCACACTGGCCATAGCTGGAAAGCCCTGGGCAGTGCCCACGGGCAGCTGGCACACTACGAGGTCAGCAGAGGTTGGAGGTAAGGGGGAAGGACGGCAGGGAGGGAAGGGAGTTACCCTGGGGCCCTGGGCCAAGGATCGGCCCTGCATGCAAGATTAGAATGGGGAAAGCTGATGGAGAGATGGAGAGACGGAGAGATGGAGAGACGGAGAGACGGGGAAGCCAGCACCCTCTTCCTCCGCCTGCTTGCAGGATGAAAGGCAGCTCTCTGTTCAGATTTCAGGGCCAGCGGGGGCTGTGTTCTGGTCCTGGGCAGCCCCACAGGTCCTCGACCCACTGGCCTGGAGGATCTGAAGCGGGGAAGGTGCAGGGAGCATTTCACACTCACTGGTGGACAGATGTCCTCACCCCAGTTTGCAGATAAGAAGACTGAGGTCAGAGAGAGGACAGAGCACCCTCAGGGCTGGGCAGTGGGTGAGGCCCTGGGCACTGACTGCTGGTGGCTGATGCCACTGGGTGGGGCAGGTGCCCATGGTGACCTAGACGATGACGGTGAGGAAGGCCAAGCAGGAGTCCAACAGAGAAGCCAAGGGGAGGTCCAGCGCAGACAGGGTGCCAAGCTGGGCTGGGCTGTGGACTGGCTTAGAGGGCAGGGCCGGCTGGGAGGCCAGAGGCCGGACATCAGGGCCAGAGCAGGGTGGCCAAGGAGTGCTGCCTGAACCCCTCAGAGGCTTCGAGGCTTCCCGGGCCTGGCCTGGTCACCTGGTGTCTGGGACCCCCTTGTCCTCGCCCTGCCTTCGGGCTGCTAGTCTCTGCCCTCTCTAAGTCCCCTCCAGTCCCCTTTCACAGCTGCCCCTGCCTGGCAGAGCCTACTCCTGCACACCCGGCTCACCGAAGCTCCCCTGAACACAGGCTCCTCCACTCAGCTACAGCTCAGGGAGGCCTCCCAGGAAGCCCTTCCTGGCCAATGGCCATAGGGACCAGGAATTTCTCTCGGTCCTGGGACAAGCCAGCCAGTCCCTCAACGCCGGCAGAAATACCAGGGAATGCTGGGCACCCCCAGTCCCTGCCTCCTGGAGATGACAGCCCCAGGGAGACGGAGTGCCACCAGGGGCAGGAGCAGCCCCGGTCCTGTGAGGAGGGGAGTGCTCAGGGGCTTCTGCCTCTCTGGGCGGGCAGGGAGGGAGCTGTGGACTGGCTTAGAGGGCAGGGCCGGCTGGGAGGCCGGAGGCCGGACATCAGGGCCAGAGCAGGGTGGCCAAGGAGTGCTGCCTGAACCCCTCAGAGGCTTCGAGGCTTCCCGGGCCTGGCCTGGTCACCTGGTGTCTGGGACCCCCTGTCCTCACCCTGCCTTCGGGCTGCTAGTCTCTGCCCTCTCTAAGTCCCTCCAGTCCCCTTTCACAGCTGCCCCTGCCTGGCAGAGCCTACTCCTGCACACCCGGCTCACCGAAGCTCCCCTGAGCACAGGCTCCTCCATTCAGCTACAGCTCAGGGAGGCCTCCCAGGAAGCCCTTCCTGGCCAATGGCCACAGGGACCAGGAATTTCTCTCGGTCCTGGGACAAGCCAGCCAGTCCCTCAACGCCGGCAGAAATACCAGGGAATGCTGGGCACCCCCAGTCCCTGCCTCCTGGAGATGACAGCCCCAGGGAGACGGAGTGCCACCAGGGGCAGGAGCAGCCCCGGTCCTGTGAAGAGGGGAGTGCTCAGGGGCTTGAGCCTCTCTGGGCGGGCAGGGAGGGAGCTGTGGTGGAGACTGGAGTGTAGGGCAGGCCTGGGATGCGGAGGGAGGGAGACTGGTGCCGAGGGCCCAGCAGCAAGCAGGTTTGGGTTTTGTTCTAAGAGCAACGCACCTACGTGGAAGTGTGTAGTGACAGTTTCTCTGGGGGGAGCCCCCTCTGGCTGCTGTGGGCAGAGCGGGTTGGAGGGGCCAGGAGTGGATTCCAGAACACCACCTGGACTCTGTGCTAGTTGCCCAGTTTAAGGTGGTGTTCTTGGACCAGGCGACAGGGGAGAGAACCAGAAGTGCATGGACCTGGGGACCGGAATCAGCAAGACCTGGGGGCAAGGAAGGGGAGTCCCAGTGCAGCTGTGTCCCCAGAGGGGACGCTCAGACGACAGCAGACCTGGGCGGTGTGAGCAGGCTGTCCGCTCTCTCCAGACCATGGCTGTGTGGTGTGCCAGTCACATCTGGTGGAGATGGCAGGTACGTAATTGTCGCAAGGATCTGCAACTCTAGAAGGAGTTCCAGGAGGTGGCATGAACTTGGGACACTCACCACAGAACCAGAAGAGCTACGTTCAAGTCTACTCCACCACACATCAGCTGGGCCACTGGGACCCACTCACTGCCACCCAACATGCAGAGAAATTTCGTCTGCGTTGAGGCTTCAGCCACCACAGCTGTGCTCCCAGCTCACATACCTGCACCCCCTGCTGAGGCCTGCCCACCCCCAGCACACGCCCAGCTCCTCCCAGGCTCCACACCTGGGTGTCCTCAGGCACCCACAAACCCTGTCAACCCAAATGGGACTCACCCAGTTTCCCGCACCCCGGCCACCCTGCTCCTGCTCCTGCACCCTCTACCAGGAGCACAGCGGGGCACTATAGCCAGGGCTTTCAGACTTGGAGGTGCACATGAGCCACATCGAGTGTTGTTAAAGAGCAGGTTCTGTCTGACCCAGAAGGTCTGGGGACCCCGGGCCCCACGTTTCAGACAAGCCCCCCATGTGCTGCAGCTGCCGCTGGTTCCTGGAACATAGAGGAGCCTGTGATTGTTCCAGCCTCCCCTCTCTCTCCCCTCCCCCAGCACCCTGAAGGTTTCCCGAATCTCCCCCCTCCCCCACTCCCTGGGGCGCGAGCGTGCGCGAGCGTGGGCGCGCGCGTGCGCGCGCGCGCACACACACACACACACACACACACACACCAGGTGCTACCTTCCCTAACCTGGATCATCTGGATCATCGCAGCCACCTCTTGACCTGTCACCCCTCGGTTCTCCTTGCTGAGCGGTATTGCTGGGAGGGGTTGAATGTTCCTTGGTAGGTTTTTTACTCCGTCAGCTTCCAGTGGGGGGAGGGGAGTGTCCAGGCCAAGGGCAGGTTGCAGGGTCCAACACTCGGTACAGGCCCTGTACATGGGGCTGGAGAAAAGGGTGTGCAGCAGCTCCTGGAGGGGCTGCCAAGTTCAAAGCCGGGCATTAGGCTCTAATGAGGTCACCCAGTCAACCGTGCGGTCTCGTTGCACAGTGGCCTTAAAGGTCCTGGGCCAACGCAATGAAGAGCCAAGGGTGAGGCCCCAGTCTGGAGAGGGGAGCGGGGAGGCCTGGACCCCACACCTGGAGCTCTAAATCAGTGGGTCTCAGACTGTCATGCGCAGACTAAAGTCACTTGTTAAAATACAGACGCCCTAGTCCCAACCTCAGAGGCTCTGATACTGTCTCCCTGGGGAACCCTCGTTTTCAAAGGAAAAAGAAGAAACACAAACCTCAGGAGATGCAGGGGCCCACCCCACTCCTCGTGAGGCTGTGCTTTGTCACCAAGCCAATGGCGCCACCTGGCGGCCTTTAGGCGAGTTACTAGTGCATCCCCTGTCTGGACGTGGGGTAAGCTCTTTACACGCAGCATCTCTTCTCATTTTCCCAGCGCCTCCCTGCGTGACAGATCGTCATCCCCATTTCACAGATGAGTAAACTGAGCCTGGGAAAGTGGAAGTGCGTCTCCAGAGTCACACGGGGAAAGCGGAGGAGTCTGGGTTAGGTTCTGAGGCTCTCTGAACCCCAGCCCCGGGGTGCTAATAGCTTGGGAATTTGGCTGCTAGCCAGTCACCTCCTCAAACTACAAATGAGGCTGCAGGATCAGCCTCATACATGTGACTCTTCACCCTCCCACGCAAGAGCGACACTCAGTGTAGTCAAAGGCAGGAAGACCGCCACCACCCAGGGCAGAGGCTGGCCTGAGGCTGGGGGCTCAGGGGGGTCCCTCCCTTCTAGGCCAGGCCTTACCCTGTGAGTTGCTAAATTGGAGAGACCTGGGGGTCTCGGGGAAGGGGCTGTGAGGGACACCTGAGGACTCTGAGCAACATCTCTTTATCCACCAGAGAGAAAATATTTCAGCATTTTGACAATATGTCGGTTTATGTATCTAAACTGACATATATATTTAAATTGATTTTTATATATAAATTATATATATATATATATATATATATATATTACATATACTCAGAGACAAGCCTAAAGCATGGGGAGAATGAAAGAGGGAGCAAGGGCAGCACAATCGCAGGTGCTGGAAAGCAGGTACTTGAGTGGCGACTGACCTAGCAGTCCGCGTCAGCTGGGCGTTCTCCTGAGACCCTGTTAACGTGAGAGCAAAGGAATAAAGGCCCTATGAGACTCTAACACAGAGAAAAGGGGTGTTTGTCAGTAGACAAGTAGGTAAAGAAGGTGTGGTATCCATACAAAGGAACATTATTCAGCCATAAAAAGAAGGAAATCCTGCCACTTAAGACAACGTGGATCGACTTCGAAGGCACTGTGTTAAGTGAAATAAGTCTGACAGAGAAGACACATGCCGTACAACCTCACTTATATGCGGAATCTTGTAGACAAAACAAAGGAAGAACAAATAAACAAACCCCCTGAGCCCATAGACACAGAGGGCAGACCGGCGGCTGCCAGAGCAGGGAGTGGGGTGGGCAGTTGGGCGATGGACTCAGAAGATACGCACTTCCCATTGTACGGTGAGTCCTGGGGACGTGGTGTGCAGCCTGACGACTGCAGCCGACGACCCCACGGCGCGGATCTGACAGTTGCTGAAAGAGTACATCTCGAAGTTCTCATCACAAGAAAAAAACTTCTCACCACAAGTGTGTGGTGACAGATACTAACTAGGCACACTGGGGTTGTCATTTTGCAATACACACAATTATCCAATTATTATGCTGTGTACCTGAAATTAATATGTTATATGTCAATTATACCTCTATTTCATTTCATTTTTTTAATCCTCACCTGAAGACATGCTAATTGATTTTACAGAAAGGGGAAGGGAGGGAGAGAGAGGGAGAGAAACACAGACCGCCACTGCCCACAGGTGCTCTGACTGGGGACCAGACCCACCTGTGGGCGTGGGTGCTGACTGGGAACCGAACTCCGGACCTTGGGTCAACAGAACGATGCTCCAACCAACCGAGCCACACCAGCTGGGGCAATTATGTCTCAATTGCTTTTAGAAGGGGGGCATTGATAGCTAAAGGCTTCCACAGAGGAATGCGGGCGCAGTGAATTGGGCTGGAGCCGCACCTTGTGGGGTTTTCAAGGCCAACCAGCCCAGGCGGTGTTCAGGGGGTCTCCCCAGCCGCACAGTGGGGCTCTGCTTGCCAGCTTGACCAAGGCCAGATGCATCTGCCTTCTGCCACCCTGGGCTCTAGGGACAAAGCCAGGCCTGCGGAGATGGCTGCCAGCCAGCAAGCCCTGTCCCCAGTATCCCAGCCTTTTCTTGCCTGCGTGTGAATGGAAGACCAAGAGCCACAGTCCAGGAGAGCCCGCTTCATCAGGGCCCGGAATCAGGCCCCCTGCAAATACAGGGCAGGTCTAGGGGTGCGAAGGAGGTCCCCAAGGGTACCTCCAATCAGAGCCCCCACGGTGCTTACAGACAACACTGCGCGTTTCGTCCTCACTTAAACACTTGCTCTTAAACAAAGAAGCAACTTGCTCTTTTCTCTCAGTGCTGCTACTGAGGTTTATTCGTCGCGAATAAATCAAGCAGTTAATTTTTCAAAGTTCCTTCCTACGCATGTTCCACAATTACTGAATTAAATTGAAGTTGATTCTCTTCTGCTCTGTTTTGTTTTTGCAATTCCAAATAATGCCCTGTTAACTTTGGAAAGTTACTTTGGACTTCTCTGGGCTTCTGTTTACAGACACTTACTCGGCGTACGGACACTTATCTGTAAAATGGGGGAGAGTAGACCCTGGCACTCGGCGTTGTGACGGGGTTAAATGAAGTCCTGAAAGGACAACAGCAGTGGGTCTTACTGAGGGGCAGTTTTGTGCCTGGGGAACATCTGTCAATGCCTGGAGGCATTCTGGGTCGTCACAACTTGGAGGAGGAGGCCACAGCGGGGTGGGGGCCGGGGTGCTGCTAAACAACCGGCAGTGCTGAGGACAGCCCCGCGTGCCAGGAGCGTCCCAGCCCGAAATGCTAGCCGTGCTGAAGTGGAGAACGGTGCACGGCCCGAAATAAGCACTCGGTGAATATCGGTTATTTCTAAGGAGCTGCAGCGAACGTCCTCGTATCTTCTATGTACAGTCAGGGGACTCCTAAGGAAACGATGGCTGCCTTCACACAGCCACGGAGCGTTCACCGAAATTGCCTTACTCAGTCACAAAGAGGGCCTCAGTGAGTTACGAAGGCAGAAATCATGTGGAGCATATTCTTACCACGAAGCAGTAATTGAGAAATTAGCTACGGAAGGAGAGCTTCTGCTTAGCCTGCCCATCCCCTCCCACACAGTTCCAGGGCCATCCAGAATTTTAAAATTTCACAAGTAACTCCTTAAGATATTTTCACCCAATGACACATTCTCATTGTTCTAGAGAGGGTGGAAGAGGGCGAGGAAAACCAACGGGTTACCTCCAATATGTGCCCAGACGTGGGTTCGTGTGTACACAGAACAGGGATCGAACCCGCACCCCAGGCATGGCCCTGACCTGGAATCAAGCCTTTCAGTCACAGGACGACGCTCCATTCAACTGAGCCACACTGGCCAAGGCACAAGTAACTTTTTTTTGAAAGACTCATAAAGTGAAATATAATTTATAAAGTAATATCAATGATAATATTATATATTAAAAGCCATTGAACATAGGCAAAGGAGAACTAAAAAGAACCATAGTCTTGTGAAACTTTAGAAAACAAAGAAAATTTTAAAAAATGAGCTAAGCTTTCATTTCAGAAAGAACACAATGAAATAAATACCAAGAAAGTAGTAGTAGGAAATTAATGAAAATAAAAAATAAATCAACTAAATAAGAAGTAGCCCCAACTGAAAAAAAAACACTTACTTTTGAAATGTGGATAAAATGGACAAAATTCAGACAAGGATGTCTTCAAGAGGAAAAAGCTAGAAACAGAAATAAGTACTATTAGGAATGAGGAACAAGCTATGATCATATATATATGTGTGTATATATATATATACATATATATACATATATATAATTGAAGTCATAAGAATTCTGTTTCAGATACAGCACTGACTTCAACTGCCCGATTTCACCCCCATGAAATGCCATGGAAACCACAGCAAAGGGATGAGGGTGGTGAAGGAACTCACGAAACACAAATGGAGAGAACAGAGTGGAGGGAAGAGCAGTAAAAGTCGGAAGCCCGAAAGCAGGTACCTGAGTCATAGCTGACTCAGACTCCAGACAACAGAAAGTGAATCAGGAGTGCGGATGACCAGGAAAGCGTGTTACGGCTTCAAAATCCAGCCCCTGCGCCGCATCGCGGTCCAGACGCCGCGGCAGTGAGGTCGGGCTGCTCCAACTCCCTCCCTAAAACCAGGACACCTTGGTGACACTATCTGCCCGTAGCAGCAGCAGCAGTAAGGTCTCGGGTGTCCTGGACCCTGGACCCTGCTCCACAAGCGGACAACGGCCCCACCTACAAAGCAGCGGCGTTTCTGTGCCCTGTGCCCAAGGGCAGGAGGAGACCCGGCCCGGGGCTGCCGCTCGTCCTCATCCCCTGCCAACAGGTCACCCAGAAAGAGCAGAAAACCCTTGAGGGTGCATCCTGCCACCACGGAGGGCGCCAGGGACGCCAGGAGAACAAGGCTGACCGCAGTGGCATAGCAGGGGCTCGGAAAACTAAACTGTGGTCAGAACTAAGGTCCGCACCTGATTCTCCAAGAGGGCAGCCCAGGTAAACACACCTCGCCGCCTCCTCGCGTGACCACGTCAAAATGACAACTGAACTACAGAACAACCACCACTCAGAACCACCAGAAACCGAGTTGAATGGAAGTCTGACAAATAAGGAATTTTAAAAACCACATCCATCCAGACCGGTAGGAGGGGCAGAGATGCAGAATGGGCTGGTCCCACATCCGTGTCTGGCAGATAAACACTGGGAGGAATCGCTCAGGAACAAGGAGTCCCAGCCCCACGCCAGGCCCCCAGCCCAGGGTTCCAGTGCCAGCAAGGTGAGTCCCTGTGACTTCTGACTGCAAAACCCAGTAGGGATTGAGTTGGTGGGAGACACTGCTGGATTCCCAAGCAGTTCCTCTTAAAGGGCCTGTGCACAGACTCACTCAGACTCACTCCTTCTGAGAATAATAACCATGACAAAGTGGGATTTATTCCAGGTACGTAAAGTCAGTTGGTTCATATTCCAGGTATGTATTTCAGCTGGTTCAACATTTGAAAATGAAGAAGGAATATCGTATGATTGTCTCAGTTTATGCAGGAGAAGCATTTGACTAAATTCAGCAACCAAGCCATCCGTGATGAAAATGCTCCGTGCACTTGGAAGTAGAGAGGGGCTTCCTGAGCCTCACAAAGGGCACACACAGCGCCTGCAGCCAGCAGCACTGGTGATGGCGAAGGCTGCTCTCCCTGTGAGATTGAGAACTGGAAATTCTTACCAAGGCGGAAAGACAAGAAAAAGGAAAAAAGGGGGGGGCATGTAGGTTGGAAAGGAAGAAATGAAAATGCTTCTACTTGTAGACAGCATGATTGTCTACATAGAAAATTCCCAGGAATGTATGAAAAAAATCATCTAGAGCCAGTAAGTGACTTGGGTAAGGCGGCCGGATACAACATCACCACGCAAAAGCCGACTGTAGTTCTATATACCGACCGTGGGAATCAAAATCAGTCAAAAAGACCATTTGAAATTGCCCCAAAGAAATTAAATACTTAGGTATGAATCAAACAAAACATGCACAAGATTCATATGGTGAACTTTATAAAATGCTGATGCAAGCTGTCCGTGAAGAGCTAAATAATTGGAGAGACATACCATGTTTCAAGATTTGAGAGACTCAACATAGAAAAATTGTTAATTCTCCCCAAATTGATCTACAGGTTTACAATGATTCTTATAAAAATTTCTTAGATATAGAAAAGCTTATTTAAAAATTCACATGGAAAAGGGAAGGCCGAGCAATAGCCAAAACAAATTTTAAGAAGAAAAATAGCGTAGGAGTGATCACTCTCCCAGGTATTAAATCTCCACCCTGGTCGGTGTGGCTCGGTGGGTCGAGGGCCGGCCTGAACTGAGAGGTCTCCAGTTCGATTCCCACTCAGGGCATATGCCTGGTTTGCAGGCCGGGTCCCTGGTTGGGGTCATGCAAGGGGCAGCCAACCGATGTTTTTCTCTCCCTCTCTTTCTCCCTCCCTTCCCTTCTCTCTGAAAAATAAATATTAAAAAAGAAAAAGCTTTACTGTTAGCTACAGGAATGAAAACAGTGGGATATTGGCAGGGAGAGAGGCACACAATTCAGTGGGACCGACGTTACACAAACACACTCCGTTAATATCCGATGCAGGAGCAGAGCCATTCGATGAGGCAGGGACAGCCTTTTCATTAAATGACGCTGGAGCGACTAGATGCCCGTAGCAAAATGAACGCCCCAAAATCTGTGAATGAATCCTCCCACTGTATACAAATTTTAACTCAAAATGGGCCATGAACTTAAATGTAAAATGTAAAGCTGTGAAACTTCTGGAAAAACAATAGAAGACTCTTCAGGACCTAAGATAACGTGGAGAGTTTTTTTTTAAAAACCAAAAGCATGATGCATAAAAGAAAAAATCAATTCATTGGACTTCATCAAATTCAAAAACTTTTACTTAACGATAGGCCCTGTTAAAGGTATAAGAGCACAAATTGTTGATGGGCAGAAAATACTCGTTAGTCACTATCTGATGAAGGACTTGTGCCTGAAATAAATAAAGAACTCCGAAAACCCAACAAAAAGAGAAAATCCAATGAGAAGACGGGTAAAATATATACACAGACGTTTCATCAGAGAAGATATGCAGATGCCAAGTGAGCAAAGACGCTCAGTGTCGTTAGCCATTAGAAAAGTGCCCATCCAGGCCACAGTGAGCATCTCTGCACACCTATCAGAACAGCCGAGGTTTCTTTTGAGAAATGCCAGCCAGGATGTGGAGAAACTGGATCACTCACACGTTCCTGGTGGGAACGTAAAATAACACAGTGTAATATAATATTTGTAAGGGCTGTCTGGACCCCGTTTGGAAGCCCTGGCCAGAGGCTGGTCGGTTCTCCTCCGGCAGCCAGTTAAGCCCATGCTCTGAGCACCTTCTTCACTGGGCTCTCGCACTGCTGCCCACCCGCCCTGCTCACCCCCAGGCCAAGTACCAGACAACCAAAGACAGTCCCTAGTCCCCAGAGCCCGTGGAGGTCACTCGGGTTAGCCAGTCCTAAACCGCTTACCCCACCTCACGGGGCCGTCCTGCAGAAACTACAGTAAAGGTGTCTCCTTTCCTCTGCCTGCCTCCTGCCTGGCCCGGTGCGTTCTGCTCGGAGCGCCGTGCACTTCCTGCTGAACTTGAGGAACAAAACCATAAAACTCTCTCCATTTTTTGGTCTCTTGTCCTCACTCAAGGTGTGTATGGTTAAAACATACAGCCACTCTGGAAAATAGTTTGGCAGTTTCTTTTAAAACTAAAAATAAAGTTACCTTATGAAGCAGCAAGTACACCCTTGGGACTTTATCACAGAGAAATAAAAACATTTTCACGCACAAACTTGTACATGAATGTTTTTTTAATATATTTTATTGATTATGCTATTACAGTTGTTCGATTTTTCTCCCCTTTATTCCCCTCTGCCCTGTACCCACCCTCCCACCAGCATTCCCCCCACACCCTTAGTTCATGTCCATGGGTCATATATACAGGTTCTTTGGCTTCTCCATTTCCTATGCTATTCTTAATATCCCCTGTCTATTTCATACCTACCATCTATGCTACTTATTCTCTGTACATTTTCCCCCACTCTCCCCCCTTCCCTTCCCCACTGATAACCCTCCATGTGATCTCCATTTCTGTGATTCTGTTCCTG
This sequence comes from Sturnira hondurensis, assembly GCF_014824575.4. Lineage (NCBI taxonomy): Eukaryota > Metazoa > Chordata > Mammalia > Chiroptera > Phyllostomidae > Sturnira > Sturnira hondurensis. The sequence continues at coordinate 676,481 of NW_028082407.1, forward strand.
TTCTACTTGTTTGTTTAGTTCCTTTTTGTTTCTGTGTTTTTTTTTTAGATTCGGTTGTTGATAGTTTGAGTTTGTTGTCATTTTACTGTTCACATTTTTTATCTTCTTCTTCTTCTTGGATAAGTCCCTTTAACATTTCATACAATAAAGGCTTGGTGATGGTGAACTCCTTTAACTTGACCTTATCTGAGAAGCACTTTATCTGCCCTTCCATTCTAAATGAAAGCTTTGCTGTACAGAGTAATCTTGGATGTAGGTCCTTGCCTTTCATGACTTCAAATACTTCCTTCCAGCCCCATCTTGCCTGCAAAGTCTCTTTTGAGAAATCATCTGTTAGTCTTATGGAAACTCCTTTGTAGGCAACTATCTCCTTTTCTCTTGCTGCTTTTAAGATTCTCTCCTCATCTTTAATCTTGGGTAATGTAATTATGATGTGCCTTGGTGTGTGCTTCCCTGGGTCCAGCTTCTTTGGGACTCTCTGAGCTTCCTGGATTTCCTGGAAGTCTATTTCCTTTGCCAGATTGGGGAAGTTCTCCTTCATTATTTCTCCAAACAAGTTTTTAATTTCTTGCTCTTTCTCTTCTCCTTCTGGCACCCCTATGATTCAGATGTTGGAACAATTAAAGTTGTCACACAGGTTCCTAAGCCTCTCCTCATTTTTTTGAATTCTTGTTTCTTCATTCTGTTCTGGTCAAATGTTTATTTCTTCCTTCTCATCCAAACCATTGATCAGAGTCCCAGTTTCATTCCCATCACTGTTGGTTCCCTGAACATTTTCCTTTATTTCACTTTTCATAGCCTTCATTTTTTTCTCTAATTTGTGACCATATTCAACCATTTCTGTGAGCATCCTGATTACCAGTGTTCTGAACTGTGCATCTGATAGGTAGGCTATCTCTTCACTGCTTAGTTGTAATTTTTCTGGATCTTTGACCTGTTCTTTCATTTGGGTCATTTTTTTTTTGTCTCAGTGCACCTATTATGTAGTAAGGGGTGGAACCTTAAGTATTCACCAGGGCAGGGCAATCCATGTCACTGCGTTGTGACGCTGTCTGTGGGGGAGGGTCTGAGAGGGAACAGTGCAGCTTGCTCAGCTCTGTGCAGGATTTCAGTCACTTCCCTCGCTTCCCACAGGCAAAGTGGGCCCTGCTGGTGCTAATTCCCAGGTGGTTGGGTTTGTGTACATTCTAGGACCCTGTGGGTCTCCAACGAACTCACCTGTGAGGCTGGGAGTTTCTCCTGCCACCACAGACCCCACAGGTTTTTACAGCAAGAAGTTTTGAGGGTTTATTTCCCTGTGCTGGAAACCTGGGTTTCGTTGTCTGTCTTGCTCCCCAGTTGTTCCTCTGGTTTTACCCACACATGAAGGTGAGACCATCCAGTCCTCCAGCTGCCACCTTGCTGGGTGTCCTCTCCATGCCAGCTGTCTGTCTCCGCCCCTCCTACTGGTCTGGATGAATGTTTCTTCTTTAACTCCTTGTTTGTCGGACTTTCATACAGTTTAATTTTCTGGCAGTTCTGTCTCTTTTTTTTTAATTCGTGGTTATCCTTCTGTTGGTTGTGTGAGGAGGCCTGGACATGCATGTAGTAGCAGCTTTATTCATAATAGTCCCAAAGTAGCCCTGACTGGTGAAGCTCAGTTGGCTGGGCATCATCCTGCAAAGAGAGGGGTCACTGGTTTGATTCCTGGTCGGGGCACATGCCTGGGTTGCTGGTTCAGTACCAGGTTGGGGCATGTATGAGAGGCAACCAATCAATGTTTCTCTCTCAAATTGATGTTTCTCTCTCAAATGAATATTTCTCAGCCTCTCTTTCTCCTTCTCTTCCTCTCTGTTAAAAAGATAAATAAACCAATAAATAAGTTAATTTTAAAATACAATAACCTCAAACTACAAATGCCCTATAGTCTTTCAATGGATGAATGGTTAAATAAACTGTGGTATGTCCATACCATGGAATACTATTCAGTGATTAAAAGGATGGAGTTCTTGATACATGCAACAGCTTTGATAAACCCAAGAAAATTATGCTGAGCCAATCTCCAAGGATACATGGTACATGATTCCATTTATGGTACATTTATGAAGGACTGTAATTTGTAGAGATGAGAGTAGTGGCTAACCAGGGGAGGGAAGGATGTGGCTGTGACGGGAGCATGAGGGAGTCTTGAGCCTTGAGGTGGTGATATAGTTCACTGTCTTTTTTTTTTTTTTGCCCTTAAAAGCTTTGCAGTTATTTGTTTATTTATTGTATATTTTGTTGATTATGTTATTGCAGTTGTCCCAGTACCTTCCCCTTTTCTCCCACTGCCCCCCTTTCCTCCAACATTCCTCCCCCTTAGATCATGTCCATGGGTTGTGTGTGTAAATTCTTCAGGTTCTCCATTTCCTATGCTATTCTTCACAAACCCCTGTGTATTCTATACCTACCAATTTATACTTTTTTAAAAGATTTTTTAAATTTTATTTATTTTTGGAGGGGAAGGGAAGGAGAGAGGGAGAGAAATATCAGTACGTGGTTGCCTCTTGTGTGTTCCCTGCTGGGAACTAGCCTGCAACCCAGGTATGTGCCCTGACTGGGAATTGGACTTCGATCCTTTGGTTCACAAGCCTGTGCTCAATCCACTGAGCTACAGCAGCCAGGGCCCAGTTTGTACTTCTTAATCCCTGTGCCTTTCCTTCATTCTCTCCCTTCCCTCTCCCAGCTGATAACCCTCCATGTGATCTTCATACCTATGATTCTGTTCCAGTTCTGGTTGTTTGCTTAATTTCTTTTGTTTTGTTTTGTTTCAGATTCCGTTGTTGATTGCTGTGACTTTGCTACCATTTTAATCTTCATGGTTTTGATCTTATTTTTCTTAAATAAGTCCCTTTAACATTTCGTGTAATAATGGTTTGGAGATGATAAACTCCTTTAGCTTTACCTTGCCTGGGAAGCACTTTGTCTGCCCTTCCATTCTAAATGACAGCTTTGCTGGATACAGTAATCTAGGTTGTAGGAATTTGCCTTTCATGACTTTGGATACTTCTTTTCAGTCCCTTCTTGCCTGTAAGGTCTCTTTTGGGAAATCAGCTGATCGTCTTATGGGAACCCCTGTTTAGGTAACTTTCTGTTTTTCTCTTGCTGCTTTTAAGATTCTCTCTTTATCTTTAACCTGTAGCATTTTAATTATGATGTGTCCTGGTGTGGTCCTCTTTGGGTCCAACTTTTTTGGGACTCTGTGCTTCCTGGACTTGTATCTGTATTTCCTTCACCAAAGTTTGCTTTCACTATTTTTTCAAATAAGTTTTCAATTTCTTGCTCTTCCTCTTCTTCTGGCACCCCTATGATTCAGATGTTGGCATGTTTGGAGATGTCCCAGAGCTCCCTAAGCCTCCCCTCATTTTTTTTTTGAGTTCTTGTTTCTTCATTTTGTTCTGGTTGAATGTTTCTTTCTTCTTTATGTTCCAAATCATTGATTTAAATCTCAGACTCCGTCTCTTTGCTGTTTGTTTCTTGTGGATTTTTCATTATTTCACTTAGCGTTAACTTCATTTCTTCCTTTGTGATTTTGCTGTACTCAGTCAGCTCTTTGGGTGTCCCAATAACCAGTGTTTTGGACTCAGCCTCTGATAGGTTTTTTATCTCCATTTCATTTAGTTCTTTCTCTGGGGTTTGTTCTGTTCTTTCACTTGGGCCATGTGTCTTTGTCTCCTCAATTTGGCAGCCTCTTTGTTTGTTTCTATGTATTAAGTAGAGCTGCTTTTCCTCCCTGTCCCAGTGGCATGGCCTAAGGAGAAAAGGCCCCTATAAATTGTGTGAGGCCGAGCTTCAGGTAATTGCCAGGGCAGGGCAACCTGCTTCACCGCTTTGTGGCTCTGAATGTGGGGAGGGCTCAGAGAGAGGACAGTGCTGCCTGGAGGTTTGCCCAGCACTGGCCCTGTTTCCAGTCACTTCACCCACTTCCCATAGCTGCCACCTTGGTGGCGAAGCCCAGAGCGCATGAGTTTGCCTATGTTCTAAATCCGTGCAGGCCCTTTAAGTGGTGAAAATCCAGCTGTTTCTTTCACCACCCCAATGCCACTGGTTTTTACAACCAGAGGTAACTGGGGGGTCTATCTTCCCAGTGCTGGAACCCTGGGCTGTGTGGTCTGGTCTTGGGCTGGGACCACTCACTCCCAAGACATCCCTCCCGATTTTCATCCACCGCACACGAGTGTGGGGCCATCTGTTCCACCACTGCCCCACCCTCTGCACCACACCACCTTTCCACCTTTCTCTGCAACTTTGCCTCTCCTACCTGTCTGGATGAATGTGGCTTCTTTAAGTCTTTGGTTGTCAGACAGCTCAATTTTTCTGATGGTTCTGGGTGTTATTCGTTTTGGGATCTGGTTGTAATTCTTTCTGTGGTTGTGTGAGGAGGCGAAACATGCCTACCTATGCCTCCATCTTGACCAGAAGTTCCACAGTTAATGTCTGGATCGTGCTGGTGGTTCCATGAAACTACACACGTGACAAAATTGCAGAGCCTCTCACAGTGCATGTAAACTGGTGAGATCTGAATTAGTTCCACAGTTCATACCTGTGGGGGGGCTCCACCCACAGAGCCCCCCTGGCCACTGAGGATGAGAATAAATCTATCAAGATATGATCTGCTTGGGGAGGAAAGATAGCCAATCTCTCAGTGGAGAAGGGCCTTGAGCCTCAACGGGCTTTTATTAAGTTCAGTTTGCACAGGAATACAGGTAAAGCTCATTAATCTTTGTCAGGCAGTAATGATCAAGCAATAGATAACATTCAAAGAACTGTAAGGGCTTATTCTGAGTCAGGGTCAGTTAGCTAAAGGGCCATAAAACTTGGGGAAACAAACTCATTTTATGCTGGGAGCCTTATCAGAAAATTGAGGACATTCTTAGCAAAGCAGGTTTCACAGGATTTTATGCATTCTTTCTCAGGCCTGATCTCCCCAGGGAACTGCCTGTTCCAGGACTACACCCACCACCAGCATTGTTTCAGGCTTAAGTCAGACAGGGGAAGTAAGGCAGCCAGGAGATTAGGAGACTTCTTGAAGATAGAATGAGGACTCAGGCTATGTCAAAGCCGAGGAGCAAGGGTCCATCACCCTCTTTTGCTATAGCCCCCCAAATCCTTCCCTGAGGGCCCCGGTGATCATGCCTTACTTAGGTCACCCTCCCTTGAGGAATCTTACCCCTCATTGGCTGACCAGTCATCTGCCCGGAGCCAGGCAGGATGAGGTAAAGGGGGGCAGAGGCAGCGCCCCTGCCAGAGAGATAAGCTTTGTCTCCTTAGTGGCTCGTGGTCAAAGGTTGCTCACTCAGCCTTAGCCATGGGGAGGTTACAGCTTCTGAAACCAGGCAGGGCGGTTCCCAGCGTGTACATAACACCGATTTTCTGACTTTGACATTGTACTACAGTTATGCAGGGTATTAGTATCAGGTCAGTAAGGTGAAGGGTACACGGCACCTCTCTGCACATTTCTTTGCAACTTCATGTATGTCTATAATTATTTAAAAATGAGGACTTCCGCCAAGATGGAGGCATAGGTGGAAACACTGTGCCTTCTCCCACAACCAAAACCCAGCGACTTAGTTGCCCTGCAATACCAGTGAGAGCCATTGTCCCTCTTTGACCCCGCCCCCACATACAACGTCACAACCCAGCAACTGAGTTGCCCTGTTCTAGTGAACACTTTAGGGCTCTGATCCTGCTATGGAACAGGAACGAACAACCCGAAAGATGGCCCAAGAAGAACTCAAAGTCCAAGAGCCAATAACTCTAAGCGACCAGGAAAAAGCGAAACACTCAGATGCACAATTCAAGACACTATTTATCAGGAGGCTCACAGAACTGGTAGATTATAGTCACAAATTAGAGGAACAAAGTCACAAATTAGAGGAACATATGAAGGCTAAACTAACTGAAATGAAGGGAGATGCACAGGAAACCAATAGTGATGGAAAGGAAACAGGGACTCAAATCAATGGAATGGACCAGAAGGAAGAACAAATCATCCCACCAGAAAGGAATGAAGAAATGAGAATTCAAAAAAATGAGAGGCTTAGGAACCTCCAGGACATCTTTAAACGTTCCAACATCCAGATTATAGGGGTACCAGAAGGGGGAAAGAAACAGCCAAGAGTGGAAAACGTATTTGAACAAATAATAAAGGAGAACTTTCCCAGTCTGGCAAAGGAAATAGACTTCCAGGAAATCCAGGAAGCTCAGAGAGTGCCAAAGAAGTTGGACCCAAGAAGGAACACACCAAGGCACATCATAATTACATTAGCCAAGACCAAAATGAAGGAGAGAATCCTAGAAGCATCAAGGGATAAGGGGACAGTCACCTACAAAGGAGTACCCATCAGACTGTCAGCGGATTTCTCAAAAGAGACCTTCCAGGCAAGAAGGGGCTGGAAAGAAGTATTCCAAGTCATGAAATCCAAAGACCTACAGCCAAGATTGCTTTATCCAGCAAAACTTTCATTTAGAATGGAAGGACAGATAAAGTGCTTCTCAGATAAGGTCAAGTTCAAGGAGTTCATCATCACCAAGCCCTTATTATATGAAATGCTAAAGGGACTTATATAAGAAAAAGAAGATGAAAAATATGAACAGTGAAAGGACAGCAAACACACAGTTATTAACAACCACACCTAAAACAAAAGTAAACCAAGAGGACAGCTAGATCAGGAGTGGAACCATAGAAATGAAGAACACATGGAGGGTTAGAAACAGGGGAGTGGGAGGGGCAGAAGGGGGAAGAAGGCACAGAAAATAGCATAGATGGTAGGTAGAAAATAGATAGGGGGGAGGGTGAGAATAGTGGGGGAAATATAGAATCCAAAGTACTTGAGACACGTGGTTATAAACTAAGGGGGGGAGAATGGTGGGGGAGGGAGGGTGCGGGTGGAGGGGATTGAAGGGGGGAATAGAACAACTGTAATTGTATAATCAATAAAATATATTTTAAAAAAATAAAATAAATAAAAATGAAAAGTCATTATTTCAAAAAGGGGAAGAGGACTCCTGAGAAGAAAAAAAATGGAAAAAAAAGCCTTTCAAAGGTCTCAGAAACTGGTATCAACTACATCTACAGCTGAAAGTTGCACTTTTTAAAAAAGTGCGGTAAGGATAAAATCAAGGACAGGAGAAAGCTCTCTGAGAAGAAATTAGACCCCAGATCCTAACCACCCCCGACGCCGCTCAGCCAGGTGTCTGCCCCTCCCCCACCCAGGGGCTTATTCTCTGCTGAGAGCACAGCCAAGGATTTCTAGGTGTTTCTTCCTGCTTAGCTAGAAGGATGCTGGCAAGTAAAGGGACACTGGGAGATTCCTCTTTATTCCGGAAGGAGAGGTGTCCTGCGATCCTGGTACAATTCACCCCTTTGGCCTCCTATACAGCCCGGCCTTCAGGGGACCCCACAGCTCAAGTAGCCAGCAGCTGCCACTGTGGCTTTTCTGGGCCCAGTAAGCTAGGCAGATACGAACTGGTGGTAGAATCAGCACCATTGCAGCAAACCAGGGCACACAATCGAATTCCAATCGTGGGAAGAGGTGGATGCACAACAGTCACAGGTTCTCGCCTGTTTGGTTTTGCAGGAACACAGGGTGGGGGGCTCCCTTCTTGGGAGGCAGAAGAAGTTATTTGCCAGCCCACCTGATGTCCTCAGTCCACCGGCCTCGAGGGCTTTGCTCATGCCTTCCCGGAGGCTTGTTCCCATTCAGGCTCACGTGGGACTTGGAAATTACAGGATTGTAGGCCATGCTGGTGGTCTCTCTCACATTTCCCCCCAAAATCTAGTAGGCTTCCAGCCTGTTCCCATCCCTCCAGGGCCAGATGAAAGTGCCCGTGGCCAAAGGTCTTGCCTAGACGTCATTTCTAAATTTTAATACTTGGGTCATTTGTCTTTGTGGTCTGTTCACCACTCAGTTTCACAAATTAATGAATCTGAGGCCATTTTTGAAACGATAACCTTCGTTGGACAGACAACCCCTTCAATCCACTCTCTGCCAGCACCTTTGGTTCCGCTCATCCGTCCTCCGCCTGGCCCAACAGGACTTGGTGTGTCTTTGCGGTGGCAGGGCGGGTGGGGGTGGGCTCTGGCTGGATCGCCGGGCAGAAGGGAGCAGGGACCCTGGGAGCAGCACAAGAGGCTGCATGCCCCCCAACCCCCACCCCGACGGGACGGGGGTTGGGGGGCCCTGAGGTCTGCACCTGAGCAGTTGGCCCCGCAACTGGGCCGGGTGGCACGTGTGACAGAGGGAAATGCCCACGCTCGTGCCTCTGCGGAGGGTTGTGAGCCACACTGCGCGCAGCGGAGAGCACAGAACCACAGCTTCGTTCTCCCTTTTTTCCTGGTCGCTGTCGGGGAGGGGTCTTGAGTTCCTGGGCCACCCTGGAGGCTGCCCAGCCCGAGGCCTGCCAGGCCAGGAACATGGCAGATGCTGGGCTGGTATGGAGGCTGGCCGCGGAAGCCCCCCCAGGGCCAGCTGACAAACCCCCCGCTCCTCCCCTTCAGGGGCAGCCACGGTGGTGCTGGTGCCTGAGCTTCCTGCACGGGTCCTGCACGGGTCCTGCGCAGCCAGGCACACAGACGCACCAGAGGGCGGCGGCAGGAGGAAGAGGGCCAGCGCAGGGGTTCTCGACACTTTTTTAGGCCCTGAGCCCTCTCAGCAAGTTGGCAAAGCGGAGGAGCCCCTGCTCGGAATAGCACTGCTTCAAATCTTAAAATAAACCACATAGGAGGACAAAGGAAACTAGCTATATTGAAATGTGGAGGCGACTTTTCCCACAAGTCCCACCATCCACCACAGATGAAGGTAAACACTACTAAGACATGATCTGCTTGGGGAGGAGAGGTGGCCAGTTTCTCCAAGGAAAAAGGCCTGGAGGTGGCCAGTTTCCCAGACAAAAAAGGCCTTGACCCCCTTCCTCCAGGGGCTTTTATTGGGTTGTAACACACAGGAATACAGGGCAGCAAGGATCAAACAGTAGATAACATTTCAAAGAAATCTGAGGGCTTACTATGAGTCAGAGTCTGTCAGGAAGGGAGTTTTGTAGAAACTTTAGGGTTTCCTGCTCAGACCCTTAACATATGAATGGAAGCACTCTTAGCAGAGCAGATTTCACAGGTTTTTCAGGAATTCTTTGTGATACCAGATATTTCCCCAAGACACGCTCTAGAGAGGCAAGGAGCTGCACCCTCCCCAACAGGTATTCAGTCTTAAGAGGATTAGAGCCAGGAAGCGCTTCTCCCAGAGGACATGGGGACTGGAACTATGTCACATAGCTGGGGGGGGGTGGGCAAGAGTCCATTGCTTGCTCTTTGTTGCAGCCCCCCCAGTCCTTCCATGAAGGCCTCCCAAGTGATCAAGTCTGCTTAGGTTGCCCCCCGCTCTGAAGAGTCTTACCTGTCACTGACTTCTGACCATGCTTTGGGGGCAGGGAGAGGAAACTGAGGCAGTGTTTGCTACCAGAGATAAGCTTTGTCTCCTGTGGCTCGCATTCCGGAGGTCATGCACTCATCCTTAGCCATGGGGGGCAGTTACAACTCCTGAAACCAGGCAGAGTGGTCCACAACATTGAAATACTTTAAATATTATGATAATAACAATATTTATGCACTTAAAGAGCATATCAAAGAAGACCTACTGTGAGTCATCTGCCACATGTTCAAAGTAGTACATGAGTGAACATGATACTTCAACGGCTCCTCTCAGGCTGATAAAAAAGCCCACGGAGGCAGAGGAGCCGCCATGGGGGTGGCTGGGGCGATGGTCCAAGGGCAGTGCCCACGTGGGCGTCCTCTAGATGAACACCATCCACTGTGGTTTCCCAGGAGCCTGGAAGGCCCACAGACAAGGTCAGTTTTGGGGTACTCTACAGGCCTCATGTTACCTGTCTCAAGCAAGAGTCAACTTCCCCTACATTTTTTTAAGGTCAATTTCCATAAGAAACATCCTTCAGACTCCCCTCCTTGTTCAGCATCCTGTTCACATTTCAACATCCCATATTCCGTAAAAAGTAGCAAGGTAACAAACACTTTTTGCCCAGGACAGGTGATAAATCTGCCCATAGGCCTTAAATCAAACACCCTTAACAGCTACTCTACATTTGTGCTTTCAGTTACAGGAGTCAGTCAGTGTCCTTATTCACCCAGTCTGTCTGAAGGTGTTTGATTTGTTCGGTTGGTTGTTTAACACCCAAGCATCGCAGCCCTGGTTGGGTGGTGAGTTCAGTCAGAGAATTGCCCTGCTACTTTAAGGTTGCGGGTTTCATTCCCAGGCAGGGCACATACAAAAAGCAACCAATGGATGTATGGATATGTAGGGAGAAACTTGTCCTAGTGGGCCTTCTTTGCAGAAAACTGGAGGCCTCGAGCCCAGAGAAGAGAAGACAGATGGCTAGGCTGTGTGTGTCCGTGTCCTTGGCACTGGGTAGAAGTGGGGGATCTTAGTCACCAGCCCTGGTCCCTGGCCAGCAAATCTCCACCCCAGAGGAGGTGTCGGACTGGCGGGGCTGAGGGGCTGTGCAGGGCCCGCAGTTCAGGCTCACCGAGCGACCTCTAGCATCACTTGGTTTGCCGAGTGTTTTCTTCCTGGGAGACAATGCATGAACCTCCCACAGCAAGCATCCTGGTCATGCAGTGGTCGGGCTTGTCTTGCAAATAAGCCTTAGAACCTGCTTCATCGGACAGTCTCCTGTGCGTGCTAGTTTTTGTGGTCAGTCTGAGCAAACCCACCCATCTCTGGGGATCCAGCAACTCCAGTTGCTGGGCCCACACAGTTCTGGTCCACACCCTGCACTGCCCCCGAGTTTGAGTTCTGGTCCCCCAGACACGACTGAGAAATAAACGCCACTCAAGAGCCATGGCCCCCGCTCAGGTGATAGTCTTTCTTACTCATCCACCCATCTACTATCCCGTGTTTACTGGGCATCAAGTTAGAAGTATTTTGACTGCAGGTGTCAGAAGCCCAACTCCAACTGAAGCCAAAAATGAATTTATTGGCTCATGTAATTGGGGTAGATCACACGCTAAAAGGAAAAACTACTGAAATCAGGACTTTGACACCAGGCACCAAGTCTCTGTCACCAAGACGGTCTCTCTTCACCACCTATCATCTCTCCACGTGGTGGGGAAGATACCCTGACTGCCACCAACTCACACTGTCCTAGTTTAGCACCCAGTGGAGCAAGAACGCCCACCCTACACCTACATCGCCATCCCAGGTCGGTTACATGCCCACCGCTGGCCTCTGGAGCAGGGAGCTCCTGACAGAGAAAGGAGCTGGGAAAGCCTGTGAGTGGAAAAGACTCAGAAGCAATCCCAGTTGGCGGCATGGAGGCAGCAGGATTCAGATGTGAGCAGCTCCCAGCCTGGCAGGGGGGATGGCTGCAGGGCTTGCTAAGTGCTGTGATGGCGGGAAAGGGGCTGGGAGGCTGGGGCGACAGTGACTGACTGTGCCAGGGAAGCCTTGGCAGAGGAGGGGCAGAGGGGAGGTGGCACCTGCTTCCCTTCTTCTGTCCACCCTCAGGTCTCCCACTCTCAGTCCATGTGGGGCTGACCTTACGCCTTTCTGCCGAGGTAGGGACGGGGCTGGCCAGTGAGAGCGGTTGCTAGAATGACTAGGAAAGAAGGACTCCCCACGCAAGTGGAGCAGCTGGAAGTGGCCACCTCCCCCATCTCCCCTGGTCACACAGCCTGTGTGAAGAAGCCAGCAGGGACGAAATCGGAGTAAAGGGTGGGAGAGAGAGATCAGTTCTTTTTATTTTTCAGTTACATTCAACATTACTCCATATTAGTTTCAGATAGACAGCATAGTGGTTAGACGATCGTGTACTTCACAGGGTGGTCTCCCTGATGCTTCAAGTGCCCACCAGGCCTCATGCATCGTCATCACGCTATTGACTACATTCCCTGTGCCGTCATTTACATCTCTGCGACTGTTCCATACTACCAATTCATACTCTCGATCCCTTCGCCGTCTTCACCCAACTCCCCACCCCTCCCCTCTGTTAACCATCAGTCTGTTCTCTGTATCCACGAGTCTGTTTCTATTTTCATTGCTTATTTTGTTCTTTAAATTCCATGTACACGTGAAATCATATGGTAAATTGGTTCTTTCTTTCTTTATTTTTAGAGAGAGGAAGGGAGGGAGAAAGAGAGGGAGAGAAACATCAATGTGTGGTTGCCTCTTACATACCCCCTACTGGGGACCTGGCCCACAACCCAGGCATGTGCCCTGACCGGGAATCGAATGGGCAACCCTTTGGTTCACAGGCCAGTACTCAATCCACTGAGCCACACCAGCCAGGGCTGTGAGATTGGTTCTTGATGGTATCTTATGACACCCAAATTTTTCAGTTATTCAACATCTGAATACACAAATGTTGCATACACCCAGACCTCTTTGTGCATCAAGTCTACCTGAGCTTGGGTTTTATATCTTGCAATAGGATGTCTTGCATGACATGAGGGGCATGTTGACCTGGATCTGGAAAGCTGAGAGGCATCTGCTGGAATATTCTTCAGATACGTAGAAAGAACAGGATGTGCACGGGCAGGGCCACCATTGGTACCCTCCCTGAGGCCACCCCCAATCTACCCAGATGAGTCCAAATAAGCCTGCCCCACGCCCCCCACTGTTGTGCACATAGCTCTGAGTTGTTTGTGTCCTCTCCTCTTGGCTCTGGACTTGGCTCTGATGGTATGATTGATAGACTCCAGAAGTGACATTCTTTGGAATGTTTAGAACCTTCTACTTCCTCCCTCATGGAGCCCTGGGTTGTCATGTGAGATGTCCAGGATCACCCGCTGGGGCGGAGAACCCACAAAGAAAAGTGGAGGATGAGATGCCGCACAGAGAGATGCTTCACAGACACCCAGCCTCCAGCCACCATTTCACTAGAGGCTTGAGAGATCCCAGATGAGACCAGCAGAACTGTCTAGCCAGGCACTAGAATTATGAGATATAGTAAACTCGTTTTATGCCGCTAAATTTTCTGTTAGGCACCCCTCCTCTAATTATAAAAAGTAGCTTCCTCTGGTCAGATGAACTACAAACAGATACCCCTCTCTTCAGGTGGGAGCACAGGTTGCCAGGACACAGCCCTCACACAGGGGCAGAGGCCCAGCTGGAGGTACTGCACAGGCCAAATGACCACAGGGCTCAGGGCCTGGGGGCAGGAGATGTGGGGGGTGCCCACAGGCGGCTGTCAGTCTGCACTTTCTTTCCTCAGCCCCTTATTCCTGCTGGGCTTCCATGTTGCCTTCCTTCGGCACAGGAGGGTTGGGCTGTCTTGTTGATTTTTTGGCAAATGGCAGGTAATAACCTTGCTAGAGCCACGCTGAGGAGAAACAAGCTCTGAACACAAGGAGCTTTTGTCCCTCCACCTTTTCCTTGTCCTTCCAGCCCTCCATTGCTGCAGAAGCCACCCATATCCCGAGCACTCTAGCCCAACAACCTTCCACCAAAGGCTGTCTCACTTTATTGCTGCTGTTAATTACTGGAACCAGTTCACTCTCATTTCTTCAGGGCTGACATTTCAGGAAAGAGCCCCGCCTGGTTTGCCATGCGGGTGAGCAGACCGAGGTCACTTCTTTTCCTTCGGGCTGTCCTTGTACTCTGGTATGTCAAAAGGGCTTCAAGTCTGCAGGCGTTTCTCTTGCCCTAGACTATGTGAGCTTGCTCAGGGTAGGGGAGGGCTGGAGGCACCTCCCAGCCCAGGCCCCAGCCCACCCAGGAGCTCACACCGTCTGCAGTCTGCCCTTCCTCTGTGCGCCTCCAGTCACCACCCGACTAGGACACTGGATGGCTCTGTGACTCGGATCCCACCACCAGAACTGTCCCTCAATTCACGGGACCAAATGACTATTAATGGACCGACACGGGCCATTAGGTAATTTTTTCTGCATATGTCAGGCAGGAAGAATCGAGCAACTATTGACAACAGAATAGTGTATGGTCTTTAAGGCAAATTAAGATACTGGCTAAGGTCAAAACTCTGAGAGCTTGTCCGTGTTTCCACATGATTGACAGGCAAAACTAAGGGAAGGAAGACCAAGGAGAAAGAGGGAAGAGAGGAGACAAAAGTGAACAGCTCAAGACAAATAAAAGAGAACGGGATGCAAAAGCAGAGGAACGTGGAGAAGCGGAGGAACCAGAAGACTGGCAGGACCGGAGCCAGGAAAGCGGGAAGCGGAGCGGCGGGCGAGCCTGCAGCGCGCCGAGCGGGCGCACCATCCCAGCGCCGGGGTGAGGGAGCAGGGCTTGGGGAACGCGGCGTGCGAGGTGAGACCCCCTCGGCGTCGAATGGTCGCGCCCGACGGCGGCGACCAATGGGCGGCCGGGATGTTAGAAGGGCGGCGGCGGGGGGGCACTTGCTGGCTGGGGGACGGCGGCCGCCGCCATGATGCTTGTTTGCTTTCAATGAAAGCGAGGGGGGCGCGGAGGAGGAGGCGGCGGCGTCGGTGGCGGCGGCGTCGGCGGCGGGGAGGCGAAGGCGGCGGCGGGCGCAGCGAGGGGGGCGAGGCCGGCTGTCGAGAGAGCGGGAGGGCGTAGCGGCGGCCCGCCGGGGCTGCTGAGGCGGGCGACGGAGGAGGTGGCGCTCGGAGGGGGAACAAAGAGCGGCGGCTGAGGCGACGCGGAGCGGCGGCGGCGGCGCTGCAGCAGCGGGCGGGACTGGTATGGTGGTTCCACAGGTCAGACCCCGCTGCACTCACAGGGAGGAGGCGGCAGCGGCGGAGGCGGGCGGCGCACCCCGAGAGGTGAGCGAGCCGGCCCGGGGCCCGCGGGGCTGCTCCCGCACTGGTCGCGCTCCGGCCCTGCTCGGCCGCGTCCCCGTCGCGCGCGCGGCCGGGGCAGCTCGCGCTCGGCGGGCGGCGGGCGGGCAGACCGGCCAAGCCGGCGGCTGTTGGGGGGCCCACGACGCGCCGCGGTCGCCACCCCGCCGGGGGGCGCCGGGGGCGGGTTGGGGGGCGCCGTGGCCCTGGGACCCGGCGCGGGTCGGGGGCCGAGGCGAGTCGGTGTCCGGGACTCGAGGCCGGGACGGGGGCTCCTGGGAGGAGTGGCCGTGTGTGCGGGCCGCGCCGTGTGGGCCGTGGTGGTTGCCGCCGAGCGGGAAACCCGCGGCTGCACCCCCTCCCCCCGAGTGCTTAAAATTCGGTTTAACGCCGGTTTGGGGGGCGGGGTTGGCATGGCTAACGGAGTGCTCGGAAGTACGCCGCGGAGAGTGGTCGCGGAGCGGCCTGCCGGCGCGACGCGGCTTTCCCCGGTGCCCGAGGCGCAGGTGTTTCTTCCCGAAAGCCGGTCGTCGTCTCCGGAGACCGTCCCCCCGGCCCCGGTCCCCCGCCGGCCGGCCCGGCGCGGAGCTGGCGTCCTTTCAAGAAACTGCTCGACTCGGAGTTTCCATAGTGACGTGCGGGCCGGGCGGCTCGTCCCGGTGGTCCTCGCGCGAGTCGCCGCGTGCGTTTGCAGGGGGTGCGTGTCGGGGAGGCCGAGGGTGAACGCGAGCGGATGGAGGTCGGCGCGACGCGGGCGAGGCCGCCGGTCGGGAGGCTCGGAAGACTCTGCTTGTTTTTGTACTTGCTGTCAGCAGTTGATCGCGGTCTTCAGGACGTGTGACGTGGAGTAAAAGTTGTTCGGTGTTTCTGGACCAGTGACCTAGTCCAGGCCGCTTGCTCCGAACGGAACGTTTGGGTAGCTGCCGACGAGGAGGCAGAGGCCTGGGAGGGCGGCGAGGACTCGCCCGGGCCGCCGCAGGCAGGGCCGGGTGTGCGGGGACCTGGGAGCCGCTGGATTGCGGTGCGGTTGTTGGGGTGACAGCTGGGGGGGCGCAGAGGATGACTGACGGACTGGCTGATGGATTGATTGGTTCGATGGAGGAGGGGAGGGAGAGGAGCATCGTCTCGCTGCCCCCTGTGCCGGGAGAGGGAGGGGCCGGGCGGTGCCACGGTGGTCGGCTCTGGTCACGTGTCAGCAGGTGGACGGGACACTTAGTGCAGTCGCCAAAACCGAGGCTGTGACAGAAGACAGGTTTTCTTTCGAGACTCAGGACAGTCGATCTGAGAGGCGGTCTTCACGGTTACACGAGCGTCTAGATACGTGGGAATGTAGATGGCGACGCTCTTCTGAAGGCATGTTTGATTCATAGGCGTTTTGGGGTTTCTTAAATCTTGGTGGCAAAGTAAGGTTATCGGGAAATTTCAGACTTTCCTGTTAAACAGACGTGAAGGCGTTCACAGAACTCGGTCCTGACTACAAATAAAAGCGTTGTGAGAATCTATCTACTATGCTTATGGCTTATAAATGCGCATTTTGGTTAATGCTTAGGTATCTTGCCATGACCAAATTAGCCTTGTTATATGTTTTTAAAGATTTTATTTTTTAGAGAGGGGAAGGGAAGGGAGAAAGAGAGGAAGAGAAACATCGATGCGTGGTTGCCTCTCTCACGCCCCCTACTGGAGACCTGGCCCTCAACCCAGGCATGTGCCCTGACTGGGAATTGAACCAGTGACCCTTCGGTTCACAGGACAGCGCCCAGTCTACTGAGCCACACCAGCCTGGGCGCTTCTATTTAAAGCATACGTCTTTCTCCCGTGGTGCAACAGAGGGAGGGCGCATGTAGGGCACACCCGACTAAAGGGAACAGGGCCACGAAGCTGTGGGCTATGGGGAGTGAGGAGACCAGTGTCTTCATTTCACACACTTGCGGCTCTCCCATGTATGAGCGCGCCAGTGCGGAGACTCTGCTTTTGAAATGTTTATCACTTTGGGGAAGTCCAAATAGGTTCAGCTAAGAACGCATTTTAGTGGAGAAGAGACTTGGATTTGTGGATATGTGACGCTGTTATTTACACGCTTGTGATTGAACTTAATGTTTGAGAGAAGTTCCAATTTTAATTGTCAAATCCTTAGCTTCCACGAAATCTTTTACTGATGTAGTTTTATTTAACCTGCCATTCACTTTAGGAAGGTTGCCGTTTTACGACAAAGTGTGATTAAAGCCTAATAAAATACTGTGTGAAATTTAAAAATGCTGTATAAATTAAACTGTAAAACTTACTGTATGCATAGCCTGTGTGCATTAGAGTACAATGGAATACACTGTATTTTATTATTTTAACTGGTAATTAAAGAGGAGAAAGTTATTTGCATCCAAGATGGGGACTCATTGAGGCTCCCTTAACTTTACTGCTCTCTGGGCTTTACTTCTCCCTAAATATCCCTTTATATCTTTTTGATAAGTTACATATGAAGGAATAGTGTATATGGGGTTGACACTCAGGCTTCTGCCTTGCAGCTACAGGCTTATTTAGGTGTACAAAGTTCTGTAGAAGAAGAATGAATGATTCAGTTTGTGGAAGGTGTGCAAGCAGTTTATGGAAAATAACACAGAAGAGGTGTTTGTCAAACTGGGGAGAGCTCATTTCAAACGGGGGGGAACATTGGGCTGTTGGGGTGCCACACGCTGGAGTGAGGCTAGTCGATGGTAAGAGTGTGGAGAGTGGAGATGAACCTGCAGAGGTGTCTCCACCCTAGGTTTTGAAGGACTTTGCTTGGTAAGCTAAGAGTGAGGTTTATAGCTTTATCCTGTAGCACAGGAGGGAGCCAAAATATTTTTAGTAGGGGAATAAGGTGATTTAGAGATCACTTTGGCATTAGTGTGGAGGATCATGTGGAGGCTCTGCATATAAAAATGTCACACGGAGTTAATGACTTGGAATCTGTTTTAACCTGGATATAGTGTCTTGTGGTCCCTTTTACAGTAGACTTGAGGGCTCTGCCCTATTGCTCTATACTACAGAGTAATTTAAGATGAAAATGACGGGATGTTTTGGAGGAAGTTAAAAGCAATCAAAACAATGAAACCCATAGAATGGTACACATGAAAGTTCAGGTGTTGAGGACTTGTCTTCCGAGTTAGGCTTAGGCAAGCTGTAGATTTTAGGGTGGAAAAATCAACCCTCTGCTCACCAGGAGTGAGAGCTACCAAACCTAAAGGTTCTCATTACCCCTCTAGTCAGTTGGGATATGGACTGTAAACATTTTGTGAAATTTGGAAGGGGGGGGTGGGCAAATTTTTCCCCAGTAAATTACTGGAATTAGAATACTGAAACTTCCTGAAAGCCTAAGAATTCTATATAGTTGAATCTGCTGCAAAGCAACATAGATTCCTAAATATCATTATGGTATGAAAAAATTGTGCAGAAAAACTACAGGTCTTATGGGGGGAAATGGGATTGGGGCCCAACACTCAAACAGCTTGGTCAGTGACTTGGTTTTAAAAAGGGAACCTGATGAAAATGGTGGCACAGTTTCGCATGCTACATAGTGAAGCAGTATGTAAATACTACAGTAAACGTGGCACTTTCCCTTGAAAAAGACGTGGATGCTTGTGGGAATGTTCGTAAGAATGTTTGCTGCTTGTGAGTTATTGTGAGGTGAGAGAAGTTTACCTGAACCGAGGTAGAATGTTATATCAACAATAGATGTGGGTAAGCGTGTCTCTCCTCTCTCTCTCTTTCTCTTTCTCTCACTCACTCGCTCGCTCACACACCCACACACACACAGAGTGAACTGATGTAGTTGGTAGGTGTTTGAGGTCTCTGTCTTGTGTGTGTGTGCAGCCCAGTTCATTGGGTTGTAGTTTTCTACCTTTATCTAGTGTTTTTCACAGACAAGTAATTGGGAATTCTGTGTTTTGTGTGGTTTCCCTGATTTATCAGTCACATTGGAGAAAATTCACATTTTCAGAGCAAGCAATATAACAGACCTGATTACATTTGGACACAGCATTTTAAAATAGTGCTGTAAAACTCTGTTCCAAAAATACCTGAAAACTCTTGTGTCAGGTGTGTGTAGATTTGCTACCCTTATGGAGCCTATGGTCTTTGTCCCAAGTGGGTTAATAATGATTATAGAGAGAAGGACAAATGAACCAATATAGCCTTCATCAGGCTGTGTAGTGACAAGGAATAATACAAAGTTTGGGGCAAGCTAAGGAAAGAGCAACTAACTTCTGATTAGGACGCTTGAAGAAGTTGACTCAGAGGTCTTTGAGCTGAGTTTTGAAGGGTGAATAGGTTTGTCAGGCTGAGTAGGGCATTTCAGGTGAAAGGAACAGCATGTTCAAAGTCTTGTTATGTACATCTTTGACTATGAAACCTAGGGTGCAAGGATATGGGATGGGGGAGTGGGTCAGAAATGATTTGTAAATGTGCATGGTTTTTCTTAATGTGTTGGGGCTTC
The DNA here is from genome assembly GCF_014824575.4 of Sturnira hondurensis. NCBI lineage: Eukaryota > Metazoa > Chordata > Mammalia > Chiroptera > Phyllostomidae > Sturnira > Sturnira hondurensis. The sequence goes on from NW_028082407.1 coordinate 695,731, forward strand.
CATGTGTATTTAATGGGGATCCATTTAGAGTTTAGATGGGCAGGGATGGGGAAATTGTGTGTTTGACACACTTTTTCTTTAGAAGACACAGAAATGCGGAGGCTAAGATGGAAGGAGTTTAGATACTGGGGTCAGAGAATTCATTTTAGTCCCTGTGAGAGGTCAAGGCCATCAGCATAAGAGCTAGAAAAGCATAGGATAGATATGAAAGATACCAGAATTAGGGGCAGATAAGCAGTGACCTGATGGATTAGGAAGGAGATGATGGGATTCAGAAGTTCTTTAGCTTAGGAAACTATTCATGTATTTCATTTTGGGAATAGTAGACCGAGAGCAGATTTGGCAAGGAAAGTGGAATGGTTTGCTTTTTCAAGTTTGATGTGTCTTAGTTATTTATATGGATGTGTCTGATAGGTATCTGGACCAGAGGTGGTTGGGACTTTATACATTTGACCATTGAATAGTTGGCATTTGGAGTTAGGAGATCATTCAGAGAGAGTGTATGAACTTCTGAAAATGCTTTTCACAGTTTGTGGGAAGGTAGGATCCCCAATTGAGAATCAGTTGAAAATTCTGGACCCTGCTGAAGAGAATGAAAGCATGTGTACACATAGGTTCAAAACTTACTCATGGACCACAAGTTAATATAGGAAGAGAATGGAGGGAACCCTTAGGTGTTACATGATCCGGCAAAGGGGTTATAGAGGTAGGAGAACAGGACAGGATATTACAGAGAGATGCTGAGGGGGGTAGAGTACTGAGCAGGAAGGAGTTGTCAGTGGTGACAGATGGTGCCCAGTTTAGGGTAGGATGAGCTCTGGGAGTGGATTGATAGGATTTGGCAGTTAGGTAAATATAAGCAGAGCAAAATTTTCTGGAACCAGAGAAGTAGAAGTCATGTTGTAGGTTGGGCTGGGAACAACTGGGAGGTTATATTTTTAAAAGTTTAAAGTGGAAGAGAAGGAAAAGTAATTTCCTCTGTTCACAGAGGAGACAGGCATGAAAGAAGGTAGGCACCTATGTAGTTGTCAGCCTTCTGTTTCCTTGAAGTCCATAACTTAAATTTCTGATATGTATTATATGTATACTTCAAACTTTTTCCAAATATATTGGTTGAAATGATTGATTTTTTATTTGGTCACATAAACTTTGTGAGTTTTTGTTATTTTAGAAACAGTAAAGGGAATTCTTACTCATTGGAGGTGGAGATTATCTGATGTAAAATCATATTATTAGAACTTTCCATCTCCAGTTACTAGAAGAAGAATATTTGCTCTTCGTATTCCCTGGGCTAGGCTTGTACTTGCACGGTGCGGAAGAGCCCACAGAGTTCAGTTAAATATTTGATGCACTTTAAAATGTAAAGTAGTAGCAAAACGGGCATCATTAGACATAGTAATTTTTTTTCAGAGTTACTTGTTACCAGTATATGCTCACAAAGTAAACGTCCGGTCTAACAAAAGAAACAGCCAGTGGTCTTCGGATCTAGAAAGAGGATCACCAGTACTTCCCTAGATACCTCGAGAAGTTGCATATAGATTTATTTTTTAAACTAGGTGGATTTTGAGTGGGGGATGTTTCAAGTCCCTGCTAAGTAAAGACCAAACAGAAATGAAGATTTATTAAAATAAAGTAAAAAATACATTTGCACTTAGCTCCCTGGGGGCAAATTTTTTTCTTCCCTGAGATTGTGTGTAGTTGTTTGTAGAGACCACAGTATTGTAAAGCAGTATTTGATGAGGCTACTGCCTTGTTTCAGACCAGTAACTTCATGTATTTCATTTAAAATTGTTGGAAGTGAAACTGTAGTTATTTGTAACACCTAAAGAGTTGTCATTTGGTTTCTAATTTTAGGGAAATTTACAGAAGGTCAGATTTAGGGGCTCATAGTCATGGAAAGAAAATACAACTGTCAAATGTTAATGTGATAGGCACTGTGCATTACATGTGTTCCCTCATTTAATCATCACACCAAAATTGTGAGGTGGGTATTTTATAAATGAGAAAGCTTTAGCCTTAGAGATGAAAGTGCATGCTTGCAGAGCTGGGACTTTATATACAGTCGTATGGCTCTGTGTCTTTTTCAGTCCTCACCCGAGAACGTTTTTTCCATTGCTTTTAGAGAGGGGAAGGCAGGTCAGGGGAAACATCAGTGTGGGAGAGGAACATCAACTAATGGCTCCTTGACCAGGGGTCGAACCTATAACCTAGGTATTTGCCCTGACGGGGAATCAAACCTGCAACCTTTTGGTGTATGGGACAGTCCCCCAGCCAGGGCTCTAGTTTATGTTCTTAATGACATTGTACTGTGCCCCCCTCTTCCCTCCTGACACACTGCCTCGGCGCTGCGCCTGGGAGTGGGCCTTTGGTACAGGTTTGGTGAAGGAGGGGGGTCCAGTTGCTGCCACAGGTGCATAAGCACTTACATTAGCAGCTGATCATGTTGATGTAGTAGAGTTAATGGGCGGATATTTCTTTATATTTTTTATTCTCTTTTTGGTCATGGGTCAAGAACTTCATGAGAGTTCATGTAAGAAGAATACTATTTGCTGGTCAAAAATCCAGTTTTAAAGCTAGTCACTTACATCTTTTGTCAAAAAGTGCTGCACAGCAGAACTCCATTCGAACAACACATTTGCTTTAGATTTCTTTCTTACGTCTTCTGACACATCCCTAAGAGGCTTTATGTCAATATTCTAGTGTTCTTAAAGGCTTCTTGGCTTTTTTTGGTAAGGTCGTCATTTCGTGAATAATTTTATTTCTTAGTTTTAGCACTAGTGGGTAAAATGATTGTATGTGTGAATTAGAAGCTAGAATAAATGTTGACTTCCTCAAAGGGCCAATATTTCCACTACGTATTTGTTTTTTATCCCCACGCAAGGACTTGGTTTTCTTTCTTTCTTTTTTTTTATTGCTTTGGGGATGGGAAGGGGAAGAGAGAGAGAGAGACACAGAGACAGGTTGTATCCCTCCTGTACATGCCCTGACTGGGGGTTGAACACCCAGCTTTTTGATTTATGGGACCATGCTCCAACCAACTGAGCCACACTGGCCCGGGCTGCCTTGGTGACATGTTAGCATACAAATCGTGATTACTCATAGTGTGCAGTCCAGCTTTTTTGCTGATTAGGTAACAAATTCTGTCTTAATGGGTTTTTTTTTTTTTGCTCTATACTTGACTTAAAATATAAAAATTAACATTTCTAAGCTAATAAATACTTATATTTATTTTGAGTTGGAATTTGTGGATGACCTGTTGTATTTGAATTAATTTATTGGATTTAATGAAATTGCTGGTTTTGACCATTTTTAACCCTCAAAACTGTGATGCTTGCAGTACACCCTGTGCTTCCTCCTACTGCATTTCGTGACCACTCATGTTATTGGACATGTGCGTGTGGGTAGAATTGCACTTTAAAAGCAGTCCAGTAAGCTGGTCCTGGCGGGGCGTAGTGGGTGCAGATGGGTGTGCCGTGTCGTCCTGTTGCTGCGTCTTACTGGCTATGACACCTGCTCTCTTAGCTCGCTGTTTGGAAGAATATTTTACCACAATCTAAAAATCTCTGTATTCACGGAGGTCTTAGTTAAATCAGTTTGGTCTGAAATTTATTTTTGTACTACTTCAGGAAAGGATTTATAGAAATTGATATGTGCTATTTTGGGGGCAGGTAATTTTTGGATATCTTAAAGACACCTTTTAAAAGAAACCTTAAGTTCTTAAACATATTACCAAAATGTTATTTGCATTTTTCATTCTCTTCCAAGTGTATGGGTGGAGCTTTCTAGGGGCAAGCAAAATGTGTAGTGTCTGATCAGTTTGAATTCAGGGCAGATAAGAGAATCCAGCTGTCTTCTAGTCTGTGATACATTAAAGAGATTTACAAAAATGTAAGATGATGTCATTCTGTTCACAAGATTTTACTTTGTTTTTACAAATAGTTTTTAAAATGTTTATTAACATTTATATTTAGGGTTAACAAATAATTTAAAATTTCATAGTTCTAATTTTTTCTGTGATAAATATTGATAGATATAACTCTCATAAATGAAAGCTCTTTGAGGTACTCATTAATTTTTAAGAGTGCATGAGGGTTCTGAGATGACAGAGTTTGAGATCGCCTGTCTTAGAGTATTAGGCAGATTTGGGAGAGTGCAGGTGGAAGAAGAATGATACATCTGAAAAGGAAACTAGAGGGCTTGTGTTCTCAGCAACATAAGATTTGGAGAGACTGAAGATGAAATTTTGGTTTTATCAGGGACAGATTACTAGAGAGATGTGTGAGGCAGTGATATGTAATAGGAAATAGACTATAGCTTTGCAGCTAGATTGTCCCAGGTTCAAATCCCAGCTCTGGTACTTAACGAAGCGTGTGCAACCTTGAGCAAGTTATGTAAACCCTAGGCCTCAGTCTCCTCAACTGAAGTAAAATGAGGATAGCATCTACCTCAGTGGGTTGCTGTGAGAATTAAATTGAGAGAATCAGGTAAACTTTTGCATTGGGAGTGAAAGCACTGGCTTTGGGTTGGACTTGGTTAAAAGTCACAATGTAGTCGTCATATATCTGACCTCAGGTAAGTTTCCTCCCTTTCTCTATGTAAGGAGGATGATACTGAGTTGGCCAAGTTCACTCGCTGTTCCATAAACATAAAGGGCTCATGTTTCATTTTCACCAGTAACTGTTGAACAACATATTCACCATTTTGTTCCACTGCCTCCTGCCATCTTTCAGTTGACCTCATAATTCCACCTTCCTAAAAGTTTTTATCTTTTTGAGCAAACAACTGTTATAGGTGCCTTTTGCAGTGTTCCCAGAAATTGCAATTTTGTCCATTAAGAGAATTTTGTAAAGACCAAAATCAATGGAAATCTGAAGGTGCAGTGTCTGCTGAATATGGCAGGTGAATCATAATTTCCCAGCCAAGCTGTCACAATTTTTGCCTGGTCATAAAAGACACATGCTGTCTTGCATTATCCTAATGGAAGGTTATACATTTTCCATTGACTAATTCTGCATGCTTTTCATTGAGAGCTTCTTTCAGTTGGTTTAATTGGGAGCAAGACTTGTTGAAATTGATTATTTGGTGTTCCAGAAGGGGCTCATCAAAGAGGACTCCCTTCAAATCCCACCATATACACAACATCACCTTCTTTGGATAAAGACTGGCTTTTGATGTGACGGGAGGTGGTTCATTTTGCTTGCCTTACCATCTCTTCGTTCCACATTATTGTAAAGTACACCACTTTTCATCACCTGTCACAATTTTTTTAAAAAGCGGGATGTTTTTGTTATATTTAAGTAGAAAATTGCGTGTAGAAATACAGTTAAGAAGGTTTTTCATGCTTATGTAGAACCCAAATATCAAAGCAATTAACATAGCCAAGATGGTGCAAATGATTTTCAACACTTGCTTTGATTATTTTGACTGTGTCCTGGGTGTTACAATGTTGATTGTTCTCAGTGTTTCGATTCAGTTGCTGTCAACTTCAACTGGTCTACCCAACCATGATGCACCATTCAGCGAGAATCTCCAGTATGAAACCTGGCAAACCACCTTTGACACATTCGATCATAGCACCTTCTCTGTACACTGCACAAAATTTTTCTTTTTGCATTTCAGTTGCATTTTTGCCTTTCTTGAAATAATAAAGCATAATATGCTGGAAATGTTGCTTATTTTCTTCCATTTTCAGTATTAAAATGGCTACACAAAATTCACCAATTTTGATTTTTTTAAAATGCATGCTGATATGACAGCTGTCACAATACAGTCGAACAAAATTACTTTGAATGAAATTAAAGACAACTAAGTGCTACTAATAAGATCCTCCTTACAGAAAGAAACAAACAAACTTTCTGGCCAACCCAATAGAAATTACTTGCTGGAGTCCAGAGGATTAAAATGAGATAATGCATATGAAGGGCCTGATAGGCCTGCCAGGTGGTAAGTGATGAAATGTTACCTCATGCCTAGGACAGAGTGGGGCAGACAGGCACTCAACACAGTTTTGCCATTATCCTCATCTGAGGTTTGCTCTTGTTTTGTCACAGCGTGTCACTAAAATTACTTTTACACAGTTTAACCTTTAGGTTTCTCCCCTTGTTTCTTATCCCAGGCTGGAACCAAGATTCTCAGTCTTTGGTCACTGAGATCCTTCTTTCTGGTTTCTCTAGATTTTGCTTTCAAGAATAGAAGCCTAGATACTAGTGTTTATTTCTGGTAAGATAGGCACTGCTTCTGTTAAGCACACTTGTGTCTTGCAGAATGTTTCCTTTTTTGTTTTTTTCTTATCATAGCCTCTCCCCTTGAATTGTTACAAGGGTTTGCCAAGTATTTAATATTTTCCAGGCTCTGAAGACATAAAAGTATTTAAAATATGAGTAAGTGCAAGATGCCTGTATTAGAGGATCAGTAAGTGAGACATGAAGAAAATTACAGTGTGATTAAAGAAAAGAACTGTAGAAATTATCTTCAAGATTCAGAATAACTCAAAGCAGAGAATAATAAACTTTGGGAGGGATAAAGAGGGAAGGCCCTTTTAAAGCTGGTTACTTGAGTTGCCATTTGAAGGATGATTAGTCACTAAAGGTTTTGGGGGGAGGGGCAGAAAAGGAAGAAGCAATAGCATGTACTAAGGTGTGGTGGTTTGTGAGAGGTAACTGGAAGTTGGGGAGACCCCGTGATGAGACTGGAGAGGCACACAAGGACCTGGTTAGGGACATACTTTGTTTTGTAAATGTGCCTGGGTTTAGCTAGTTCAACATATATTTGAACCTCTTTTGTGTCAGATGCTTTGTTAGAATCCAGGGATACAAAAATGAAGGAGATGTGGCTTTAGAACCATGAGGTAAGTACCTGTGTTTTTAGAAGATCATTTTGGACAGTATCTAGGATGCGTTAAAGTGGAGAGACTAGGAGAAAGAAGATTCTGAAACTGGCGGAGTAGCTCAGGTAGGAAGAGTCTGGGGAAGTTGGGCAAAGTGGATAAAAGGTTTAGGAGGTAAAATGGGCTAGAACTAGAGCCTGGGTGTGAAGGCTTTGGTTAGCTGGGAAAGAGTCAAGCATGATGTTTATAGTCCTGGTTTGGAAAACTGGGTGGTGATTACAGGAAGGGCAGGTTTGAAAAGCAAGCTGACAGTTTCCTTTTAAGTAAGATCTAACTGATAATCTTTTCTTTCACTAGCTGTTTATTCTACTCGTCTGGTGCAGTTCAAGTATCTTGATTTGAGAGATGTCATGAGTTGTGAGGTACTGGCCATAGTGTCATTGGCTGTTTATAATAGTAGCCTTAAAGTCCAGAAATCCACAGTTAGGATTTAAATTTTGCTTTTGAGATGAGTAGTCATCTTTTGGAAAGGTTTTAATCCTTGTTGGTTTTGCCACAAGGGTACCAGTGATACACATTTTGCCACTAAGAAGAACAGCTCCAGAATGAGGTTTATCATCCGTGTGAACATTTGATTGTCGTGGAAAGCTGGTTATAAAGAGGAGAGAACAAATGTGATGACACAGTAAGGATGATTTGAGTTTAAGTGAGATGTAGAAGTACCTTAACAGCATTGAGGTTGTAAGAAAGACTTCAGAACTGGAGTCCAGGGGAGCCATCTGCTTTTATTTACAGTGGAGTCACGTCATATTTTTCATTTGTAAAATTCACCTAATACACTTGGCAAAACAGAAGGTGAATATACCATCTCAGCCATAATTAATATAAATTTAAGATTCCAGGCTCTGGCTGGGTAGCTCAGTTGGTTAGAGTGTGATCCTGGTACTAAGGTTCAATCCCCAGTTAGGGCACATGCAAGTATCAACCAATGATGCATAGATGAGTGGAACAATGAATTCTCTCTCTCCCCCGCCCCTCCCTACCCCACTCATAGTTCCTTTATCTTGTTCTAAAAAATCAATTAAAAGTCCCAGAATATCATCTTTTTAAAGTAAATACCAAATTATTATGTTTATATGACATTTCAAGTGTCTTCATGTCTTGGTAGCAACAGATTTGTTACACAAAATCCCTTAGTGTACTGGTGATTAAATGCTGTTTGGGTTGTATTCAGAGAGGGAGTAATTTTTTTTTTCATTTGTGGTATTAGAGTTTTGTGGCATTAGCATAGTGGCTTGGTGTTTTGTTAATAATGGGAAATAGGTTATTTTTAATTCATGTTTAGAGTTTGATTTCTTTGGATATTTCCTTTTCTGTTTTAAAATAATCACCATTTTCCTACTACCCTTTTCATCAAAAGCATGATGCAGAACTAATCTGTTGAAATTTGTGTACATTTTCATTGACTTAATGCGTCTGCACTGTAAGATAGGAAATAAAGGGCTGTAATAAACTTGGTGTCAGATTATTAGAAACGTGAATTAGATGGTATTTTTTAGTCCACTGAAAGCTCTGTATTTTAGATTTGTCTTTGAAGGACATGGAATGAACAATTATCTTGTCTGGTCTTTCATTATGGAAGGTACTCCTGGTTCTAGTGCTATGGGAAACAGTTCATGAGCAGTTTATGTGTGACCCATTGTGGAGGCCTCGGTGGGGTGCTGGGAGGGGATGATACTGGCTTAGCTTTGAAGTGTGGGTGGAGTTTCTGTGTGAGGATGGCATGGAGACAGGGAAACGTGGAACATATTTGAAGGGTGGCAGTTTATCTGCCAGTTCCATCAAAAGGTAGAGAAAGAAAAGTGTTCACCCTGACTGGTGTGTGACTCAGTGGATTGAGTGTGGGCCTCTGAACCAAAGGGTCGCTGGTCAGTTCCCAGTCAGGGCATATGCCTGGGTTGTAGGCCAGGCCCCAGTGCGGGGGTGTATTAGAGGCAACCCACACAATGATGTTTCTCTCCCTCTCTCTCCCCCTCCCTTCCCCTCTGTCTAAAAATAAAATAAAATCTTTTTTTAAAAAACGTACTGGACAAAAGTCTAGAAAGGTAGACTATTTTGAATTCTAAACTAAAAGTTTGAATTTGTTTTCTAAGCAGTAGTAAGTTGGGTGGGGGAGAGAGGATGTCATAGAATCATAGTTTTAAAGCTGGTGTAGGACCAGAAGTAATTCAGATAAGCTTTTCAGTTCTTTTTTCTGAAGTCTGCTCTCAACAAAGGATGTTCTTTTTCCTCTGAATTTTGCAGAGTAATTAGAACTTGGCTTTATGAAGAATAATTTGAGAGTGGTAGGTAAGTTAGTTGTATGTAATCTTAAAGCACAGACACCAATTATTAGAGGCTGTTGTAATAGTTGAAAAAATGGGAACTGAAATCCTAAATTAGCCCTGGCCAGTGTGGCTTAGTTGGTTGGAGTGCTGCCCCATAACCAGGTTCGATTTCTGGTCAGGGCACATCTAGGTTGCAGGTTTGATCCCTGGTCCGGATGCATACCATCCCCAGTTCCAGTGCACCTATGGGAGACAACAGATTGGTGCTTATCTCTAGCATCATGTTTCTCTCTCTCCCTTCTTTTCTCTCTATAAGCAATGAAAAAAATGTCCTTGGGTGAGGATTTAAAAAAATTAAAACACAAAAGCCCTACATTAGAATGATGTTTACTAAAATAAGAAAGAGTTGTAGTGTGATTATGTGGTCGTGAGATCTTTTTCTTTGCTTCCCTAGTAGATTGAAATCCAGAACCATGAATTTCTTATTCTTTATTCCTAACACCTTGGCAGAGCGCTTGGCACATAGAAGGTACTTAGTAAATATTTGTTGAATTAAAAATTCTATAAAGAAAACTACCTTAAAAGATTCGGGTGGATTGAATTGCTTTTGGATTTTGCTTGCTTGTTCTTCTATGGAAACCTGATTCTGGGTCATGAAAAAAAAGAATGTTTAGACCAGTTCATTAGTGTGATGTGCTAGGCTTTCCATAGGATCCCCGGAGATACAAACTGCTTGGGAAAGAGATGCTCTAGTGAATAAATGTGTGACCTGCAGAGGAGAGAATAGTGAGTGTGCGTTGTGCCTTTGTTGAGAAGAGCTTATAGGGCTCTCAGTGTAACCTGAGTGGCTTTGCAGGGTGAGGAGTTGAGAGCAAAGATTGTCTTTGCTGAAGGGATTGGCATATATTGAAAGGCTGTGTCTCAGACGTAGGCTTGCTCTAATGAATGTAGGACTTCACAGGGTGCTATGCAAGTGGCTGAAGCTGAGTGAGAAAATTGTTGGCTACGTCCAGATTGTAAAGGACTTTGAAGTTTGGACATTGGGTAGGTGGATAGGAAGGGCCACTGTAGGTTATTAAATAGGAAAAGACATGAGCATCTATCATGAAAATAGATGTAGAGGAAGTCATTTTATATTTGAAGCTGAGCCATGAGGAGGGTCTAAAATAACGTAAAGTAGCTTTGAAAATGGGGAAAATGGGTTAAAAATCCTGAAGGTATAAAAAGTCCATCAGGTTTAGTGAAAAATTGGGTAAGACCTACTGAAAAATTGGATTGAAAGAAGTAAATTGATACCAAGGTTAATCTCACTAGCTTTTTGTACATACCCTGACTTGCAGCTCTGAGAGGAGCCTGGTCAAATGAAAGGGGTCTTTCTTTCTGCGTGTGAGTTTTGCTTCCCTTTCTTTTTCCTCTGCCCCTCTTTTTGTCTCCTTAATGTTTGTAAAAGAAGTACAGCACAAAGAATGAAGGAGTAAATATAAAAAGCATGTAAAGGAAAAGAGATATTAAATATAGCATTTTATTTTTTGTTAGTTGAGATTGGCTGTAACTCAGCCTCGTTTCCCTTGGAAAAAATCTGGGTAGTATAATTAAAATAGATTACTTAACTTTAGAGTGCTTTTTAACACAGTTTTGTAGATAACCTAAATAACATTGCATCGTCATTAATATTGTAAATAGGAACTAAGTATGAAATGTTTATCTGTCTACAAAATGTCCTTTATTGCTGATCTGTGGATCTTATGTAGGGACTACTCATTACATCTGATGGTATCTCTTAATTTTTTCCAAATCTAGAATAGTCCTGGCACTAGCTTGTTGAAGTCAGCAGGCCAGTTGTCCTGCAGAAAGCCCCACATTCTCATTTTGTCAGCTCGCTTCTTTGGTGTCGTTGGAAGCATTGTTGATGTGTGTTTCGTGTCCCCCCACATCAGGAGACAGCAGTGTCTGGACCTCCCCCCATTAGCAGCTGCAAAGATTGTTGAAGAAGGTAACAATTTATTTCTCCCTTGGACATTTTCTCCCTTATGATCAGAAAACAGTCTGGGTGTTGGTGTTACCCTAACATTACACCAGTGATTCATCTAATGGTTTTAACCTAGTTTATAATCCTCGCTTTAAAAAGGGTCCTTAGGAATTATGAAGTGATGTTGCTTTTTTAAAAAAGTTCTTTCGTTCTTTGTTTATTAGCTGTCTTTCTTTTGTAAAGTAGGACTTTTCCTTCAACTGGGGCCATTTGATTGCTCTGAAATGCAGTACCTGCTGAAAGTATAAACACTTAAATCTTTCTCAAATTACCAATTGTCTTACTTTAATAGCTGCCACAGTTTTGGTGGCTGATTTGTGCTTATGGCCTTCTCTCTACTGCCTTCCCTCTTGCTTTTCTTCTTGCCTTGATTACTGCAGATGTCTTCTGCTACTTAATCTATCTTTTACATAATTGCCAGCTGTTTTCTGCAACACAGATACTGATTTAGTGTATTTCATTCCATTATAATTATGGTTCTTTTTGCTCAAATTGTCACAATTTTGGCCAGTGAGGGCCCCTTAGCTGGCTCCTGTGTCCTGTCTACATGACATGACAACCCCATTAGACTTAGCTCTTGGGCACTAAAGGAAGTCCCAGGCTCATTTTATGGAATTCCTGCCTCAACCTTCTAATTGGGCATTTTGCAAAGAACTTTCTTCGCTTTCTTAATATTAGAGATCAGAGTCAAGGATTGGGAGTGCTGTTGTTGCAGCGGTAACATTGCTTCTAGAACACTTCAGTGGCTACTTAGAAACAAAAAAAAATCATGAGTTTATGTTGATATCATCAAGTCTGTTTTAGTATTAGTGTTTTAATTTAATTTAATTTATTTATAAATATTCCCTTACCCTGAAAATCATGGTTTTTAACATCATTAAGTACTTACTTGCTTATTCCTACAGTATGAAGTAATTGAGTGTAATACCAGTTGTTTACTTAATCCCCTCCTTTCCCAGCTTCATGGTCTTCCATGGTATGGCTCCCCAGTAACCAGTCACCCTATGTTCTCTTTGATGATGGTTGAGGGGTTTTGCATTTTTTGTCATAAAAATGCTCATTTACAGAAGTACATGGGTTGTTTGTTCTCTTAGTATTTGCTTGTCTGAAAATGCCCTTTTGTTTGTCTTCACGCTTGACCAAGTTTTTGAGATTGGAATATTTTTTAGTTGAGATAAAATATATGTGAAATGTATAATCTCAAATGTACAGTTTAAGTTTTGATAACTATATAGACCAATACAAACCCCACCCCTCAGTAAAAATATCAGATATTTTCATCACTCCCCAAGAGGGCACCCTCTGTTACCACTACAGAGTTCATGTCAGTGAAACGTCTTTTGGGTCCCTTTCATTCAGTGTAGTGTCTGAGATCCACATGGGTGTGTGTTATATCAGCAGTCCGTGCTTCCTGCTGAGCACCCTCGGTTATGTGGCTGTGGCGCCACCTGGTCATCCTTTCACTGTTGATGGACATTGGGGTGTTTTCCGTTTTAGCAGTAGGAATAAATGTGTTGTGGCTGACGTTTGTGTAAATGTCTTTGTGGGCATTTTTATTTCTTTTGGCTCAATACTGAAGGGTGGATTTGCCGAGTTACTGAGTAGGGAGTTACTATCATAGTGTTACATAGTGTTGATCATTTGCTTTTCTTTTGTCTTTTTGCCTTTTATGTTAGTAGGAGATATGGGTTTTTTTTTTAAGATTTTATTTATTTATCTTTAGAGAGGAAGGGAAGGAGAGAGGAGAAAAATATCAATGTATGGTTGCCTCTCGTGAGTCCCCTGCTGGAACTGGCCTGCAACCCAGGCATGTGCCCTGACTGGGAATCAAACCACAATTGTGTGGTTCGCAGGCCCGCACTCAATCCCGTGAGCTACACCAGTCAGGGCTACACTATACCTTTTTATCTCAATTTGTCTTGTCCCCTACTACTTTTCTTGTTGTTTTTGTTTGAGTTTCATGTTCTTTAGCACAAGAAGCACTTTTTTGGCAAAGTGTTTTTCTATTTCTGTGGTATTTTGGTTTTTGGTCGTGATTTCTGTATAGTCATTATGTTGTGTTAAATTTGTTTGACACTGGCAGCTCTGTGTTGCTTTGCTTTTTATTCAGGTAATGGTGTGGATGAGTCCTTCGGTGCCCCATTTAGAAGGCTGAGTGTGTGTGGGGAGGGTGAGAGGCAGGCTGTGGTGTACCCATTGACTGTGGGCAATTGCGATTGGTGATTTCAGCGCTGGCTTTGTCATTGTATGTCTTTTTCCCATGGGAAACATTTAAATATTTATCCCCAGTTTTGACGGATGTAAGTTTGATTACTGGCAGAAATATAGGCCAGAGGCTGTTGTCTCCTTTCTGTACGTTCCTGTCTCAGCAGCTCTTCATTCCCACTTACTCCTAGTCAGAGGATGGTTAAAACGGGTCTAATTCAAGGGCTGTAACTAGGGAACGATTCGTCTCTTTGGGGCTATAGTGGGGGTGGGGTGTAACTTTTTACACTGAGCCTTTATGGAGGTCTTTATTCCAGGCTGCTTCCTTAGTTTTTCTTGTCTTAGACCTTTCTTCTTTACCCTAGAGTCTGATAAATTCCTTGTAACCCCCCTGTGAATCCTGCCCCAGCTCTTCACTGCACCGTACCCGTGCGCACACGCACACACAGCACTTCTGACCTGGGCAGAGGCTGGGGCTCCTGACAGTATTCCCAGTGGGAGAGTATAGTCAAGTTGATGGTATGTGGCTAGTCCACCACTGGTTTAAATGCCACAGGATAGTCTTTTATTTGTTGTGTTAGGTTTGCAAGTCATCTCCACGACACTAAGTTTCCCAGCATAGTTCTATATTTTTAAGCCATTTTATAAAATATTTAATTATGAAAGCGTATGTTTCTATGCTGGTATGTAATGTCCTGTGTTTCTTCAAGACAGATAATTATTCTAATGTAATAAACTGTGTCCCTGGGATCTAGCAGGGGCCGGTGTTTTGCCGGCAGGGTCAGCAGTGATGTCTGGCTCTGGGTTGGAGCAGCGGGAGGTTGAGTAGTCGGGTGCCATATACCTGCTGGCTCTGGCTTAGCTATTTTTAAAAAGCCTTTTGTAATCTTCCTTGATAGTTTTCAAGTCTATTTTGGAAGGCTTTTGTTCTTTTTTTGTAGATGACAATCTATAGTGACATACTGTATTTTTTAGAGAGAAGGATCTGCTTTGTTGATTTCAGAGCTCTGGGGGGAATCTTAAATTATATGTATTCTTACATCCTTTTCTCTCCCTAGTCTCCAGTGCCCTGTTCTGTCCGACTCCCAGGGAGGTGGGTGGGTCGTGCTGCTCCCACTGCTCCTCGGAGGAGCTTGGCCGTCCAGTGTGCTACCATTTTTTTTATTCTAACACGCTGCCCCTGCCCCCAATCCTCAGTCTCAGGGGTTTGGAAATAGAATAATGGCCTGTGTCTTAAATTTTAAGACAGCCTGTCCTCTGTTACAAGAAACAAAGAAAGGGAGTGGTTGGCTGCTCAAGTGGAAGTTTTCAGATTTTTTAATTCAGTAACACTTATTGATTCTCAGAGCTGTGATCAAACTCTGGTTATTGATTCACACTCAGTTCACATGATATTATTGGTGAATCAGACTTTTGAACTTTCACTAAGAAGTCAAATAGATTAATAATAGGACCTAAATACTTTACTCAGCTGGACAGAATAATTTCTTCATTATTAAATTCTACTCGGAAAAGGCAATAAAGAGCAAATGGTGGTTTTGTAAGTAGAATCCAATCAGAAAAATGGCATTTGGGTGATCTGAAGGAATGTTTTCAAATTCTGGTAGCCTTACACAGCATTTTATATTTTCTGGACTACTAGTGTCATCACAGTGTTCCGAAAGGTCGCTTGGTTTTGACCAGCTGTCCTCTGGACTGAACAGGAACATTTCTTGACTGTGTAGTTCTCCGTGTTAGGGGTTTTGTACTGGTCTTTAAGTTCAGTTGTCGTAGTTCTATTCTGAAGAAATTAGAATACTGCTATTTCTTGTACATATGATTATTCTCACCATTTGTATTCTTTTTTTCAAGCAGCTTTTTGGGATGACTTTCCTCCTGTGTTTTGACTACATGGTCAGAGCCCATTTCTGTGTTTGAAAAATAGCACACGTCCCGTCAGTAGGGAGATAGCATAGCGTGAAGAAAGTAACTTTAACTTTTCTTCATTTTTCTTATTGTGGGAAAATGCACATAACAAAAAATTTACTATCTTAGCAACATTGTTAAGTGGGGTGCTCTTGTTATTACATTCATAATGTTGTGCAACCATTACCATCTTTATCACTTTTCTTGTAAAACTGAAACTCTATACTTAGTCAGCAGTAACTTCCCATTCCCTCTCTCCTAGGCCCTGGCAACCTACATTCTACTTTCTGTCTTTACGATTTTGACTATTCTGAGTGCCTCATGAGTGAAATTATATAGTGTTTGTCTTTTTGCAATTGCCTTGTTTCACTTTAAAAGTAGCTTAACTTTTAATTAGACACATTCAAAGCCTGATTCTGTTACTTCCCAGTGTTGTAACACTGGTAGTAAAATTGCTTGAACCTTTTTGGGCTTCAGCTTTCTCTGGTAAAATGGAGTTAATTCCAGTCCTGCAGGAAGAAGTAGCAAAAGACTGAATCTAGAGAGAGTAAGAGAAAAACCAAGAGAAAAGATCCCGGAAGCCAAATGAAATAAATGTTTCTAGGAGGGAATGATCATCCACACCAGGATGAGTAAAAGGGGGTCTGAGAAATGACCTTTGGGCATGAGTGATTTTCAGCTGGTGCGCCACAGGGATGTTTAAAACATGCAGTACGTGACTCTTTAGTCAGGGTCACAGACCTCTTTTCCCTTAGATTGTCAAACAGAAGGATGACAATAGTCAACACAACAGTGGCCATCAGGTGTGCCTAAACCGAAATTATACCTATTTTTTGTGTGATCGGCAAAAGATATGGCATATTTTTTAGTGTGCTGCAGAATTTAATAATTAGTTTGTGTGTGCCATGGGATGAAAAAGGTTGAAAATCACTGGGTTAGCCCTGGCTGGGTAGCTCAGTTGGTTGGTGTGTTGTCCTGATATGCCAAGGTCTCAGGTTTGATCCCCAGTCAGGGCATATACAAGAATCAATCAATGAATGCATAAATAAATGGAACAACAAATCGATGTTTCTCTCTCTCCCCCTCACTCCCTTCCCTTCCTCTTTAAAAATGTTTTTAAATAATCTCTGGGATATACGGTAACAGTGTGAGGTCAGTGGTTTTCTTCTTGACAGTTTTTGGTAGAATGTTAAAAGCATGTACTGGTGTGAATGGGTTTAACTGGGAGAGTAGGTGTAGGAGACAGGGAGCATGCCCAAATGTTGAGGAATTGTTGCTTGTAAAGGGAATGAGAGAAAAAAGTTTGGTAACTGGGAGGAGAAATGGGATTAAGACTTTAAAAAATTAGAAGTAACATGTATGTGAAAAGAAGGTAAAGATCCAGTATGGAGGGAAAATTTGACGTTGGAGAAAATTGCCAAGCAATGTCCTTGAGTAGGCAAGGTGATGGGGTGGGATTATGTGCCAAGAGGGCAGGTATTTTATCCAGAATAAAACAGAGAATATAGATGGGTGAGGTCGGAGTTCATCCAAAGGCTTCTTCTGGTTTCCTCTTTTAATGAGAAAATGGAAGAGCAGGGAGATGGAAGAATGGGTGTTGGGAATTTGGAGAAGTCATGTAGGACAGGGGCTGGGAGAATTGACAGTGTAATTTCTGGTCAGTATAAAGTGTCCATCTGAGGGCAGTAATCACTGACTAGCCCTCTTTACATTCACATGGTGATAGGTTTTTTCCAGCTATGTTTAGCTGTGTAGGTATTCAGAGTGGGTGGAGAGTTGGTTAAAGTGGGTTATGTGGTTCATCCAAATGAATAAGGTGAAATAAGACTGGGCAAGAAGTTTGGCGGAATAAGTAAGAGAGTGAAATTCATTCTGCCTAAATATTTCAGAATGTGTCCATAGCAGATAAGCGTTTTTTTTTTAAGCTAACAAGTGAAACGAACAATAGTCCTTTAATATCAAGATACATTTAGTTTTTCAAATATGTCTGATTCTCAGAAATGTTTTTAATGGTTAATTTGTTCAAACCTTAATTTCTCCAAGAAGCTCTTCATGGGAAGGATCTTTAGAGATCATAACGGGTGTCTAATTTTTTTTAAAGACTTTATTTATTTATTTTTAGAGAGAGGGGAAGGGATGGAGAAAGACAAGGGGAGAGAAACATCAATGTGTGGTTGCCTCTCACATGCCCCCTACTGGGGACCTGGCTCATAACTCAGGCATGTGCCCTGGCTGGGAATCGAACCTGCAGCCCTTTGGTTTGCAAGCCAGCACTCAATCCACTGAGCCGCACCAGCTAGGGTGGGTGTCTACTTTTAAAAAGATCTTATTATTTTCAGTTATTTGATTCTTCATAATACTGATCGGTTTCTTTTCTTAATTTAACAGGCATGCCCAAAGAAAAATACGAGCCCCCTGACCCTCGGAGGATGTACACAATTATGTCCTCTGAGGAAGCAGCAAATGGAAAGAAATCACATTGGGCGGAGCTTGAAATAAGTGGTAAGACATGCAAGCATAAATTTATGGCATGGAGATTGAGACGTGGTAGGAAGTTAAGTTTTTAATGTCACACACAAAAGAAGCAATGTTGTATTTTACCAGTGCTCATTTATCTTAGAAGCAGGAAAGTCCAGTGGGAAGAAGATAGTTTGATTCAAAGTTCAAATACATTCATTGCTTATTCTCTCAGGGTCAGTGTCCTTGTATAAAATCAGGGTGATAGTATCAAGGATGAAATGAAAATAACACATGTGAAATGCTTTGTGTGCACAGTTTGTTCTGGTCATTCTCTGATGGAGCAGGGTTGAGCTTTTGCATTTTCAAGTTACAGGTTTCTAATGGGATGGGAACTGTTCGTTCCAGTGTAAGTTCTGGGATAGATTTGTTTCTCCTCACTTTCTTTGCTCTTTTTAATGAGTCTTTGAGGACAGCCCTACTCAGAAACACAAAATCTGAAAGCAGATCTCAAAGTTCTCTTCTACCTTTAGTGCTTCCTAGATGCACATACTTTTTTTTTTTTAAATATGTAAGTCCCCAGATCCACAGAGAATATCTTGAGCATCCCTGCCAAGGGGACATGCAGCCCTTTTTTAATACTTCAGAGATGGTGAAGGGACGTTACTTCTGAAGCAACCCATGCCAAACAAGTTTTTTGTTAACATTGGTTTAATATGCCTCCCCATACTTCCCTGAGACTATACAGAGTAAATTTTCCCTTTCTGTCCTTGATTTTTTTCTCAGTGTAATGAAGCAGACAGGTGCTATGTGTAAAACGTTTTGTCAGGTGTTATTCTAGGCATATGGAAGATACATAAATGCAAAAACACCGTTCCTGTCATTCTGAAGCTTATGGCATGGTAAGGGGTGAGAAGGGGGAGTGTACAAGTATAAATAACTAACAGACAAAATAAAACTGCAAGGTTGAAGTAGAAAAGTACTATGCCGGAAGCAAAAAGGAAGCAATGATGATAACATTCTTCCCTTGCCAGCGCAAAATTTCTGGTTAACCTAATGAGTTAGTAAACCCAGACTCCTCTTCTGCAGCCATAGAGGTTGGTACCCACATGGTCTCCTGGTTTCTGCTGATCTTTAGACTGCTGGCTGTAACTAAGCTGAGCAGTTTTATAAAGGAGGCGTGGTGGAGAGCGACATTTCTCTTATTTCCCTTCTCCTGTTCTCTGTGACTCCTGGGTTTGCCAATTTTACCCTTAGATCACAGGCAGACTCTACTCCCACTTTGCTCTTCCAGTTTCTGCAGGACCAGTACTGAACTTTATTTCTCTCATTTTCAGCCTTATTAGCAATTTTTGCATTGCAGTTCTTTGCATGTAGGGAGTTTCCCCTTAAAACATCAGGGTAAGCTAGAAAACGACCTCGTTTTCTCTTCTTTTTCTTCTGTTTTTATGCAGTGTATGAGACTTTATGTTTTTGTTCTCTTCTCTCATTTTTATCTGGACCTTTTTCCCCCATGTCTTTTATTCCTGTCCTATTCAATTTTAATTTTATGTTTTGGAGTTTTGTCCTCAGTGTGGGGCCTTGCCTGGCCAATTTGTAGAGTCCTGAGGGCCTAGGCTGCTTTCAGACTTACTGTGGACACTTGGCGCTTTATACTGCATCACACCAAGCTCCCGGTTGTGATGTTCGCAGGCTGGTGTTTCAGAGGATACTAGTTGCTTTCTCTAGTTTCAGTTTGTTTAGATAGATTTGCATTTAATGCTCTTATTGATGTGGGTGGGTTTAAGTGTACTGTCACACGATTTAGGGTTAACCCTGCAGGGTTGAACTGTGTGTGTCCACTTATACACAGACTTTTTTTTTGCCTTTACTATCAGTGGTTTATTACAAAGGATCCATCTCAGGAACAGCCATATGGAAGAGATGCATAGAGCAAGCTATGGGAAAGGGGTGTGCAGCCTGTGTACTCTCTCTCTGGACATGCCATCCTCCCAGCATATTAGTGCCTGTGCTCAGGTGTTTAAAAATAAATAAATACCTGTGCTGTCTCCCGTCTCCAGTTGGGAGTCTGCGGGTATGAAGAGCTGCCTGTGCACTGATCTATACCATTTTGTGTATGGGACTGATTGGAGCACCTGCCAGTTTTGGTTCCTAGAACCACCCCTCCCTGCCCCACCACTCTGGGTACCGGGGATCACTTAGGTTTTTGAGGGAATCAAAAGTTACATTCCATTTTCAGCCCTTACTGGTGTGGCTTGGTTGGTTGAGCGTCACCCCAGCAAGTGAAAGGTTGCCAGTCTGATTCCTGGTCAGGGAACAGCATGCCTGGGTTGTGGGCTTGTCCCAGTGGGGGCATGTATGAGAGGCAGCCTGTGGGATTTTTCTCTCTTGCATTGATGTTTCTCTCCTTTTTTTCCTTCCCTCCCTTCTCCTCTCTCTAAAATAAATAAATACAGTCTTTAAAAAAGAAACTTTTGTGCAATTTTTTAAAATATTTTATTTATTTATCTTTAGAGGGGAAGGAAAGGAGAGAGGAAGAGAAACATCAATGTATGGTTGCTTCTCCTGCATCCCCTGCTGGGAACTGGCCCCTGCCGGGAACTGGCCTGCAACCCAGGCATGTGCCCTGACTGGGAATCGAACCGCGATCATCTGGTTCACAGGTCCGCACTCAATCCACTGAGCTACGCCAGCCAGGGCACTTTTGTGCAATTTTTAACTATGTTGGGGAGGTTGGCAACCCTAACCCCTCCTTACATTGTTTAAAAATCAACTGTATTTTGTTTATTCCTTTTTTTCCTTTTTTCTTCTATTTTTTGTAAAATTACATTTTATCTCCTTTGTTGACTAATTAGTTTTATACAACTCTTTAATAATGGTTGCTTTAGGTATTATAATAGAGAGTGTATCAGTAAAATTACACAACTTCTTGTCTAGTGTGAGCCTTAACCACAGTGCACTTCCGTTTCTCTCCTCCTGGACTTTGTGCTGTTACTGTCATATGTTTACTTCTATATGTTATAAATCTCACACAATATTGTTATTTTTCCTTTAAACAGTCATCTAGTAGGAAAAGTTTTTTTATCCATGTACTTTATTTATTTGTGTTTGAGCAGGTTTCTTTCTGTTATTTTTCTTTTGATTGAAAGATTTCCTTTAGTATTTCTTACAATGAAGGTATGCTGGTGATTTTTATGTAATACAATTGTATGTCTGAAAACATCTTTATTTTGCCTTGTGTTTTTGCAAGGTACTTTTGCTAGACATAGAATTCTAGGTGGACAGTTTCTGTCTTTCAGGAAAGGTCCTGCTCCCCTGTCGTTCTTGCTTGCTCTGTTTCTGGTGAGAAGTCTGCTGTCACCCCTGCCTGCCCTTGTTGCTTTCATGCACGCTGCTTTTCTCTGGTTGCTTTAAGATACTGTCTTCATCACTGCTTTAGTAGTGTGATTATGATACGCTTTGATAGAGTTTCTTTTTTTTCCCTTTTTTTTTTGCTTAGGTTTTTGTTGAGCTTCTTGGATCTGTGGATTTATAGTTTTCTTGAAATTGGAAGTTTAGGCCACTATTTCTTTAAATTTTTTTGTGCTCCTCTCAGTCCTCAGTTCTCTGGGAAATACAATTATTTGTCTTGAAGCCTCATAGCTCACTAGTGGTTTGTTTAATTTAACTCCTGTGTTTATTTTCCTTTTCAACAGTTTTTATTGCTGTGTCTTCAACTTCATTAGTCTTTCTTTGCAATATCTAATTTGATGTTAATCTCGTATAGTAACTGTATTTTTCAAAGCTAGAAGTTAAATGTGGGTGTTTTTTATATCTGTACCTTTATTTAACATTTTGCCTTTACCTTTTTGAGCAAATGCAATACAGTTCTAATAACTTTTAGTGTTCTTATTTGCTACCTCTGTCTTTTTCATTTCTTGATTGGGTTTGATTTATCAGGCACCACCAGTCCTCCTCCCCGCCCCCCTCCTTTCTCTCCTCTCCTCCGCCACCCCCCGCCTTCCCCCTGCCCCCAGCCTGGTTAATTTTTTATTGAACACATTACATTGTGCATTTTACCTTTTTGGATGTTGAATAGTCTTGTATTCCTATAAATACTCTTGAGCTTTGTTCCAGGATACAATTAAATTATTTAGAAACAGTTTGAGCCCTGGCTGGTGTAGCTCAGTGGATTGAGTGCGGGCCTGCGAACCAAACGATCCCGGTTCGATTCCCAGTCAGGGCACATGCCTGGGTTGCAGGCCAATTCCCAGTTCCTGGCAGAGGACGCACAAGAGGCAACCATACATTGATATTTCTTTCTCTCTCTCTCTCTCCTTCCCTTTCCCTCTAAGATAAACAAATAAAATCTTTAAAAAAAAAAAGAAACAGTTTGATTCTCTCAAGGCTCACTTTTAAGTAATAATAACCTTTCTGAGTTCACTACGAGTTAGATTTTCCCCTTTGGTGGGAACACAAACGTTCCTGGTCCTGTGTGACCCCACATATTGTTTCCTCTCGCCTTTTCAGTGTGTTTTACCCCCTGGCCCAGGTCTTGGGTTGTTCCTCACATGTATTTGCTGATTCGTACTCAGACGAAGACTCCAGGACAGTAGCCCTCTTCAGATCTCCAGAGCTTTTTATTGCTGTGGCTCTTTCCTTTGGAACACTCTGGTGTGAACTCCAGCTACCTTGGCGTCTCTGGACTGTCACCCTCATCTCCTCAGCCCAGTGACTCTATCTGGGTTCTGCCCCTCCCCCGCACCACTCTGGAAAATGTCTAGGCAGCAAGCTTGAACAATCTTGGGGCTCGCCTTGTTTGTTTCCTGTCTGTCAGTAATCCCTGTCTTGTGCGGCCTTGTGTCCAGTGTCTGAAACCCAAGTTTTCATAGACAGTGTTTGTCTGGCTTTTCAGTTATTACCGGTGGGATGGTGGATCCGGTCCCCATCACTCTACATTGCTGGTTGTGTTCCTGCACCGTTTTTGAAAGGGCTGTGTAAGGTGACTACAACATCTGAGTCTCCTGGTGGTTCTGTTCTGTCGTTTCTCTTTCTCTCTGATTTTTAGTTCTTTAGAGTTTTTATTGAACACCAGCAGTTATACATGAAATGGTAGATGAGGTTGATGATCTAGATGGTATTCTCTTCCTTAGGGATGATTTGCTTTTTGTGTTTGCCAGGCAGTTGTGGGGGAGTGGGTTAACCTGATCTCACCAGGGATCTGTCTCTGTTAAGTCTGGTTATCACTGGTTGCGAGGGCTGGCTTACTCCAGGTCAGCTGTGTTCCGTTTGTAGTTCCTACGTGGAACCTCAGCAGCTCACCAGGGTCTCCTCTGGTGGTCCCCGAATTCCCGCTGTGTCTCCGCAGCTGTGTGGGAGGGCTGGCCGTGGTGCTCAGTGCCTCAGCCTCTCAGCTGCAGTTCCCACTTCATCCTCCTGCCTCTTCCCACGAGGTTGCACCTGTTCTTCCACAGCTGACCTGGTGGATATGTCCCGCTTGTTACCCTCTCTTTGCTTCCCTTCTTCAAGTTCTTTTTTGCTCATATCTGTGCTCTTTTTATAGTTCTCCAGGCTTTCACCCTCATTTTTGTGGGTTCCCTCCTATTTTTATCTACTTTTCTTCCTCTAGTGGGATCATTGGTCACAGCAAATTACTCTGTTGTAACAGGAAGCTAAAGTTCATATGTGTACAGATTTTGAAATTCTGCTTAAGAATCTTCAGATAACAGCCCTGGCTGGTGTAGCTCAGGGCACTGAGCGCTGGCCTGTGAACCAAATGGCCGCCGGTTCAATTCCCAGTCAGGGCACATGTGAGAGGCAACCACGTGTTGATGTTTCTCTCCCTCTCTTTCTCCCTCCCTTCCCCTCTCTCTAAGTAAATTCTTAAAAAAGGAAATAAAAGAAAAAGATTCTGCAGTTAACAAACAACTCTCATTTTCATCTTGTTCTTGTTGCCCTGTGCATGGGGGCAGCACTGTGGCTGACTGCTTTGGTGTACATCTGTAGCCCAGATAACCACTTGTTCTAGGCCCTCGAGGAGGCAGTGTAGGCCAAGGAGAAGAGCGCTAACCAGGGCCGCCTCGGGACCTTCCCTTGAAGTAGGGGCTTGGGTCTGGACTCCTTGGGAGTCGTTAAATGACCTTTACATCCAGTACCGTGGCTGCAGCCTTTTTTGCTTTGTGATATTTTTCCAAGAGGAGTGATAGACCATGTTGCTCAAATTCTGGATGAAATTCTTCTCATTTTTTTTAGGACTGAGATATTTAGCTCTTCTTGATAATCATGATATGTATAACTTGAGTCAGTCAACTTTTAATCATGTCACCAGCCTGTGGAGCTGCCCACCCTCTGGGTAACGTTGGTGTCTGCTTTATGGAAGTTGTTCAGAGTTGTGGACAGGTAACCCGGAGGGGGGGGAAACCCAAGAATGGTAGTTCTGAGGCCATGGCTTATCACCAGAAAACATTTACATGCCTCATTTACTTATACATTTACTCATTTTGAAACTTCTGATATGATGGGTGATAGGACAGGTTTTCAGGGTCCTTTCAACCTGTAAGAGGTAAAGTAAAGAAGGTAAAAACTGTTATAAATACCTGACAGAAACTTGAACTACTATCTTTAAGACTGTCTTAACCAGCCTGGTGGGGTCAGGAAACAGATCCTAGGACAGCTGACTACCCAGGTAATGGTATGAGCCAGGGGAACATGGTGGAAGGACATCTCAGGAAGAGGGCACGTGAGAGTGTAAACAAGTGTACAGTGCAAGTCTCTCAATGCCCTGTTACATCTCTGAGCTTGCATGTGCACCGGGCACACACACACGGTTACTGTTGCATCTCTCTGGAGACGTCCTATGCATATACAAATACAAGCACAGATTCTTACTCCACAGCTTATTTTTAATTGAAAAGATAAGCTTTTTCTTCATGTTATATTTTAGAGAGATTTCTAAACAAGCATGTAGACAGATGTCCTGTACTTTTAAGCTCCATAATATTTCTGTCACGTGTGTACTGTGATTTGATTCAATGGTACTGTACTGATGGTTAGCCTGTGACACACGGTGCTATAGTGACCTTGCAGGTTACTCTGCATCTCTGTTAATGCATCTGTAGGTCAAAAGGTATATGCATTTGTAATTTTGACAGACAATATTTGACTATTTTTTTAAATATTAAAATTCAGAATTAACTTATCTAGTCCTGCCATTTTTAAAGTAATCATGTTATTTTATAAATTGGGATGATTTATGCTTTTCTATTTGTTCTTTTTTGTTTCCTTAAGTCTAATATACTTATTACATTCATTCCCAGGTATTTTACCTTCGGGTTCTTATTATAAATAGGGTCTTATCATCTGTTTTTTCATCTGAAGATTCTATACATTCGAAATACTGCTTTTCACATTAATTTTGCCCTTTGTTCTGTTACCTAAAACTTATTTTTTATATAACAGTTTTATTGAGAAATAATTTGCATACCATACAGTTCACTTACTAAAGTGTGCAGTTCAGTGGGTTTTATTATGCTCAGAGTTGTACAACCATTATCACCTTGCTTTTAAAACATGTTTATCACCCCAAAAGAAATTCTATATTCCTTAGCAGTCACTCCCCATTTCTTCCCCACCCTCCAGCTCTAGGTAACCAGTAGTTTACTTTCTACATCTAAAGATTTGCCTGTTCTGAACCAAAGTTTCTGCATCGTTTTACTTTCTAACCAGCAGTGTGGGTGAGGGTTCCAATTTCTTGAGTCCTTGAAAATACTTTTTGAAGCCCTGGCTGATGTAGCTCAGTGGATCGTGGTTCGATTCCCAGTCAGGGCACATGCCTGGGTTGCACGCCAGGTCCCAGCAGGGGACGCATGAGAAGCAACCATACACTGATATTTCTCTCCTTCTCTTCTCTTCTAAAGATAAATAAATAAAATAAAAAATAAAAAAATACTTTTTGATTTAGCCATCTTAGTGGGTGTGAGGAAGTATTTTATTGTGGTTTTGATTTGTGTTTCCTTGATGGTTCATGACATTAAGTATCTTTGTGTGTCTTTATTGGCCATTTGTTTATCTTCCTTGGAGATGACATAAATTTTTTAATGTAATGGGTGGGTCAGAGGAAGTGTAAAATGATCTCTTTTCCATTTTAGAAAGTCAAGTTTAAGTGTGAAATATGCAGTTAAAACTATAAACACTCTCACCTTTCCCATGTTTTGTAGAATCTCTTACCCTTAGAAGGGCTTTAGAAAATCTGTTATAGCAAAAAAGGAAAACAAGTATTAATGTACAAGTCCTGCACTTTGTTTTTTTTGGTCACATTTGCCCTAAAGTAGTTTATAAATTTGATGGTATTGTAAATGTTGCCATTGTGGAATTTTAATTTCTGATTGTTCGTGCCTAGTATATAGAAATATAATAGATATATTTGTATGTTGATCTATCCCTATGACCTTGCTAAACTCACTTATTGGTAGTATTTTTATAGATTTCATAGGATTTTTACAGGGGTGGCTGTACCATTTGCAGATACAGATAGCTTTACTTCTTCCACCTTTCCAGTTTTTAATTTTTCTTGTCACTTGTCTGGCTAGAATCTCTGGTGTAACGTTGAATGAGTGTAGTGAGAATGCATGTTCTTGGTTTGTTTCTGATCTTAGGGGAAGGCGGCCATTCTTTCACCACTAAGCTTTTTGTAGATACCCTTTATCAAGATTGAGGAAGTTCTTTTAAATTCTTAGCTTACTGAGAGGTTGTTTTTGTAAGTCAGGAATGGGTATTAATTTTTGTTAAATGCCTTTCTGCATTTATTTAGATGAGTTTCCTATCTAAGAAAAATATTTTGAATGACTTTTATTTGAATGTTCAAAGAATCTTGAATTTGCTGGCACATCTTTTTTTGTTTTGTTTCTTTGTTTTTGTTTCATATTTTATTTATTTTCAGTGAGTGGAAGGGAGGGAGAAAAACATTGATCATTTGTGTCCAGGCACAAATCTTACTTGATAGTTACCCTCTTAATATATTGTTGGATTTGATTTATTAGATTTTGTTAAGTTTTGCATTTGTGTTTATGAGGGATATTGAGTTACAGGTTTTTTGTACTAGTTTTGCCTGGTTTGGGTAATAGGGTGATGTTGGCCTCGTAGAAGGAGTTTGGAAGTCTCTTCCTGTCTTCAATTTTCTGGGTGAATTTTTGGAGAATTGATATTATTTCTTCTTAAATGTTTGGCAGTATTCACCAGTGAACCCAACTGGTTCTAGAATTTTCTTTGTGGGAAATCCAATACATTCCTAGTGTTGTACATCCATTGCTACCATCCATCTCCATAGCTTTTTGTCATCTTGTAACCTGCCTTCATTATTGGAAGATACTTTTGCTGGGTTGCTAAGTGGACAGGATTTTTTTTTAAGTATATTAAAGATTTTGTTCACTGTCTTCTCTCTTACACTACCTCATTTTTGGTAACAGCTTGAGATGTAATTCACACAATTCTCTGTTAAAACTACATTCAGTGGTTCTTGTATATTCACACAGTTTTATACACATGAGCAGTCATTTTCCATTTCCTCTCAACTGGCCAGCCCCTGGTAACTATATAATAAATATTCTGTTGTATGAATGTACCACATTTTATTTATTAATTGGTTGATGGACACTTAGCTTGTTTTCACCTCTAGACTCCTAAGAATAATTCTGCTATGAGCGTTCTTGTGTAAGTTTTTGTGTGGACAAGTTTTCGTATTTTTCGGGCACATACCCCGGAGTGGCCTCCCGGCTCTGTGGTAGCCGTGCGTTTAACCTGAGGAACTGCTCTCCTGTTTTCCCCACGCGGCGGTGGCCCTTTCCACCGCCCCCCTGCACCCGTCAGCGCTCCAGCTTCTCTGCGCTTGCCGATGCGTGTTACCGGTACTTCTGATGATCGTCATGCTAGTGGATGTGAGGTAGTATATATCATGGTGGTTTTGATTTGCATTTCTGTAGGCTGATGATATGGAGCATTGTTTCATGTCCTTATTGGCTATTTGTATATCTTCAGAGAGCTCTGTAAGATCTTTGCTTATTTTTAAATTGGTTTGTCTTTTTCTTACTAAGTTGTAAGTGTTCTTTATATATTATGGATACAAATGTCCTAGCAGATTTATGATTTTCAAATATTTTTTACCTTTCTTTGGCTTGTCTTTTCACTTTATTAATGATGTCTCTTGAGGCACAAAGGGTTTTAATTTTGATGAAGTACAATTTATCTGTTTTATCTTTTGTCGGTCATGTTTTATCAGTGTTATATCTAACAAGCCATTGCCTATTCCTGGGTCACGAAGATTTTTGTCTATGATATCTTTTTTCCCCTTTCTGTGTGTGTGTGTGTGCATGCCTGTTTTCTTCCAAGAGTTTTTGAGTTAATTTTTGTATGTGGTGTGAGGTAGGGGTCCATCTTCATTCTTTTGCATGTAGGTACCCAGTTGACTCTTGCCTTTATTTCTTAAGATTTTTGTTTTGTCCCTAACCCACCCCTGTTTTGGGACTCCAGTTACACATACGTGTAGTAGACTCTTTCAAGTCGTTCAAGAGTTCACTGATGTAATTTTCCCAGTGTGTTTTCTTTCTTTGTTTCATTTGGGATAGGTCTGTTGCTGTACCCTCATTTTAGACACAGTGTTCATTTCCACTCCAGGTGTTCCATCTGGGTGGACACGCTGTCTTGTGTCTACTGAGCATGCTCAGTCATCTAATCTCCAACCGTGTGGAGCAGTTACAGCAACTTCACCTGTCTGGCTGCTGATGTCGTTGCTGTCTCTTCTGGGCTTGTTTTGATTGCTCTTTCTCTTCATTATGAATGTTATCTTCCTGTTTCTTTGCATGCCTGGTAATTTTTCACTGGATTCCAGATACTGTGCATTTTTATCTTTGTGGGGTGATGCATATTTTTAAATTCCTATAGTTAGTATTGAGCTTTGTTTTGGGATACAGTTACTTGAAAACAGTTTGATTCTTTTTGAGACTTGCTCTTAAACTTTCTTGGGGATGATGAGAGTAACCTTGAGTCTAGAGTTAATTTGTGTTCCACTAAAAGTCTACTGAGTTACAGGATTTTCCCTTTGGCATTTGGCAACACCAGCTAGCCTCAGTTGTGTATGAGTCGGGGATTGTTGCCTATACTTCTTTTGGGTGTTTCTGTCTCAGGCAGTTTCTCACATACATATGTGGATCAATACTCCTATAGTTAGTATTGAGCTTTGTTGAAAACTTAATTAAGTTGGAACTTAAGTTGAAAACTTACCACCTGACCCCTCTGTCTTTATATCTGTCCTATCTGGTCCTCTGCCTTTGTCAACTTCAGCCATCTTTGTTTCCCTGGACCTTCCCTGTCTCTTCAACTTGGTGTTGGGGGTGGGGGAGTCTCTGGGTTTCCCCTGGGACCTCCTCCCTGTGCTGGCTGTCAGGAAGTCAGCAGAGACCCCTGTAGGGCCCACATTATTTCCCGTCCATCAGGGCTCACCCTCCTGCACTGGCTGATGTCTGATGGTTGAGATGTGTTCATTCATGTGTGTTGTCTGGTTCTGTCGTTCACGTGGGTGAGTCTGGTCTTTGTCACTTCATCCTGATTAAAAGTGGAAGTCTCAGATTGCTTTCCATCAGTAGGAGATCTGTTCTCAAAGACTGGTATGTTTTCATTGCATCTGTGTGTTTCTTTTCTCTCAGACCAGGTCCTAGACTTTTAAAAGAGATGATGGGGAAAGTTCCTAGATAGATTGTAGAAATGATTGGCATCTTGTCATGACAGGTCCAAGTGTAGATTTAATATTGCATTGATAGAAGTTATTCTGTTCTTAGTCATTGACTCTTGTGTCTACTACTGTTTGATTATGTAGCTGTGATTTAATATCAGAAATGTTCCTGGGCAAGTACTTTTACTCTTCGTTATTTTAGTTACATGATTCTTGATGCAGTTATCACTTGGGTAACCTGGCCTTAAAACTGCTAAACTGAGAATGTCTTGTGCAACAATGTAATTCCTGTTTTGGAGTTTAGATATGAACAGCATCTGAGATGCTGGATGTGATTCTTTCCTTTTTTGCATGAATCCAAATCAACCATGTTGAAATAGTGGGTTTATCACTTGTATAAATTATTCATACGTTTTCTTTTAATGTCATAGCTCAAGGGTGCCAGACTCATTTCCACCAGGGGCCACGTGAACTTCACAGTTGCTTTCAAAGGGCTGAAATAATTTTAGGACTGTATAAATGTAACTACACCTTAAATGTTAAGGAGTTGAAATTACATTCGGTCCTTTGAAGGCAACTGTGAGGCTGATGTGGCCCCCAGTGAAAATGAGTTTGACACCCTTGTCATAGCTGAAGCCACTAAAAAGTCTTAGCTGTTGTGCTCTTAAAGATAATGATACAATCTAATATTGATATATTGCCTTAAATGGGTTTTTCATTCTGCTAAGCATAGAGTTTATAACTTAGCAGCGAATTATCCTAGAACAGTTAAGGTTTCTCCTGTTAACCCTTTTCTTGTAATTTTTTGTGTGGTAAATTAGTACTCATCAAAACACCTAGGTATTCTTTGATCCAGGGACCAAATGATAGAGAATGCTATAATCCTTGCCCTGTTTTTCTTCTGTTACAGGTAGAGTAAGAAGCTTAAGCTCATCCTTGTGGTCGTTAACTCACCTGACAGCTTTGCATTTGAGTGACAATTTCCTGTCCCGCATTCCTTCAGATATTGCCAAGCTTCACAATCTGGTGTATCTGGACCTGTCTTCGAACAAAATCCGGAGTTTACCAGCAGAACTCGGAAACATGGTATCACTCAGGTGCGCAGACTGAACTCAGTGCCTGGCTGCACGGCCCCCGAATGAGACAGAGCACTCACTGTGTTAGGAAAACGGTACTGTCAGTGCGATGGCGTCTGACCAAAAGTAAACGCAACTGTATCCTTTATATAAAGGTTTCCTAGATAAATTGAATGTCAGCTAAGAAATACTCAAGTAGATCCATTGCTGAAATTTGTTTTATTGCTGTGGTTGTATTACATACTTTTTCTTGAATCAAAATTTTTGAAGAAAGTGGACGTAAACAAATAGAAGGCACCTGTGTGAACCCCACATATGCACTTACCTGTGGCAGACAGTTGTGGTGCCTTCCCCCTGAAATTGAGTGCAATGCTGTCCTTAACACAGGGTCCTGGGCACCATGGCCAGTTAGGGAAACCTTTTTGGGCATTCCAAGGCTTATATGCATTATGGTGATAAAGCCTAGACCTGAAAAAAGCTAGTGGTAGTCATTGAGTTGGGGACTGTCCTGTGGAAGTGCAGGAGGCAGGTGGGATGCAGAGTCACCCAGAGGTCAGATGCGAATCCTGACTTTGCCCTTTATAAGGAGTATGATTTGGGCAAGCTTTTAACCTCACCGACTGTTTCCTCATCTGTAGAGTTGCTATAACACCTGTCCTGCCAAGGTGGAGATTAAAGATATTTGAGATAATGACTAGAAACCAACTAGCAAACAACCTGACACATATTGTATTTAATCAATGGAATCACTATTATTTTGTTACCTGTGTTTTATAAGGTAGGTGAGACCTGCTCAAGATGAATATAAAGCCAATTCCTGGCTATTACACTAACCCCAGTGAAAAATCTTGCCCCATTTTGTGTTACCTGCCTTTGCTCAGTAGTCCCACTATCTTTTTGCCGAGTAGTAAAAAGGAGTACGGACCTCGTGACTGACAGTTTCTTTACCTCTATCTCTCTCCTTATTCCAGCCTTTGACATTTTTTTAGGCTTAATTATTGAGCATGTATTACGACCATTTCTACCAAACCAAATTTACTTAAAGGACCTTCTTTCCCATACGTTATATTTGGAAATAAACATAAACCAATGAGAACATTTTTCTTATTTATTTTATGACCTTACCAACCACTGTTTACTCATTAGTAACTGAAGTTTATTTAAATTCCAAGAACCAAGGATTATAAAAATAGTCGTTATTTACAAATAAAAATTGATGAATAAAACTTGAAGGAAGTTGCCAGGACCTCAATGCTGGGTCTTTGTGGGGATTTCTCCCTATTGGAGAGCCCTTTGATATTTATTTTCTGGTTTTCTGTACAAAACACATCATTATAATGACAATTAGTAGTTAATATACTGCCATTACTTCAGAAGCGAAACTTCGGTGATTTTGAAGTGTTAATCATAAGTTTGTGTACAGCTGACAGCAGCTGTTTTCAGTTGGTATTACATGGTTGTTTTCATTCTCATTTAACAACGCACACCGGGCTGGCCTGTCATTTTCACTTTCTTCAACGTGTCCCGCAGCAGACGCCTCTGGGTGGGAGCTGTGCTCTCGGGGGCACCTGTGGGCTGCCAGGGCGCCCACTCACACACTGCTTGTGGGGGAGGTTGTGTGTCTCTTGGATCGAAAACCTTTAAAAAATTCAGGCTTGTATTTTGTTGGTCTTTTTTTCTTCCTCATTTCATTTTTCTAGCAACTCATTTTTTCCCTGTATTTTTACAAATGTATTGTTTTATGGAAGTTTGGGGTGGGGAGGTTGTATGTGTTTTTATCACATGTGATCTGAAAAGCACTATACTAGACATTGGAAGATAATATAAAATTTTGCAAATTTTTTTGATCTTATGTTTTCAGAAATTATATTGTTGATGTTAGCTGTTAGTTAAAGGTTAATATATCTTCTGACTTTCTGGAACTTTTATATCAACAGGGAACTCCATTTAAATAACAACCTGTTACGAGTTCTACCTTTTGAGCTGGGGAAACTGTTCCAGTTGCAGACTTTGGGCCTGAAAGGTACAACTTCCCATATTTGTGCCTCTTTTGGTTTGTATGTATGTCTTTGAGTCTGAAGAAGCCATAAGAGGGAATCCTTTTACCTGGGGATTTATGAGCTAACTCTTCCCCTAACTTCATTAATTTGTAAGGTACTTGGAGTGCTTTTCTTTCCTGTCCACCTATAAACTGTCTGCTAGTCTTTGTCCCCCTGTTTTCCTCCTGGTCCAGCCTCGCCGTTCTAGCCTTTGTTTCAGTTGCCTTGTTCTCATGGTACACCCGGTGGTTACACTTTGGTGGTCGTCATGCAGCTGTCTTATGTTCAAATCCTAGAAAATGGCAACTCCCACAAAGTATAGAAAACAGTAAGAAAATTTGGACCTGTTAATAAAGTATTGGAGCATTTTTTTAAAAACTGGATTTATTAGGACTTTCCTAATATATTAGAATTTGATCCAGTAAGAACCGTTGGGAAGTATATTTTTTAAACCATCAAAATTAAAAGTCACATTATAATATGTGAACACTTACAAATATTTTATTATATTGATTTCTTCACCAGTCTTGTAGCTTACTTTATGATGGATTACTTTTAGAAGTCACATAATGAAGTCTTCACAAATTGCACTCTT
This sequence comes from Sturnira hondurensis, assembly GCF_014824575.4. Taxonomy (NCBI): domain Eukaryota; kingdom Metazoa; phylum Chordata; class Mammalia; order Chiroptera; family Phyllostomidae; genus Sturnira; species Sturnira hondurensis. Next base: position 728,891 of record NW_028082407.1, read on the forward strand.
TGTTTCTTAAAAAATACAGTTTTAAAATGAGGTTTTATGCCTATATGTTTGTCATATAAATAATGATACAAAAATTAATTAAATGGAAAAAATTTGCATTTTAAATGTGATAAACAAACATGTAATATGTAAAGTATACTCATACCCTGACCACCAGAATTAACCATTAATATTTTGCCAGTTTTTCTTTACGAAAGAAGTAGAACATTATAGAATTCCGTAGAAAATTTCAAAAGTTTTAGGAGCTTTGTGCCAGGAACATTGGAGGAAGATAGATGGGGTGCGTAAAAGTAGGTTTACAGTTTGCATGGACCATGATACAATCATTTATAGATAAAATAAGAATAAAGTTTGTTTTGTGTAGTCACAACTGTAAATCTGCTCCCCGTCCCTGTATATTTCTTACTGTAAAGATCACAGTTTGACACAGAGTCTTTTACATAACAAAAATTTTAAGGAAGTCCAGTTTATTAGTTTTTTCTTTTATTGACCCTACTTTGGGTATTAGGTCTGAGAACTCTTTGAATAGTTCTAGATCCCCAAAAGTTTATGTTTTGTATTAAGTTTTATGGTTTTATGCTTTGCATTTAAGTCTGTGATCCATTCTGAGTTAAAATTAAGTTAAAAAGAGTGAGTTGTATGTCAAGGTCCTTTTCCCCTCCTAGCCTGTGGGCGGATGCTCAGTTCCTTCAGCACCGTTTGTTGAAAAATCTGTCCTCAATTGAATAGGTTTTGCTTTTGTGGCTTTTTGAAAAATCGGTTGGACATATCTGTATGGATCTATTCCTGGGTTCTCTATTCTGCTCCGTTGAGTTGTGTGTGTGTCCCTCTGCAAATGAGTGCCTCCTAGTTCCTTGAAACCTGAGACAGGGTAGTGCATCTTGAAACAGTGTCTTGATGTGGGACAGGCCACTCCCTCCGCTGCTGGCACGCGTCACATGATGATGTTTCGGTTGATGATGAAACACATCATACGCAGTGGTGATTTACCGTGTACCTCTGTTTGTGACTGGCTGTACTGTCTAGGCTTGTGCAAGAAGTACACACTAGGGTGCTCGCTCAGTGACAAAACCATCTAGGGACATGTCTCTTGGAACAGGTCTTGTCATTATGTGGTGCACAGCTAAACAGTCTTCTTTTTCCAAATGATTTCACCTGTTCTAGTTCTTCTGTCTTTCATTATATCACTGAAAATAATCTTGTCTATGTTTACAAAAACTTTCCTGGGATTTTGATTGGAATTATATTAAACATACATATCAAATAGTGAAGAATTAACATGTTTGCAATGCTCAGTCTTCCAGTTCATGAACATGCGTGTCTCCCTGTATATTTAGCTCTTGCCTTTTTTCATCATTGTGCACTTTTGGTATATAAGTCCTATAAATGTTTTGTTATGTTTACATCTAAGTTTTTCTGTGGGGTTTTTCTTTTTCTTTTTTTTTTTAGTGATTCTAAATGATACTGTACTTTAACTTTTGTTGTTCCTTTACAGTATGTATTCTTTTTCTTGCCTTATTGCTCTGACTAGGACTTCTAGCACTCTGCTGAATGAGAGTTGTGACAGCAGACGTCCCTTCTTTGTCCCAAACTTAGAAAGAAACTGTTGTCTTCACTAGTAGGTATAATGTTAGCAATAGGTATTTTGTAGATCCTCTTTCTCAACTTAAGAAAGTTTCCTCTATTCCTTTGTTTCTGAGAGTTTTTAATCATGGGTGGTCACTTGCATTAGATGGTATAATGATGTGACTTTTCTTCTTTAGTCTGGTAATTGATTTTCAAATATTGAACCAGCCTTGCACTCCTGGAATAATAAACCCTACTTAGTCATGCTGTATAGTTCTTTTTATTCATTGCCAACTTTATTCATTGTATGCTAATACTAGCTTTATGAATGGATTTGTAAGTGTTCTCTCATTTTCTTACTGGAAGAGATTCTGTAGAATTATAGTTAATTCTTCTTTAAATGTTTGGTGGAATTTTCCAGTGTAACAATCTGGGCCTGGAGATTTCTGGTAGTTTTAAAATTACAAATTTATTTATTTATTTTTTAATAGGTAAAGGACTTTTTAAATTATCTTGTTGGGTGAGTTGTGACAATTTGTGTTTTTCAGAGAAGTGACCCGTTTTCTCTGTTGTAAAATTTATGTAGAGTTGTTCATTGTATTCCTTTATTTGATTTCTGTAAGGCCTGTAGTGATACCATCTTTCATTTCTGATGTTAGTAAATTTTGTCCCCGCTTTTGTTCGTGGTCAGTCTTGGTACAGGTTTGTTGGTTTTAATTATTTTTATTTATTTATATATTTTTTCAGATTTTATTTATTTGTCTTTAGAGGGGAAGGGAAGGAGAGAAGGAGAGAAACATCAATGTACGGTTGCCCCTTGTGAGTCCCCTGCTGGGAACTGGCCTGCAACCCCGGCATGTGCCCCGACTGGGAATCGAACCGCGATCGTGTGGTTCGCAGGCCCGTGCTCAATCCACTGAGCTACACCAGCCAGGGCTGTCAGTTTTATTGATCTTTTCAAAGAAATGGCTTAAATATTTTTCCTCCTTTTTCTCTTTTCAACATCATTAATTTCTGCTCATTAGGGTTTTCATCCTTCCTTTTGCTTTGGGTTCATTTTGCTTTTTTGCCCCTGGTTCTTAGGATGGGAGTTTGGATTATTGAATTGGGGCTTTTTATCTTCTAATATATGCATTTTGATGCTATACGTCTCCCTTTTAGCACTGCTTTAGCTATATCCAACCACGAATTTTGATGTATTATCTTTATTTTCAGTAGCTCAATGCATTTTAGAATTTCTCATGAGAATTTCTTTATGATCCATGGATTATTTAGAATTTTTAATTTTTAGTGTGGTTCTGTTGTGGTTGAAGAATATATTCTATGTCATTTTAGTTCTGTCAAATTTATGGCCCAGGGTATGGTCCATCCTATTTGTCCCTTGAGCACTGGACAGGAATGTGTGTTTGCCTCTTAATGGATAGAATGGCATTGTGGGCTTTTTTATTTAGTTCTGTCAATTATTTAGAGAGGGCTAGAAAAAATCTACAGTTATAACTGTCCTAGTTGTCGGTTTTTGTCTAAAATATTTTGTAGTTCTGCTGTTTGGTGAACACCACACACTTTTAGAATTGCTATGTTTTCTTTTGACATTACATGGTTCTCTGTCACTGGTAATTTTGCTTCCTCAGAAATCCACTTTTTTATATTGATGTAACCACTAGCACCTTTTTAAATTAATATGTGTATGACATATCTTTTCTTGTTGTTGATTTATATATTTTTTCCATTTTTTCCTTTCAACTCACTTATATTATTATACTTGAAGTAAGTTTCTTATGGACAGAATATAGTCAGGTTATGTTTTTAAATCCACTCTGCCGGTCTTTTATAATTGGTATATTTAGACAATTTACACTTAATGTAATTATTGATATGTTAGGACTTTTGTCTAATATATATATATATATATAGTTTTCTAGTTCTCCCTTTTTTTGTTGTTTCATTTTGTTTTTTACCTTCCTGTGGATTACTTAAATATCCTTTAAATTTCCATTTTGTCTGTCTATAATGTGTTCGAGATACCTATTTGTATATCTTTTCTAGTAGTTGCTGTAAGTATTGATATATATATATATATAAACACACACACAACTTATTATAGTCTGCTGGAGTTATTGCTAGTTTGAAGTATAGAAACCTTAACTGTCTTTATGACCTTCCGTAATATTTCCCCACTATTTATGATACTCTTGTCTTAAATGTTTTCTCTACATAAACTTAGAAACAAATGAGTGTTACAAATAAATTTTAACTACCAATGATGATTTAGAAAATTTAAGATAAGTAAGGCCTGTTTATTATATTTGCCACCCTGCTCCTTTTTTATTACCATATTCTTTTATCTCTCTTCCTAATGTTTCAGGGTTCCTTCTTTTATCATTTCCTTTCTATTCAGAAAATTTCCATTAATGGTTCTTTTAGGGTAGATCTACTGGCACCAGATCTCTTGGTTTTGTTGTCATCGGGAAATGTCTTTATTGTTTTTGCTTTGTTCCTAAAGGATATTTTCACTGGGTATAGGATTCTGGGTTGACAATTCTTTTCTTTCAGCACTTGAAAAATATCGTGCCACTTTCTTCTGGCCACCATAGTTTGTGGTGATAAATCAGCTGTTATTCAAATTGTTTTCTCCCTATAGGTAAGGTCTCTTCTTCTCTGTCTTGAAAATTTTTTATTTGTCTTTAGTTTTCAAAAGTTTAATTATGATGTGGCTTGGTGTGGACTCCTTTGGGTTTGTCCTGTTTTGGTGTATTTGAGTTTTCAGCCATTATTTCTTTGAGTACTTTTTCAGTCCCGTGTTCTTTGTCCTTTGCTTCCATGACCTTGAGGGGTTTTTGTTTTTCAGTTTTAATGTTTTCATTTTTTAATGTTTTGTTTGTCAAATTTTTCTTTTTCTTTGCTGAGGCTTTCTTTTTTTTTCTCATTTATCTCAAGCATACTTGTAATTTGTCATTAAAGCATTTTTAGCATGCTCGCTCTGGTTTGATTAGGTCATTCTTATGTTCTGTCATCTCAGTGTTGGAATTTTAATCCTTTTTTCATTCCGTTTGAAATCTTCCTCGTTCTTGTTATTAGTGATTTTCACTTGAAACTGGATATAATCGTATTATGTTGCATTATTTAAGTGGTCTGGTTTTGCTGACTGTCTCTAACAGGGAAAGTGTGGGGCACGATCTCCTTACTGCCAAAGGAGATCAGAGTTCAGATTCCCTTTGAGGGTCAGCTGGATGAAGGTGGCAGTTTTGGCTTTCTGTGCATCTCCACAGTGACTGCGTAGAGGTGACCTCATTATTGCTGCGAGGTGGTAACAGCCTTGACTGTCCTTGTCCTCCTCTGACATCATTTCTGGAAGGGATGTGGAGAGCCACCTCCTATGGGGGGTTGAGGTGGGAGTCAAGGCTCCGCTCATGCTGACACCACAGGATGGGGAGGAGGAGGTCCTGCTGCCCAGAGGGAACAGAAGTCCCAGCTCCCTCTTATGCCTACTCTGGGGCTACCACCCTGCTAGGGATGTTGGGCCCCCCTCACCTCCCCACAAGGGGAAGGTCTAAGTCCCCTGATTGGTAGCCTTTGCTGACAAATGCACTTGTGTTTCTTGGTGTTTAGCTGGAGCAGAGCTGTTAATACCTAACAGTTTTGTCTTGTTAGGCAGTCCTTTGGCTTTTGTTGGCATTTTTATCTGCACTCATTGGTATTTCGATGTTGCTAGCTTCCTCGGTTCCATGTCTGGGACATTGAGGCAAAAGTTAAACCCAGAGAATTCATCACTACGGTGTCCTTCAGGTCCTGGGGTCCCTAGCTACTCCACCTCCTCAGTGCATCTCAGGCTCTGAACATCTGTTCACACATGAGGTCCAGGGATTTTATTTATGTTTAGTAAGAGGAATCGGGAAAAGTAGGGCTACTCCATCCTTCCACAGGTAACTTTTGTCATTCACTTCAAGGTCATGTTTCAGTTCCAGAATTGTGTTGTCATTCACTTTACTCTGTTTGCATGGGTGTGCACAAATAGGTTTACAGTTGTAAGTATGCAAATGTATTTTTATATTATTATTTATTAATTGTCATGTGTGTATTTATTTGTGTTACAACTGTAAACATACTTTTTCCCACCCCAGTATTTTATTTTTCCATGTAATGAAGAGCAGATTAATTTTAAATTTAAAGGAATCCCCAAAAGCAAGCAGACATTGGGGGAAATACTCTGGCTTTGGCTGTATTTATAGTCATAAATAGGTGTAGATGTTGGGGGGTGGGTTTTAATTCATCAAGAAACATCTTAGAAAGGAGGGTCACATAGTCCTAAGTAGTCAGTCACCTCTAAATATTTTTGCACGAGAGAGTAGTAAAAAGATAACATTGATACAGGTCTGGTCAGAGTGGGCTGCAAACCTGATATTTGTAGTTGACTTCGTTTTCGCAAGCTCTCTTGAACAGGTGGTCCTCTGAACTCACAGGTCACAGCTGTGCCTGCCCCACAGCCCTGTGACTGCATGAGAGTCTCAGGGCTTTAGTAGTTGTTGGGGACTGTGCACGTGTGAGGAGTGGGGCTTCTGCAACTATCTTCCTGCGGAGACAGGCTCTGCACCTGCAGCAGCACGTTCGTACCTTCGTAATTCTCACAACCTTCTTCCCTCCCATGTAATTCAGCTGTACAAAGGCCATTCTGCTACTCACGGAGTAGGGCACTTCATCTCACGAAGCTCCATGTTTGCCAGCCTCCTCTGTTCCGAGCTGGCTTTCTGTTAGGTCCTTTCCCTTGGTCCTCCTTCTGCCACTGGAGTCCAGTCTTTCACAAAAGAAGAGAAAGTGAAGACCTTTTCTCTCTGGGCTGTGCTCATTCTGCTGGTCTACATCCTTTTGTTGTTGTTGGTTTTCATTTAGCATGGTTAAGATGTTCTGTCATGTCAGCTGCCTTCAATCTGTAGAATTTATTAGTCTTTAAGTTGAACCAAGGCACCATCTGTATGGTGCGAATAGGCGCTACAGTAAACAGTGCAGTGTGGTGTTTTGTCTCGTGTGTAAGATGTTCTTCTGAGAGGATTGGGACTCATACACGTCAGTCATTTCTTTTACTTTCACTTTTGGCAATTAAGAAACAGTTACTGGATTTATAGGTGGGTCATAGCCCTGGGTTTTTCCCCTTCTTTAGTGACTTGTTCTTAAACTAAGTCTGCCCCCTCTATTCAGTAGAACTTTTTAAAGTCTGGGTGCTAGACTGTATTTGTTATTTAGGAAGTCTTCTTGTTAGCTTTGTTGTGTTTCTAAATTTACATTCTCTGACTTACCCTGCTGGCCGTTAACCTTTATCATGCCTAGTCCTTCTCTCTGCTCCTCCCCAGTCGGTGTTTGCTCGCTTTGGTCACTACGAGAATGTTGAGGCAGGGCGCCAAGGGGTCTCTCCCACATTGGCATCACCCGGCAATAATCGTTTTTGGATATTCTGTAGAACGTAATGTAAATCATTGTCACTCTTCACATCAAAAACAGAAAAAAAAAATATTTTTCCTAGTATGCTACTAGTAACTGTATGCATTGTTATGAATGATCTGATGATTTGGGTATATTTTTCAATTTTAAAATATTTTAGTACTTGTTTCATTTTACCTATTTTAAAAATATTTCCAGGAAATCCACTTACCCAGGATATATTGAACCTCTATCTGGAACCAGATGGAACAAAAAGGCTACTAAACTATTTGCTTGATAATTTGGCAGGTACTGCAAAAAGAAGTAAGTGGTCACTTGTTTAAACCATGTTTTTAGGAAGACATGTAAGAATATTGCTTGATTTTGTGTTTTATATTCAACTAGTTTCAACAGAACAACCACCTCCAAGATCTTGGATCATGTTACAAGAACCAGACAGAACAAGGCCAACTGGTTGGTAGCCTTTTTTTTTTTTACTTTTTTGCTTGATCTTTATAAACCTAACAGTACTGTTGGCGTGCTTTTAGGTGATGGTTAGGGTTAACAGTGGGATGCTCACAGTTGATCTGTTTGGGAGATAATAGTGAAGACTTAATTCCTGCTCACCTGGCCTCTCAACTCTGCTATAGAAAGTATGCTGTAAAGCAGTGCCTCTCAACCGGAGGCAACTGTGTCCCCAGGGGACATTTGGCGATATCCGGGAGCATTTTGAGTGTCACAGCTGGGGAAATGCTACTGGCATTCAGAGATGCTCCGGAGCGCCCCGCAGTGCACAACATAACCCCACAGCACAGGTTACCCACCCACGATGGCGGTGGTGCCTCTGTGGAAAAACCAATCAAGTACTGAACAAAGTCAGTTATGATGACTTGATGACTGTACAAAAATCTTTTTATATTGGAAGTTTCTCAACCCTAGTAGGTTCCAAATATATTTGATACTACAGAATTGTAGGACAGACACAGCACTTACTTGAGAGAGAGATTGAATTAATAACCTTTAATCTCCTTTTAACTTAAATCGTATGGAAATAGTTTGGGAGCTTGTGTGATGGGTATATAAGATTTGGTCTGTGGTGCTCTTACCCTTTATCCATTGAGCAAAAAATGCCTGTCAGATTTCCACATTCTGTGTGAGTGGTGGATGAAGTGGTGGAGGGAGCACAGAAATGAGGAGCCCAGGGCTTAGAGGTTGAGGGCTCGAGATCTTAGTCTCTTAGCTTCTGAACCTTTCGTATGTACCCCTGGCAGGTAACACACTGTTCCATAATATGTTCGTGTATCTGTCCTTCCTCACGCGACTGTATTTATATCCACCATGTCTGGCGTAGGGTAGTTTTTCAATGAATATATATTGAATGAATAAATTCAAATTTAGCATCCAAGTGAACACTGTTGAGAAGTAATTGTGTGCTTTTTTTCCTGCCAGTGTTGAATAAGTAAAGTTATCTTTCCTACAGCTTTGTTTTCTGTCATGTGCTATAATGTTCTTTGTGATAAATATGCGACCCGCCAATTATACGGCTACTGTCCATCATGGGCACTAAGTTGGGATTACAGGAAAAAGGCCATTATTCAAGAAATTTTGAGCTGCAATGCTGACATCATAAGTCTTCAGGTAAGTCATCATAAGAGTATTTGTTTAAATTGCACAAATGCCCCAACATTGATTAAAGCAAGGAGCAACCTGGAAATGAATCGCATTGATGCATTTGAAGTCCTGCCTTTAGCAATTCTTTCTTTTTTAAAAGATTTGGTATATTTTTAGAGAGAAAAGAAGAGAGGGAGAGAAACATTGATCAATTGCCTCTCGCGCACCCCCAACTGGGGGGCCTGTCTCGCAGTGCAGGCGTGTGCCCTGACCGGGAATCAGTCTGGTGACCCTTTGGCTGACAGGCTGGCGCTCATCCCACTGAGCCACACCAGCCAGGGCAGCAATTCTTAAAATAGTGTTTTTTTCTGTTTTCACTGAATCCTGGGAGCATTCCCCGCCTGCTTTCTTTTGCAGCACTGTGTTGCCAAATTAAGCAGATGGGTTAAGCTGGGTTTTAAGCATTTGCTATGACAGCTGAGTACTCACCTTTCCCTCCCTAATGCCCCTGCACACTGTTTTCAAGGTGGGTGGCAATGTTACTGAAATTGTGAAATTGCTGAGATGATTTTGTTTTATTACCAGTGATAGTGCAATAATCAGGGTGGAGAGAGCATTAAGCCTGGGTGCACAGTAACTTTGGGTTCTTAGTCCATCTCATAACTTACATCTTATAACTAACCAACCTCACAGTCCCTCTCTCCCTGTGGCCTGAAATTAGTATCTGTGAAGTTCCTTCTACTTCTCTGATTCATACTCTATATCACCTCTAAAACAGAAGGAAATGTACATGCATAAAGATGTATGTCTTTTCGATCTTTATTCCTAAACAACAAAGATTTGACTTTGTCATCTGGTATCTGTTAAGTGGACAAGTAGGTGTTCTGATTGGTTTCAGATAAATTGAGAAGATAGTACTTCCTTCTTTATACTGCAGATTAGTATTTTGAAATAGTTTTAAGTCTCCACCTGTGTAAAGTTAATACATATGACTGATTTTGTCTTTTGAAATAACTTTTGCTGTTTAAAATTTTTCAGGAGGTTGAAACAGAGCAGTATTATAGTTTTTTTCTGGTAGAACTGAAAGAACGAGGCTATAATGGATTCTTCAGTCCTAAATCTAGAGCCAGGACAATGTCAGAACAAGAAAGAAAGCACGTTGACGGCTGTGCAATATTCTTTAAGACAGAAAAGTAAGTCATTTAATTTTTAAAGCAGAAAATTGTCCATGCAAGGTGGGGACCAAGAGTATGGAAATTAGTTGGAAAGTAAGAGAATGAAACATTATATTATCACTTAAGAAAACAATACTTCTGACTTAGACAATACTTTCGTTTGGAATCATCAGTAGTCTTGTTTTGCAGACACATTGGAAGTACTGCTGTGTCTCCAGGTGTTTAGTGGGATTTCACTCTAGTTACTCATTGAAACACCTGGCCTCCAGACATGGTGGAAGGGTTCTTAGACCCGTACTTGGGAAAAGAACGTGTAAAAATTACAAGATGAAGTATTCCAACACAAAACCTAAACAGAAGATAACTACATTAAGTTGTACAAATTGAAATCAAGATGTTATTTGTATCAGTAACAGACTGAGAAGAACTGTAAATGGGTGTGGGACGTTGGTTTTCTATAATGTGATGTATGTGCCGTTACAGATCTGTTAAGGAAATACACAAAATCTGTATTTGTCACAAAGCTAAAATCCTGGTTTTCGTGTGCGTGTGTCTTGTTTTAGATTTACTTTGGTTCAGAAACACACTGTGGAGTTCAACCAGCTGGCGATGGCAAACTCAGAAGGGTCGGAGGCCATGCTGAACAGAGTCATGACGAAGGACAACATCGGGGTCGCTGTGCTGCTGGAGCTGCGGGGCGAGCTGCTAGGGATGTCGTGTGAGTGGGCTCTTCACTGCCTGTGAGACTGACCTCTGAGACTGGATAGGAAAAAATAACCGTCGTGTAGTAACAGTGTTGTGTTGTCTAACCCCTGGAGGAACTCAGTGAGAATGTAAATCTTTCCTAAATACTGTGTCCCATTTTCTCTGCCAAAAAGCTGAAGATGAGAAACGATTGCCAAGAAAAGTATTTCAAACCTTGAAAGGCATAAAGCCAAATTAAAAAACAGTCCTTTTGTTCCCAAGGGTTTTTCACATAAAAGAAAGGTTGAAGTGTAATTTGTTAAAATAACTTCTCGGACAGAACTCCACGCGCTTTCTGTGATTTCTTGGCAGCGAGAATATTCTGTGAGCTACCTTGTCTTCCCGGCCTACTTGTAAGCATTATTTGAAAGGTCTCAAGTTCTGGAGAAATCAGCCACTTAGTTCAAATGACAAAGGGTTACTTAGAGTGATCATCATGCTGAGAAGTGAAATTTCTGTCACCCGAGGAACAGTTGGCACTGGGGTCCTTTAACCTGGAGGACAGAAGGGTGAAGGATGGAACGCCACGGCCACCCTAAATGTGGCCGCTAAGGGAGTGTGGATCTCATTTTGTGAGGGTCAGTGGAGTACATCTAAGCTAATATCAGAAGCTTCAAGGAGACACAGCTATTTAAGAACAAAAACAAGGTGTCCTAAATAGAATGAGCTGTTTTTGATCAAGTAATGCATATGCAATGCTAAAAGTACACACACTGAAGTGTCAATGTCTGTTTCTCCAGTTTGTTGTAGGGTAGGCTCAGTCATCAGGTGGGAGATTGTTAAGTAAATTTTAGGGTTCTTTTTTGCCCCTAAGACTCCGAGGAGATACCCCTTGCTTTCAGACTCAGAGATCGTGTGCGCTCACAGACGGGTTCTGTCCGTTTCCTTTGTATCTGCTGCAGCTGGAAAGCCACATCTGGGAACAGAGAGACAACTCATTCTCGTGGCTAATGCTCATATGCACTGGGACCCTGAGTACTCAGATGTGAAGTTAGTGCAGACGATGATGTTTCTCTCGGAAGTGAAAAACATTATTGATAAAGCCTCACGAAGCCTCCAGTCCAGTGTATTGGGAGAGTTTGGAAATATTCCACTAGTGTTGTGTGCAGATCTCAATTCTTTGCCAGACTCTGGTAAGAAAAAAAAAATGACATTTTTATTTTTTAAAGATTTTATTTATTTTTAGAGAGAGGGGAAGGGAGGGAGAAAAAGAACCAGCGAAACATTGATGTAAGAAAGAACATCGGTTGGTTACCTCTCCTACCGTCCACCTGCGCCCCTGGACCAAACCCACAACCCAGGCGTGTGCCCTGACCGGGAATCAAATCGACAACCTTTCGCTTTGCAAGATGATGCCCAGCCAACTGAGACATTGGTCAGGGCAGAATGCTAGTTTGTGTAGAATGCTTTTAGACTTGAATGTTTTTGTAATGTCTTGTTTCTGATCATTCCAAAGTTAGTGAAAACAAATGCAGTTTGTAGTGGCAGCCAGGAGTCAGGTTTAAAATTCCTTGTGTGGAGTAGGGGTTACATTTTGAAAATGAAAGGGTGCCATGAAAGCTTCAGGTGAAAGGATGTTCGTCTTTGATTAACAACACATAGGTAATAACAAGGACTTATTACAGAACACATAATTAGGTTTCATTATGCTCATACTATATAGGGGTTGGCAAAAGTAGGTTTACATTTGTTCATATGGAAAGTAATATAATGAATAAATTCTACAAGAATAAACTGTTTTGCATGTGCGCACACTATAAACTTACTTTTGCCCACCTTGCATATGCATGTAATCCAGACTGCAGGGGCTTTGAGACAGCTTCTTTGGTATTCCAACGTGTGCTATCCAGTTTAAATTTAACCATGTATTACAGAATTTTATATTTGGGTGGTCTTCATTAGGAAAATCCACCTCAGGTGGAAATCAAAGTCCTTCATTTATATGGATCAGGCAAGTGATTAAAAAAAAAAGATTTTTACTTTTATCACAAAGCAGAAGAATAGAGAAAGCTTTATTCCTGAATATTTTTCCATGGATGGTTGTGTTTAGGAAATTGGGAAAGAAGTGCTCAGGGATGGGGAACTTGCCCTGTTACCAACTGGCGTTCCCTTCCGTAGTTGCCTTTATATAATGAGACAGTGAGTCCTAATCTCGGTATACTATACCAAGCAAGTAATTTAGCATAGGTAGAAATGTACATATGAAGATGCTGATTGTGGTATTAACTCTTTTTAAAAAGTAGAAACAGCCTGAGGTTTTGTTGTTGTTGTTGTTTTAAGAAAATGAAAACTATTTTAACAAATGTTATACACCAGCCCTGCCTGTGGTATTGTGCAATCATTTAAAAAGGTCATTGAGAGGATATAAAAGTTCATGTGAAACAGTAAAGCATAGCGTAAAATGTTCAGTGTACTGTTATTAAAACCGTGTAAAATGGATTTAGACAAGTCTGGCAAACGTAGAAAGCCATTTTAGAAAGTGGGCGTATTTTATGCATAGTTATGTTTTGTAGAAAGTGTAACTTTGTACGCTGTCATACTTGACAATGGAAAAGTCCCTTTATTTTCCTTCCAGGTGTTGTGGAGTATTTGAGCACTGGTGGAGTAGAAACGAATCATAAGGACTTTAAGGAACTGAGATATAACGAAAGTCTTACGAACTTCAGCTGTAATGGGAAAAATGGGACAACCAATGGGAGAATCACTCACGGTTTCAAGTTGAAGAGCGCCTACGAGGGCGGCCTGATGCCTTACACGAACTACACATTTGATTTCAAGGTGAGCTTTTTACGTCAGTGAACTTTTAAACCTCCGTGTTGTGTTTTCTTTTTAAGGAGAGTCTTGCTACTTTGTCTTGTCTTTTAAATGTGAGTATGTGTTCACATTAGGCCATATTGAGTTAGTATGTGTTAGAATCGTTTCAGGGGTAAGAAATCAGATGAAATTATCATAGTAAGTCCTGAGCTGACTGTCTCACCTTTTGGGGGCAATTGTGTTTCTCATAGACTCAGTACCGACGGCTGGGTTTGCAGTGCCACCGTACAGCAGGGCCCAGAGAACGTCCGTTCTCTCAACATCATTTCATTACAGTGTTGATGGGTGGCCGCTGGGGCTTAACTGTTGTTTATATCAACTAGCCTGTGTTAACATTGGTTTCATTATATGTCGTTTTGCTTCAAGCTGTCAAGTGCGGACTTACTGTATCTAAGTTGGTGTCAGTTAGGGAGATGTAGTCAGTCCATAATGTTGATTTACCTGGAACCTACTCCTTGAGTGAGAAAACTTGGTTTGCTGGCCATTTTAAGTTGCTAGAATATATTTATAGTCCTTACAGTTAACAGCCTACAGTGTGAGCCTTTCATTAGTGAGTCTTCTCATTTTTGCTATCAGCAGTTGTTTAAGGGCTTATGTTCAATTATCTTTTTTAGCCACTTTTGCATTTCTGCTTTCTTCAGTCCTACTTTTTCCACCTCTAACTTGCTGGAACCAGAATCGTTCAAGTTAGATTGTCTGCTAGACTGCAGGTAACTGGTGTTGACTGGTTCTTAATTTTAGTGGCGAGAGCTTTTTAGGCTCTTAAAATTTTTTTGAAAATTGATAGTTTTTTAATTTGACTTTGGGGGATCCCCAGTGCTCTAATGATTGAATCCTGGGAACAGATGAGTGTGTCAAGTTGAAGAGAGGCTGGAGTAGACCCAGGAAAACTGACGTGTAAATGACAATAACCAGAGAGGGGCAAAACCAGGATCATAGGAGCTTAACTGCCGAGGAAATAAGGCCTTGCTTGGAAATAGAAGTGAGTGAGGAGTTAGCTTCGGGAAGATGTGGGTGAGAGAGGTTTTCCTGGAGAGCTGGGCGGAAAGAGTAGTGTGTGTGATTGATGAGGCAGTGACGACCAACTTGGAGGTTCCTAAGGAGGTCAGGGTGGTAACCAAAAGGTGGGAAAGACTGGGGCTTTCTTTTCCCTCATTTTCCTGTTTATGCGTAGAGATAGAAAGGGAACATTTAAGTGTGGTTGCATACTTTTGGCCAAGAACATAGAGCAGAGAGGCGAGTTACAGGGAGGACGGGGCAAACCAAGAGGTGCTGGGCTGTGTTTGCCAGGTGCCGCTGAGGACACGCAGGGCAGGGACAGCCCAGTCTTGGCCACATAAACGAATGTGCAGTGGGGTACACACAGGCAAGGAAAGAGCATTGGAGGTGTGGGGGAGGTATTAAGTGGGTGACAAAGGTCTTTGGAAAGTGATTGAGCTTGGCACTTGAAGCCTGAGAAGGAATTAAGCAGGTGACAAATAGAGTGCTTGAGGCAGGGGTGCAGCAGGTGTGAAAGCCCCGGGCAGGAAGGAGATTGGCGCGTGTGAAGAATGTGCCCCAGTTCGTAACCCCTACCCCACCCTCACCCCCCAGAAAGGGGTAGTGAGCAAAAAGAAGCATAGACCATGTCATGAAAGATCCTTTAGGTCTCATGAAAAATTCTGAAAGGATCCAGATAGGAGGAAGAATGCATGATTGCCATGCCCAAACTGTGTGCATTCTGTGGGATTTGACATTTGGGGGACCATTTGTGTTAGGCAGCGTAGTGCTGCCTGTTCCCACACACTGCTGAGTTTCTTTGTTTACCAAACATGACTGTAAGGGTATGTTTTGTTTTAAGAGCTTTCGGTATTTTGGAATTGTCTTATGTGGAATCTTGTCTTCTATTTCCTTCTGATTTTCAGGGTATAATTGACTACATCTTCTATTCTAAGCCTCAGCTGAACACGTTAGGCATCCTGGGACCTCTGGACCACCATTGGCTAGTTGAAAATAATATCAGCGGCTGTCCGCACCCACTCATCCCCTCCGACCACTTCTCACTTTTTGCACAACTGGAGCTCTTACTGCCTTTCCTGCCCCAAGTTAACGGCATTCACCTTCCCAGCAGGAGGTAGTCAAGTACCTTCAGAAGATGACCTCAATTTCACTTGTAAACTTATAAAAAATCTGAATATAGGGGAGTGAGGTATGGCCACTAGGGATTTTTTTTCTTGTTGATGATTTGAGTTCTCAGTCTGATTATTTCATAAGGATGTGGTATGAAAGCCAGGTGCTAGCAGTGGACAGAGTCTGAGCCCAGTATGTTTTATGTACTGTCAGACAGGGGTCGGCATGTTCGCACCTGTCTTTAATTTGTTACAAGTGGTTTTCCTGTTTCTTCTATCCAAAATAATATTTTCATGCCTTGAAATAGGAAAATGTGTGAACAGCGTATTCTCTTTGCACAGAAATCTGTAGCACTGCTTTTTTGAGGCCAGTAATAACATCCAGAGACCAGTCGTTCCATACTTTACTCCCTCCTTTTTCAGACCTGTTTGTAAAATACAGAATTTGAATTTAGCCTTTATGATTGTATATGATCCACAGAAGACCTGATTTATGAAATTTTGTACTAAAAAATCAGATTTGGAAATGATTGTATTGTAAACTAAGGCTAAGGTGTTTTTTTGGTTTTGTTTCTGTTTTTTGTTTTTTTACCTGTTTCATGTATTTTAAAGGCCAGCTTGTAAAAGAAGTTGCAACAGACTTTCTCTGCTGATGATTTGCACTGTTAGGGTTTTCTTGGCCCTTTTGTACTACTTTGTTTTTAAATGGAGAACATTGCTTTTTAAACCTGTTTAAAGCTTAGGACATTTTTTTCGGACCAGAGGTAACCTTATTTGTGAATTCCTGGGTTTTTACAAAAACTATTCTACCAGGACAGATAAGCTGAGCAGTGATGATCTGTAGGCATTTATGGACTGAATGTAATGGTTGATATTTGTACATTCTGATATTTTTAAACTTTTAACTTTTTTAAGTTAAAAAATTACAGCTGCTTAGGTACAGCTTTTTAACTGCTTTCTGAGACACCTCCTGTCTATCTCCACCGTGCCTGCCTGAACTGTCCTCGCCGAACACTGCCTGTGCACGCAGAGGGAGTCTGTGCGTCCTCTTTTACAGTTTGTAGATGCTATTGAACATTCGTGAGAGTTTTATGAAAATGCTTTTGTACGAGCTGTGACTTTCTTCCCATTGAGAAGCATTGAAATCACATTTCGGAACATGTTCGCGGGGTGGTGAACCCCTGGGTCTGTGCTCCCCGGACCCGCACACTGTGTCTCGGTGTCACCGCACAGTGCCGTCCCCCGGAACACCTCTATCATGTGATTCTCCTGTCGTCCATGTGGTCCCTTGGTCTCCATGTTTCATTTTTTAAAATCATTCCTCTTTTTTCTTAAGTAATTTTCCATTTTTGAAGAAGTATAAATGAGGTGCATTTGTAAAACAGGTCCTTAAGACAGTTCTTCAGATCATTTTTTAAGTGACTAAGTCATTTTAATACGTCAACCAAGATGAAAGTTACATTGTACCCTGTGTGTTTGCCCATAGTGCCATTGGTAGATTAGAGATTGCAACCAGTTCTAATTTTGCAAAATTAACTTGTATATATTCTGGTCGCATTCATTTACTTTTGTCTCAAAAATCAAATGAATTCAGAGGGAAGTCGTTCCCCTGCTTCTGTTTCAGCTGCGGGCCAGGGAGCAGCAGCCAGATGCCGTGAGAGCGAGAGGGGAAATTGTAGAGTCAATGAACAGTTTTTACAAAGAAATGAGTCATTTTGGATAATGACTTAAAAATTTATGAAAAAATGTTCAGCACTTAAATGTGCTTATTCTGTTTTTAAGAGAAAATAAAATTTACATACTGTTTAAATAAATGAATTTTTTTTCTTTAAAAAAATTCTCCTAAAACTGTTGATCTTGAATCTTTGGGACCTGGTTTCTCCTTTAAGATTTTTTTAAAATTTTGTTGTGATGGATTTTTTTGCTTTTTGCTTTTTGTTTAAGTTGTGCTTACACCAAACATGTCCAGGTTATAATCAGTACATTGAATAGTTGGTATTATTGATGTAAAACCAATGCATAACTTTTAATGGGTTTTTTGTTTTATTTTTTATAAAGTGTGAATAAAGGTGTGTTTACTCATTTTTCCTAAACACTGTGTTGTAATGTGCATCATGACAACGTCCAGCAAGGGCGAGCTGGAGCTGCAGCTGGTCGGACTGAGAAGACAAAGGAACTGCATTTCCTCTGATCTGCGTTATGTGAAAACAGGTCAGAGAGCTTACGGAAGGGGCGGGAGCAGCGCTTACTCGTTTTGTATTTGTTCACAGAGGATGTGTTCTCTTCATAGATGCTGGAACTAGAGTGCACTTGTTAGATGCTAAAGGTTTGAGCTTTACGGAAAATGTTTTCATCTGTATTTGTTATTGTCTTCACTATATTCGAATTGGGGGGCAGGATGGTAAGACACA
Organism: Sturnira hondurensis; assembly: GCF_014824575.4. Taxonomy (NCBI): domain Eukaryota; kingdom Metazoa; phylum Chordata; class Mammalia; order Chiroptera; family Phyllostomidae; genus Sturnira; species Sturnira hondurensis. The sequence goes on from NW_028082407.1 coordinate 746,732, forward strand.
ACGGCCTGTTATGTCTTGAAAATGTTCTTGCCTTTTTGGGGTGCACTGTGTCGTGTGGGTCCGTTTGAGCAGCTTCCCCACCTTCCCGAGATAGTGATGAGTTGAACCGAGAGTGTAGATTTACAACTGTAACCTTCAAAAGAGAAAGAAATATTTGGGGCCTGTAGGGAATAAACAATAACACCAAAATAGATTGTGATACTTTTGTTAAGCAAAGTTTTGTGTTTTAAATATTTCTATGTCCTGAATAATTTCCAATAATCCATATGCCCTAAAATGCAATGAAAAACTAGTATGTTGTCACAGTATAGATTTTTTTCAAAGATTCTGTAACAAATACACTTAATGTGGTGTTGCCATACTGTAATTTCATTGTTCTTGCTGGATAAATCCATCTTATGAGTGTTTTACAGAAAACTTGGACTTTGTTTTCTGTTTTAATGATCAGAAATTTGATGGCACTCAGTTCCTTGCTGTAAATCTCTTGAAGTACAGTTTACCCTGTTAGTGGTAATTATTTATACTTTGAGGATTTAAATTATGCTCATAAAAATTAATTTGTGGCATAATTTAAGCTAAAGATGTAGATATAAAATGTTGGCTGCAACTTGAATCATCCTAGAAGATAGGCAAGGAACATCTCCAAGAAGTGTGTGTGTTTATTTTTATCTGATTTGGTGACAGCCAGGAAAACTTATTTCGAGGTAGCACTTTGAAACCTGAGGACATTAATAATAGGGTGAATGCACTTCTAAATGTTGAAATTAAAATTTCGAAGCTCTTCTAATATGCAGGTTTTCACTAATAAATTTCAGCTTTAGTATTCCATTTTTTACTCTTTAAACTCATGGGATTTGTTTCCATAGTGATTTTTAAGGTTTGGGGTCATGTCATGTAAGGACAGAGCCGCCCGAGGCAAAGCGAGGCAGAGCCCTTGCAGCAGCCTGTTCTCTCAGTGAACCGGTCAGAGCGCCCAGAACAAAGGCTGCAGATGATTCTCAAAGGACACCTTTAGCAAGTGTTTCTCCCCCGTTTCTCCTAAACGGTATTTCAGGATGTTCACTTTCCTCTTCTCGTTGGTTACATAAGTTTTAGTAACCAGTGTGTTGAAGTAGTATCTAGTTTTTCTTCACAGTACATTATGTTGTGTAATGCACTGGACTGATTTTTGTTTACCATTCATGTAATGAAACCCAGCACATTATCTGCACTAAAGCTCAGAGAATGTCGCGTTTGCCTAGGCAGCTCTTTGATAAGGGTGACGGGAGACTGGGTCTGTACCTATGGACCGGAGGTGACAAGGGCTTTTACTGTTCTCTTCAGCGGAACCTTCTTGGTCAAATTGTAACTAGCTAGTATTATATTTATATACAGGGTCTCTTTTCTTTACCGATGTATTTTCCTACTCATAGCCGACCAATAAATTCAATATCTGTTTCAAATATTTTAAGTGTAATTTGTATAGCTGTAATACTGAGGTTTGAGAAAAAGAAATGTTAATCAGCAGACCACATGCTTAAAATGCTAAGTCCTCTGGGACAGGGTTACAAGTCCCCCTTTGAAAGGGAAGAGTGACTTGGTTCAGGCCGTAATATTGTAGAAATGGTATAAACGTAAAGGCGTCCTTAATGGCTGTGTTACTCTGTGTTAACATCTATATCTTTGCCAAAGTTCAGCTTTATATTGAGGCAACGGATGGTCCTTCTGCATTTAGGATCGTTGTCGTTACCATATACCTCATAATGAGCTCGTGAGTCTCCCATCTTTTGGAAGGAGGTTGACATTTTAAATAAATGCTTTTAAATATAGTAGCGAACATTGTGTTGGTGGGATTATACTAATACATCAAATGTTTTACTTGTTACATGTATGTTTTGTTGTATATAAACTTTTAAAATATGTGACTTCTCAACTCTTCAGGATATTATCTTCATTTGCTTTATAGAAATTACTTCTATAACAAATAAATGTAAATTTTTATGTAGAGGCTGGAAAACTTATTTCAAATCAGAAGACAATTTAGATAAAATTAATGTTTGCTGACATGTTCAAGTTTTTAAAGAAGGTGTTTTCTACCTGTACTTTAATATATATAATTTTACCTCTATAACAGAAGTCTTGTTCCACCTTATAACTTTCAAAAAATACATTTTAAATTAATGAAATATTACTTAATAAATTCCTAGTTGATGTTCTTTAGAGGAACAAATACCTAAGGAAGCATTAACTGGAATATATTAGAATTCGAATGAAGTGTTCAGATTTTAGGTAACGATGTTTTATATACTGAGAATTCTTTTTTTGGAGTAGTATTTAGGTATTCAAATCTAAAATGATTTTTAAAATAATTCACACATACTGTAAGGACCATTTTAGTATATCCAAGTTACATATTAGAAGAATCTAGAATTTCACAAGAATTTGAGGAATATTCCTGTGAGTTAACTTCCTCCACGTAATAAAATACAATATGTTCTGCGTAGATTGTTCCCCAGATGAGTCTAACGGACTAGTCGAAAGCTGGGAATTGGGGAGACTGCTGGATTGCAAGGTGCTTTTAAGACCGGCTTCTTCAGTTTCCTTAGCAACCTTTACGTTTTTTATCAAATGCGTAAGGAAATATCAGTTTCCTCATTGTCTTTGAACTGCAAACTTAACGTCATTCTGATCTTCTCAAAAGCGCATGAAATTATCCTGGGCCTGCCACAAGGACCGTGGCGTGCGGCCTTGCCTCTGGTGCCTGAGCGTGGGGAGAGCGGTCTGCGGGGCCGGAGGCTGCCGCCTCCATTGGTGGCGTCTCCCCACCAGCCCGCGGCCCTGCTGGCTGCTGTGTCTCCCCATCAGGGCAGTCCCACTGGTGCTCTTTGTATCCACAGTTGACCTGACTCTTGAAAGCCTGGCCCGTGAAATGCACTGAAAATAGATACAGTGGTATGACCAAAGCCAGGTAGAAGAAATCTGCAAAACTCAGGACTGCTTCCCTTTTAATATTCACGCTGATGCAGGTGGCCCACTCTCCAGCAGTGGTGCAAGGGAGGGGTATAGGAAACGTGTGCCCCTGTGAATGGCGTGGTTTTCTGGGGGGTAGTCACCAGAGTGGCTGGAACACAGTGGGCGGTACCTTTGAACCTTGAACCATGTGCTGGAGTTGGAACTGCATCCTGTAGGGGGCGGTAAAGAGCCACGCTGCGTTTGAAATGTAAGTAGCATTACCAGCTGTGCCTTTTAGGAAGGTCTCAGTCTCTGTAGCAGTACTCCGGAGGACAGATTAGAAGAATAAGACCGGCTAGCTGGATTCTGGCGCGTTTCCATTGAGAGAAGACAAGCTGAGGACAGCTTGCAGGGCAGTCAGTAGAAAGGAAGGGAATTGGAAATATTTAGGAGATAGAATCAGCAGGCACCTGGATTCCTGCCTCAGGCACTGGTGTGAGAAAAGATTGTGAGCCCCACCTCTGTCGAGCAGGCCGGCTCACCGATTCAGTCTCTGCCAGTAAGGCTTTCACCTCTCCTTTGCTGAACTGACAAAAACATTGGTGAAAGGATTTTGTTTCTCTAGGTGCATTTTAATTTTATCTCCCTTTTTTTCCATTCAGATTTTAGTCTGCAAAACAGATCCAGTGTGCCTCTACTAAACAGTTGAGTAAATCCAGAAAACAATAAAAGACAGTATTTGATGCTAATTTAATTTTTTGTCAACTGTTTCCTGTAGACTCATATTCTTGAAAGTGATTTAAGTGTACAAAGACTGCCCTTTGGAGGTTACTAAGTAAGACTAGGCATGATGAGGTACTTTTCAATAAAGCAACACACAGCAGATGGGGAAGACCCAGGAATTCCAGACCAGTTAAGTTCCCCTGGTGCAGTGGGTTGGACCGTGGTGTTCAGTGTCGTAGCCCTTCGCCCCCAGTGGATTTTGGGTGCTTGAAATATGGCTAGTGTGACTGGAACTGTGAAATGCTTTTCTGTTAAATGAAACATTCTTCTGATAGGACCCCATTTTGCTCTGTGTGTTGCATTGTGGAACTAGTGTACTGCATGTTTGTATTCCACATAAACGTCACCAGCTGGTGTCAGATAGTTCGATTCCACTCTAACAACGTGCTGCCTACCAAAGTAACATTATAATGTGTTAGTTGAATATCTTGTGCAAGCAGCATCAGTGAACCATGCCTGTATGAGGTAGGAACAGACCAGAACTGGGTTGAAATTCCGTTCTGGTGCAGATCTGCACGAGTACCACAACCGGAAGAGACTGGAAGTTGCTGTGTTACAGATTCCACGGGGAGTGACCAGTGCAATTTGCTGCACCAGAGCAAAAGAAAAAAAATGAATGTTTCCTCAAAACAGAATAGGTCAAATTAATTATCTGAAGTGTCCAGCGAAGCTTCTAAACAATTTATAACAGGCCATAAGCTTGTCTATTTGGCTTGTATTGGAAAAGACTAAATATTTTCAGTTAAGCTAACAGTTGAAAGTACTTGCTAGGTTTAGGTGAGCTAGTACCCCCACCCTTTTTTAAAAACCTTATGATGCTTATTGAAAATTGTCACACTCAATTTTCTGGAACAGACCCCTTGAAAAGTGTCACAGTTGTTAACATATGTTCAGTGTGTGTGTGTGTTTACATCAAGGACCAGCACCAGTTTGTGGAAACTGCTCAGAGGAACAGAAGTGCAAGACGAGCTGAACGATTTTGTCCTTTGCACTAATGCTCCCTGGTTGAAGTATGAGGAAATTTTAACCCTGGCTTACTGTTCTGTCAGTGTAAAAAACATCCAAACCTGGAGAGGATTTTTGTTTATTTGAGCCAAATTGATGGCAGTTACCAGAAAGCAGAATCTCCATGGACTGAGAAACTACTGCCAAGAATAGCCATTGTGCTGCTGGTTTTATCCCTTAGAATCAGAGGAGGAGACCTAAGGTTGGGTTCATGCAATCCACTGGTGGTAGGTTAAGGAGGCAGGAGAGAGCCAAGTAGGGAACTCTCCAGAACTGGGGAAAAGGTGAAAAAGAGAAACACATGCATGTGTGGATACAGAGTGGTCACATTTATAGCACATGGTGACAGTATGCAGGGAGCAGACAACAGTGGGGGTCTGGAAAGGAGGTTCCTGTTGACATATGAAAGGTGTGTTATCTCAGATTCGGAACGACAGTAGGCTCGCTCCAGGTGAGGGCTGACCTTTGTCAAGGAAGCTGTAGGCTGAGGCATGACTGCCACCTGCTTCTAGACGTCCTTACGTGCAGGCCGTTGCATGTGGTTACCTCTGGTGTCTGAGTTTATAAGGTCACCACACAGGCCTCTCCTGAGCTTCATAGGTTTAGTATGTGGCCCTCTTTTTGTTCACAGTTCCAATTTAAGATTATCTTGAAACAAAAGGAATGCTTGCCAAGTACCAGTAATCAAAGCTAAACTTGTCAGTGGGATGACACATTTTCTCACTGCTATATCACACTGCATGGGAACTAAAATCGAAGCTCCAAAGAATGGAAATGCTTATTTGTCACTTTCACAGACAGTCAACTTTATATTAAAACTTCATCATGAATACTGACTTTTACACATTTTCTAACAGATTTTAACTTACAGCATTTTGTAAATTGACTACAAAGTGTACAAGAAAAGTTTGAAGAACACTTGATAAGTTTAGAGTTGCTTTTCAAATTATGTAAGTGCCTCTTTGAATTTGATGTTAATCTAGTTCTTGGGTTAGGAAATCCAAGAATCAGTTCTTGGATAGGAAAGTTATTAATTCGGAGAAAAATTGATAAGTTTTTGTTATAAAGTTAAGTAGATTCATCTAAACAAAAGAAAAGTTCTGGATATGGATCCAAAAAAGACTGCAGTGATTTTGGAGGTTTTAATTCCGTTATGGGAAAACTTGAGTACATTGGGAACAATTAAGGTATACAAATCTACTTTTTCAATTATATTAAAATGAGTGTGAAAATTATAAATAAATTAAAATGTTACAGTAGAGCCCTGGCTGGTGTGGCTCAGTGGGTGGAGCGCCAGCCTGCGAACCAGAGTTGGTTCATTTCCCAGTCAGGCCTCATGCTTGGGATGTGGGCCAGGTCCCTGGTGAGAGACGGCTACACATCGAAGTCTCTGTCTCTCTCTTTCTCCTTCCCTTTTCCTCTCTCTAGGTAAAGTCTTTTTTTATAAAATGTTACACTAGAAACTATTAATGCAAAGAATAGTGGTAAAGGAGGAATAGAGAAACAAAACATGACATTGAAAAAAGTCCAACGGCAGGCATAAATCCAATAACATTAAGCGTAAGTAGATGAACAGTCCAATGAAAGACCAGAATGAGTAAAAGCAGTCCAACTGCATGCTTTGTACAGGAGATGCTGTGGATTCCAAGATACAAAGAGGCTGATAGTAAAAGGGTAGAGGAACTTTTCATGCAAACTTGCAAAGTTTGAATAACTATACTAACACAAAATAGGCTTGAAACAAAAAATGATACTAGAGTTAAATGGGACATTTTATAAGATGACCGAGGCTAAACGGTGATAAGCAACCCTCAATTACATAAGGTAGAAACTGGCATAGTGAAAGGAAGAAATGGACAATTGGACATTTCAACAGCCCATTGTCAAGTGATAGATAGGACAGCTAGGCAAAGATCAGGGGAATGGACTGGAACAACACTCTAAACCAACTCGGTGTAACAGACATGTAGCAAACACTGCCTTCACAGCAGAGTGCGCATTCCTCTCAAGTGTATATGGAACGTGTCCCGGGACACTGAGCTATGTCATGAGAGAAGCCTCAGCAGGTTTCAAAGAATTGAAATTGTGCAAAGTATATGCTCCAGTTATAAGGAACTAAAAAGAAGGGAAGTTGGGACTACACAGAAATCACACTATACACTCCTAAAAAACCGGTGGTGAGAGGGAAACGAGAAGATACTTTGAAGTAAGTGAAAACACGACATACCAAAACTTAGGAGATGCAGCGAGAGCAGCGCTTAAAGGAAATTTATAGCTATAAATACCTCCGTTAAAGAATATCTCCAAGCAATATCCTAACTTCAAGACACTGGAAAATAAAGCACAAAGTAAACTCGAGCAGAAGGAGGAAAGCTAAGGATCAGTTAGAGCATAAAATAATAGAGAAATCAACAACATCTTTGGAAAGAAAGGCAAAAGTGATGAGCCTTTCTATGGAACAACAACAAAAAAGTACTAAAATCAGGAATGAAAGTGGAACATGGCCATCCTTCCAAAATAAGGGGTATTATGGAATACTATGGGCAACTTGTATGCTCATGAATTAGATTATACTGATGAAATAACAAATTTCTAGAAAGAAACTACCAAAACTGACTCAAGCAGAAATAGAAAATCTGAATAAATTTATGAGATTGAATAAGGAATGAAAAAATATATGGAAAGAAAACTGTGGGTCCAGATGGCTTCACTGGCGAGTTCTACCAAATATGTAAATAAGTATCAATTCTTCACAAACTCTTCCAAACATTAGAAGAGGAAACACTTAGCTGTATGAGGTCAATATTTCCCTGCCGTCTTAACCAAAGATATCACAAGGAAAGAAAACTACACACTAAGAATCATTTGTGAGTATGCATGCCAAATCCTCAACACAGTACTAGCCAAACGGAATCCAGCAACATGTAAAAGAGGATTGTACACCATAACCAAGTGAGGTTTGTCCCAGGATCCAAGGCTGGCTCAGTATCGCCACTTAATGTCTGTATCATGTACTGTAGCAACAGGAAAAAGGACAAAATGACAGGATCAGCTCATTAGACACAGAAAAGGTATTTGACAAAAGTCTGCAATCCTTCACTTAAAAATAACAAAAATACCAGGCTAGGAATGAAAGAACTTCTTCAATCTGATAAAGGCCATTTACAAAGAACCCACCGTGAGCATCCTACTTCATGGTGAAAAACTGAAAGATTTGCCCTCAGATGAGAAAAGAGACAACATGACCACTCATCCCTTCTACTCAGCACTGTACCAGGAGTTCCAGCCAGGGAAATTCGGCCAGAAAGTGAAATAAAAGATAAACAGCTTGGAAAGGAAGTAAAACTATTTGCAGATTACATGACCTTGTACCTAGAAAATTCTAGGTAATCAATTCATCAGAAAACCTATTAGAGCTAATAGGTGAGTTCAGCAAGTTTAGAGGATAGATCAATATATAGAAATCAATCACTATCAATCAAACCAAAAAAACAAAATTAAGAAAACAATTATTTGTAATAACAGAGTAAGCACTTGGAAATACATTTAATAAAAGAAAACAAAACGTGCACCCTGAAAAGAATAGGACGTTGAAAGAAGATGTAAATTAATGGGGAGATATTTCATGTTCACAGACTGAAATGCTTAATACTATTAAGATGGTGATACTGCCCCAAATTAACCTACAGTTTCAATGCAATACCTTTCAGAAGCCTGGCCAGTCTTTCATTTGTGGCAGAAATTGACAAGCTGATGTTAAAATTCATGTGGAAATTCAAAGCCCCTGCCCCAAAGGGCCAAATTTTGAAAACACCAATTGGAGGACTTACACTTCTTGGTTTTAAAATGTATTTTTTAGAAAGCCACAGTGTCATATGACAGTGTGATATGGCATAAGGATGTTGTGTGGATCAATGATAGTGAATTGAGAGCCCAGAATAAGCCCTTATATTTATGGCCATTTGTGACAAAGGTTCCAAGACACTTCAATAGGGGAAAGAGTAGACTCTTAAGCAAATGGCGCTGGAGAGCTGAAAATCTGCAAGCAAGAGAATGAAGCTGGACCCCTACCTCACACCACATATAAAAATCAATTCAAGGCCCTGGCTGGCATAGCTCAGTGGATTGAGCTTGGGTCTACGAACCACACGATTGCGGTTCGATTCCCAGTCAGGGCACATGCCTGGGTTGCAGGCCAGTTCCCGGCAGGGCACACACCAGAGGCAACTATACATTGATATTTCTCTCTCCTTCCTTTCCCCTCTAAAAATAAATAAATCTTTTTAAAAATCAATTCAAAATGAATTAGAAATCTAAATATAGGAGCTAAAACATTAAAGTATTTAGAAAAATACATAGCTATAAATTTTTCATGACCTTGGTTTAAGCAGTAGTTTCTCACATAAGATGTCTTACAGCATAAGCAACCAAAGAAAAAGGCTAGCTTAATTAGGCACTATTTAAGAAGATTGAAAAATACACAAAGAAGTGGAAAAATAGTCTATGTTTATGGATTGGAAGAATCAACATAGTTACAGTGGCCATATTATCTAAAACAAAATAGAGTTCATGCAATCCCCATCAAAACCCCAATTTCATTTTTTGAAGAAATAGAACCAAAAAATCAGATTTGAATGGAACCACAAAAGACCCCAAATAACCAAAGCAATCCTGAGGGGGGAAAAAGAACAAACCTGGAGGTATCACATTACTTGACTTCAAATTATATCACAGACCTACAATAATCAAAACAGTGTGGTATTGGCAGAAAAACAGACCAATGGAACTGAATTGAGACCCCAGAAAATAAAACCACATGCATATGGGCGAATGATTTTTGCCAAAAGTACACAATGGGAAAAAGAAAGCCTCTTCAATACACGGTGCTGGGATAATTGGAAAGCCACATACAAAAGAATGAAACTAGATTACAGTTTGTCCCCACGAGCAAAAGTTAACTCCAAATGGATCAAAGGGCTAAATATAAGACTTGAAACAATAAATTACATAGGGGAAAACAGGTACTAAACTTATGGACCTCAGTCACAGAGGACATTTTATGAATTTGACCCCAAAGGCAAGGGAAGTAAAGCAAAAATAAATAAATGGGAGTAGATCAAACTAAAAAGCCTGTGCACAGCATAGAAGCTGAATGGGAGATGGTAATTGCAACAGCTCCAACAAGGGGTTAATATCCAAAATATATAAAGAACTTATACACATCTACACCAAACAAACCAATTAAATAATGGTCAGAGGACCTGAGCAGACACTTCTCCCAAGAAGACATACAAATGGCCAACAGATACATGAAAAGATGCTCACCTTCACTAGCTATTAGGGAAATGCAAATGAGATACCACCTCACACCTGTTAGAATGGCTGTTACCAACAAGATGGGTAATAAGAAGTGTTGGACAGGTGGCAAAGAGAAAAAACAACCCTCATTTCCATTGCTGGTAGGAATGTAGACTGGTACAGCCACTATGAAAAACACTGACAAGTTTCTAAAAACAAATTAAGAATAGTGTTACCATGTGACCCAACAATCCCTTTCCTGGGTATCTACTCAAAAACCTCAAAAACACGTATTCACAAAGATTATACACACCTGTGTTCATTGCAGCATTATTCGCCGTGGCCAAGGCATGCAGACAACCAGAGTGTTCTTTGAGAGAGGCCTGGATAAAAAAGGTGTACATATACACAATGGAGGACTACTCGTCCCTAAGAAGAGACAAAACACTGCCATTGGTGAGAGCATGGACGGATCTTGAGAACACTATGCTAAGCGAAGTAAAGCCAGCCAGAAAAAGCTAAGAACCCTTAGGATTTCACTCATATTTGGGATATAAAACGGAATCTCAAAGACACAAACAGGATGGTAGTTGCCAGAGGGAGGGGGGTGGCAGGAAATAAAGGGTAAACGGGGCCAAATATGTGGTGATGGATGATCTAGTTTTGGGTGGTGTGCACACAATGCAGTACACAGATCAGGTATCGTAGGAATGGTCATTCGAAACTTATGTGATCCTATTAACCAATGTCATCCCAATAAAGTTAATAGACAACTGAAAACCTGTGCCTCAAGGGTAAAATGACAACTCGGAATGGGACAAATCATTTGCAAATTGTATATCTGATAACCCTGGCCTCCAAAATACATAAAGAACTCACGGTTCAACAAGGAAAAGACAAATAACCCCATCTGAAAAAGGGGTGAAGTATGTGAATTCTCCAGAGAATTCACTAATGGGCATGGAGTTTCTTTCTGGGGTGACAAGAAAGGTTCTAAAATTAGACAGTGATGGTGGTTGTACAACACTGAAGAGTCTGAAAACCTCTATATTCAATTTGAAAACGTGGGTGTTCATGGTATATAAAGTATGAAAAAGCATACACAAATGACATCTTGTGTATCATTCTTGTGGGGGTTTGAATTATTTGGTCAATATGTTGAGATCATGCAAATGCATGAAGTTGTAATAGCTGTAGTTAAGATATCTATCTGTTCTTCTGTGCAAATATTCTTGAGTTGTTCGTAGTTTTCTTCCTCCTGCCCTGCCCCTTTACACCTGATTCTGCTCCGGACCTTCTGGTAGGTGTGGCTGTGCGGGCTTCTCTGGAGTACAAAGGGGAGGGTGGGCTTGCTGCACAGTGGGGTGCACATGAGGTGATCTGTTGCATTGCTTCTCCCTTACTCTCCCCCTAGCAGTTCCTGGGACTTTTTTCATCATTCCACAACTTTGCCAATGCTTTTTTTTTTTTTCGACTTAAGTTTTGGTGATCTGGTAGAGCTAATAGTATTTCATTATGATTTCAATTTATACTACCCTTATTAATAAAAGGCACTTTTTTTTTGCTCTTTTAGGTTTTCCTTATGATTTTATGCCTCTTGAGGATTTTACTTTTTTCCAGTTGACTCCTAATTCTTTACATTTTCAGACTACTCACGCATGTGTGCGAGTTTTCTTTTCATCTCTCCTTTTTATTTATTGTTTTAAATGATTTATCTTATCATTATTATTTATTTTTAGAGAGAGGGGAAGGGAAGGGAAGGAAAGTGAGAAACATCAATGTGTGGTTTCCTCTTATGTGTCCCCCACTGGGGACCTGGCCTGCAACCCAGGCATGTGCCCTGACTGGGAATCGAACCAGTGACCCTTTGCTTCACAGGCCCATGCTCAATCCACTGAGCTACACCAGCCAGGGCTCCTCTCCTTTTTAAACATGGCGTTTTGAAGTGTCTCTGACATATACCAGAGTGCAGAGGATGACTTGCTGGCAATTCCCCATTCCCCCCAAGAGTCCCCCCTTGATTCACCCAGCCCTCTGTGGTGCCCACTCTGGGCTATTGTGAAGCAAAGTCCAGGCGTCCTATCATTTCATCTATAAATATTTCCGTGTATATTTCAAAGTGCTAAGCATTTTTTTAAAAAGTATTTAACCCGTTTTCAAAAGAATGGGTTGGTTCCTTGTGTTCTCTAAAAATTACCATACAGATTTTATTCCCTATATTAAAAACATGGTATTAAAAGACATGATATTAAGTCGTATTTGATGAACCATGGGTAAAGGGTCTGCCTTATGTTCAAATTAGCCCATCACTCGCCAGTGGGAGCTTGATGCAAACCGGTCCCTGCGTCTCGAGCACAGAGTGGGAGGCCTCCTTCTGTCCCGGGATGAAGAAATGCCCCAGGTTCATCTTCAACATTCACTGCTACACACCAGGAACTCGCCATTGCTTTAAAGTGTTTTATTTGGTCTTTCACTTATTTTATTTATTTTTAGATATATTTTATTGATTATGCTATTTTTCAAAAGATTTTATGTATTTTTAGAGAGGGGAAGGGAGGGAGAGAAACATCAATGCGTGGTTACCTCTCATGTGGCCCCCAATGGGAACCCAGCTTGCAACCCAGGCATGTGCCCTGACTGGGAATCGAACCAGCAACCCCTTGGTTTACAGCCTGTGCTCAATCCACTGAGCTATGTCAGCCAGGGCTGATTATGCTATTACAGTTGTACCATTTCCCCCTTTATTCCCCTCCCTCCCGCGCACACCTTCCCACCTGAATTCCCCCTCCTTAGTTCATGTCCATGTGTCATAAGTTATTTATGCTTCTTATTTCCTGCATCTTTCCCCCCATCCTCCCCGCTCCCACTCCCCTGTTGCTAACCCTCCATGTGATCTCCCTTTCTGTGCAATTGTTCCTGTTCTAGTTGTTTAGTTTGGTTTTGTTTCTGCTTTAGGTTTGGTTGTTAATAACTACAAATTTGTTGTCTTTTTACTGTTCACATTTTTTAAAAAGATTTTATTTATTTATCTTTAGAGAGGAAGGGAAGGAGAGAAGGAGAGAAACATCAATGTATGATTGCCTCTCATGAGTCCCCTGCTGGGAACTGGCCTGCAACCCAGGCATGTGCCCTGACTGGGAATCGAACCGCAATTGTGTGGTTCCCAGGCCCGAGCTCAATCGACTGAGTTACACTAGCCAGGGCTACTGTTCACATTTTTTATCTTCTTCTTTTTCTTAGATAAGTCCCTTTAACATTTCATATAATAAGGGCTAGGTGATGATGAATTCCTTGAACTTGACCTTATCTGAGAAGCACTTTATCTGTCCTTCCATTCTAAATGAAAGCTTTACTGGATAAAGCAATATTGGATGTAGGCCCCTGCCTTTCATGACGTTGAATACTTCTTTCCAGCCCCTTCTTGCCTGTAAGGTTTCATTCGAGAAACCAGTTAATAGTCTAATGGGAACTCCTTTGTAGGTAACCATCTCCTTTTCTCTTGCTGCTTTTAAAATTCTCTCCTCTTTAATCTTGGCTAATGTAATAATGATGTGCCTTGGTGTGTTCCTCCTTGGGTCCAACTTCTTCGGGACTCTCTGAGCTTCCTGGACTTCCTGGAAGTCTATTTCCTTTGCCAGATTGGAGAAGTTCTTCTTCATTATTTGTTCAAATACATTTTCAATTTCTTGCTCTTCCTCTTCTCCTTCTGGCACCCCTATGATTTGGATGTTGGAATGTTTAAAGATGTCCTCCAGGTTCCTAAGCCTCTCATTTTTTTTTTTGAATTTTTGTTTATTCGTTGTGTTCTGGTTGAATGTCTCTTTCTTCTTTCTGGTCCACATCATTGATTTGAGTCCCAGTTTCCTTCACTGTTAGTTCCCTGTACATTTTCCTTTATTTCACTTTTCACAGCCTTGACTTTTCCCTCTAATTTGTGACTGTATTCAGCCAATTCTGTGAGCATCCTGATCACCAGTGCTTTGAACTGTGCATCTGATAGGTTGGCCATCTCTTTGTCGCTTAGTTGTATTTTTTCTGGAGTTTTAATCTGATCTTTCATTTGGGCCTTTTTTTTTTTGGTCCCAGCACCCCTGTTATCTATGAGGGGCGGAGCCTTAGGTGTTCAGTAGGTGTTCACCAGGGCGGGGCGACCCATTGCTGCATTGTGACGCAGTATGTGGGGGAGGGGTCCAAGAGGGACCAGTGTTGCTTGCTCCACTTTCTGCTGGTTTTCAGTCATTTCCCCTGCTACCCACCAGCAAATCGGGCCCTTTTGGTGCTGATTCCCTGGTGGGTGTTTTGTGTATGTTCTAGGACACTGTGGGTTTCTCCAACGGACTCCCCTGTGAGGCTGGAGTCTCTCCTGCTGCCACCTCAACCCCCACAGGTGTTTTCAGTCAGAGGTTTGAGGCTTTATTACCCCGCTGAGACCCTGGGTTGTGGGTCTGTTTCCCTCCCCAGTTGTTCCTCCCGGTTTATCCGCACGTGAATGTGGGGCAGCCCACTCCACCAGCCGCCACCTTGTCTCGAGTCCTCTCCCCCCTCCTGCCCATCTGGGTGAATGTTTCTTCTTTAACTCCTTGGTTGTTGGACTTCCACACAGTTCAATTTTCTGTCAATTCTGGCTGTTTTTTGTTTTGTTTTTAAATGTGTTGTCCTTATTTTGGTTGTGCAAGGAGACACCGAGTGTCTACCTACGCCTCCATCTTGGCCGGAAGTTTATTTGGTCTTTCATATCATGTATAATAATTACATAGTTACAAAGTGAAATGAACAAAATAAGGTATTTCTTTTTAATCCTAACCTGGGGACTTTTTTTTAAATAATTGATTTGAGAGAGAAACATTGATCAGTTGCTTCTCACACATGCCCCCACTGGGGATCGAACCTGCAACCCTTTGTCCCCCAGGACGAGGTTTTAACTGATTGAGTCACCTGGCCAGGGTGGCGAAATGAAATATTTAAATCTATTTCTCTCCCCCATATCTCCCCTTCCCCATGATCACGGTCGGTCTCGTCTCCTCAGGAACCTGCCCACAGTGGGATGGGTGCGGTGGCAGGTAACCTGCAGGCTTCAGTGCTCCTGGTCTTCCTCCTCTTGGAGGCAGGAAGAGTTCCTCTCTAGGGTTTTTCTGGGAAGGCTCCCCAGTGGGCAGTGGCTGGGCCATCTCAGGACGGGACCTTCATCTAGGCCCCCAGCCCACCAGCAGGCTCGGCAGCTCCTGTAGCAACAACGTGCTTCGGTGGTTTTGCCG
The DNA here is from genome assembly GCF_014824575.4 of Sturnira hondurensis. Classification (NCBI taxonomy): domain Eukaryota; kingdom Metazoa; phylum Chordata; class Mammalia; order Chiroptera; family Phyllostomidae; genus Sturnira; species Sturnira hondurensis. Next base: position 762,004 of record NW_028082407.1, read on the forward strand.
AGTATTTTAACCCAGGGCGTCACCTGTGAAACTCGTGCCACACAACCTGCCAAGAGCCCGGATGGGTCACCTTGACAGCAACGGACGAGCCAGGTCCTGTCCTTCTTCCCCAGAGAGGCACAGCCACCCGGCAACACTGCTGGGTCTCAGTCCAGACCAGAGCTCTGCAGATGTAGGACCGGTGAGAGTCCCAGGGCAACGTGTGACGGTGAAATTTACTTGATTTTAGTTTGAGATTCAGATGGAATCTGGGTTTAAGTGGCCTCCCTGTTGCAGTTTGACTGTGAATGTGTCAAAATGGCCCAAAAATTAAATCCCTGAACAGAACAAGGCCAGACCTGTGCTTTAATGTAAAATAGACAAAAATGAATTCAGTTTGCCCTCAGGTGTTGAGAGGTGAGACAGGGACGGGCCTGCCTGGGAAACCTGAAGGGGACGCTTGCTTCTCATAGGGCTGTCATTCATCAGTGGCACGGGCGTTGCCTGGGACGTGCTCCCCGAGGCAGACCCTCGTGTCTGGGCGCCCCACCAGCACCAGGGTCAGCACCTGGCCCTCTGGCAGAGCAAAGGGGTCGCAGCCAGTGGCGTCGCCCCTGAACCAGAGGGACGCCCGCCCTCAGTGGACTTGCTGCATCCCTCAGCCCTGCCCCTTCCAGGGGAGAAAGCAGGAGTAAGGGAGGAAGACACTTGCACATATTAGTGACAAAGGGCTTTGTTTGCTGGGAGAGTTCTTGCCACTCCTCAAAAGTTGGATAATTCCCGTGCTTCATAAACCATTACAGACCATAATGGCAAAAAAAGTTCTCGATTTAGTTTCTAAATCTAACTTGATACCTGCCCAGTCTGTTTCCTCTAATTGCTGGCTCTGCCCCAGGCCAGTGTCAGTAGTTTCTTCTTCTCTCTCTCTCTCTCTCTCTCTCACACACACACACACACACACGCACGCACACCTAGACCAGGCACACGGCCCCTCTGAGGAGTGGGGGCCCTCTCCAGCCCTCCCCAGTCCGGGCCCAGGCCCCTCCTCCTGCAGCACCATGGCTCACAGCATGGGCGGAACAGGACAGGCATAAAAGCAAGAAGACATCAGCCCAGAGCTGCTCTTAACTTTATTGAGAGGAGGGAAGGGTGCGGGGTTGGGGCTGGTGTGGGTGCTGGCCTGAAGGGGGCGGCATCTTGCCCCCAGGCAGGGATACTCAGCCGCTGCTCAGCCCAAGAACGTCAGGGCTCCCTGAAAGGAGAAGCCAAGAGTGAGTGCGTCCCCGGAGCAGGGGGGCCCATGCAGCTGCGGGCTGTGGGGAGAGGCATCACTGATGCCCTGGCCAGGTCTCTGTGCGGGTCATGCTGCCTGCTCTGCTGGGACAGGCATGGGTGATGTCCCCTTGACGGGCGCGTCCCCACCGAATCCCCTTGGGCCCTCTGCAGTGCCACATGGTTTAGATGTTGGCCCACCTGGTTCCCACCCGAGGCCACTGAGCCCCCGGGGGTGGGGAAAAGGCAGTCCTGTCCTGGGTTTACAGGAGTGGAGGGCGTGCCTCCATGGGGAAGGGCGGAGCACACAGCGGGGTGGCAGGTGCCCCCTTTACCAGCAGTGACTGCACGGCCCCCACAGCCTCAGGGCCCAGCTCAGTCACACACTTCCTGGAGCCCTCCACCAGATGATGCACCGGAATGCCTAGGCTGGTCAGCAAGAGCCTCAGGAGCATGACGGGGCTGAAGCTGTTGAGGGAGGGAACGGGCAATTCCCCAGCCAGGGCCCCGGCCCCAGCCAGGGCCCCGGCCCCAGCCTCCAGGGCCCCTGCTCCAGCCTCCAGGGCCCCTGTCCCAGCCTCCAGGGCAGGGGCGAGGACGGGCACAGCCGGGACCTCAGGCTTGATCCTCGAGCCCATGAAGAAGGCTGTGGCTGCAAACACAACAGAGAAGAGTTGCCCACCTGTGCGTGCCCAGGCTCCCAGGAGAACTGCTGAGGGCCCCTGTCCTCCAGGAGGGAACCGGGGCCTTTGAGACCTGCCAGCACCCCTGGCCACCCACCCCCTCACTCAATGACTGAAGAGTGCTGTGGCCCAGCAGGGAGCTGGCTGCACACAGGGTCAGAGGCCCCCTGAGGGGGGCCTGGGCAGGCTTCCTAAGGAGGGACACCGAGGCTGTGCCTTGCAGGGTGACGCAGAGGGCAGGCAATGTTCCCTGCCCAGGCCAGGGCTCACACCAGCCCAAGGCTGGGAGAGCCTGCAGTCAGGGGAGGAAGAGAAACTGGGGCAGGTAGAGGTGTGAGAGGAGGCCTGAGGGCTCAGGCGGGGGACCCCACAGGACTGGCCTGAGGGGCCTGGTGCCCTCAGTGCAGCAGCAACAGGGTCAAGACTGGCTGGACTGGGGCCTCAGGGCCCATGACCAGTGGGGACTGAGGCAGGAAGACACTCACTGCACTGGCTGAGCAGGGCCACGCAGAGCACCAGGAAGGCGGCGGTGAGCTTCATGGTGCCGGGCGCTTTGGGGATGCTCCTGGAACCGCAGATGTGCTGCCCAGAGCCTGGCGTTGTGGGCTTCATATACCCCACCCTCGCCCCTCCCCAGGGCCGGGCCTCCCCCAGCCGGTGCTCCTGAGAAAGGTGTTGTTTGCTCAGCTAATAGACAAAGCCCTGGCCAACTTCCTGCTCAGGCTGGTGGGCCCTGAGAAGTTCAAGTCCCCCACCTGCCCAGGGTGCGGGATTTCCTCTTGGCCAGGTCCTCTGTGAGGGACGCAGCATGGCTGGGCTTCGTCTGCAGGGGACCCACCCAGGCCTCTGCCCTGCCCATGAGCTTCCTGGCCTGGCCCCACCTGGCCTCCACAGTCTGGGTGTGTGGAGGGGAGGAAGGGGCAGGGCTGTGACCCCAGGCCCTCCCTGTCCCCAGGGCCTGGGAGGATCATACAGTGGGGCCTCCCTGTTCTTGCTGGTCCTGGGGAGGCCGTGCAGGTCGGGTGCTTGGGCCTCCTGGCTGCCTCCCTGGTGGGGCCGTGGGCAGCTATCAGCACCAACAGAAAGACCTGGGACATTTTCCATCTTTGAAAGTAGTCTTTTTTTTTCTTGATTGATTTTTAAGAGAGAGAGAGAAATGTCGATTTGTTGTTCCACTTACTGATGCACTCATTGGTTGATTCCTGTATGTGCCCCCACTGGGGATGGAACCCACACCCTTGGCCTATCAGAATGGTGCTGTAACCAACTGACCTGCCAGCCAGGGCTGAAATCAGTCCTGGCATGAGTTTCACACGTCTGTCACCTGCAGAGCAAAACATACTTAGCCCGTGACATGGTTTACCAGGGGACATGCCTTTTCAGGGAGAGTCCCAGGACAGCCCCAACCCGGGTCACCAGGGGTCTCCAGCACCCCCGCGCCCGCCCAGAGCCCCTAGGGCTGCTCTCCGCAGGGCTCCCGGCTCTCCTGCCCGCTGAGGGCAGCCTCATGGGCTGCCTCCCCACCCCCCCAGCCCCAGGGCAGAGGTCCTGGATCCTGGGAAGGCCCAGGCATTTTGCTGTGGCCCTGCGGTGGCCACAGGGCTCCCCCGGGGTGAAGGCTGGTTTGGGGGTGATAAGACGTCAGCACAGGGGGGATGAGGACGGCGTGGATGCAGAGGAGCAGCTCATCCCGGCGGGAACCCAGGACCATGTCCGCCCCCTGCCCCTTCCTGTGGCAACGCGAGTCTCTGAGCACCACCCGGCCGCACGCAGAGCTGCCAAGGCCCTGCGCGGCCGTCCGCCCCCCGCGGCTTGGTGGGGACACCTGCTCTCAGGAGAAGCTGTGGGGCCGTGGAGAATTGTCAGTAAGCTTTCTAAGTGTGTGTGTGTGCAGGTGGGGAGGGGGCCGGGATGTTCTCCTTTGTGCTTTGTCCCTTTGAAATTTGGGGACAGGGGTCTTTGCAAGGGGCGTGGTCCCCACCAGTGTGAGGTTGGGGGCCATATGGGCAGCTCCCAGGGATGCAGCTGAGGGACCTCAGACCCCTGGGGTCTCCCTTCGTCCTGGGGACCAGAGTCAGACATTCTTCAGGAACCATGTGTGGGGGTGCTGGGTGGGGCTGCTCCCCTCCGGATCAAGCCCTGCCTGGGAGTGAGCTGCCACACGCCAGGCCTGAGCCATCAGGGCAGGGGGTGGTGCTGGGAGCCGACCTGGGGCTCCTGCCACTGAGCAGGCAGGACGACTAGGGTGGAGCCAGAGGCCAGGAGCAGGTGGAGGCGGCCAGCTGTGTGTCCGCAGCAGTGCTGGCTTTCCGAGGGGTCCCCGCAGCGTCCTCTTCCTGGGCCTCTTTATCTCTAAAACAACCCCACCCCCACTCTGGCACACCATGAACCTGGGCAGTGAGGTAGGCCTCCTCACATGTACCCCAAATTTCTGATTCCACAAGTACATCCCCTCTCCCCACCCGTTACCCAGCAAAGTGTGTCTTAATGTGTCCCTGTTTCTCCACCAAGGAGACCAAAAGACTTGTCTTTGGCTCCTGAGTCTTGATGGTCAAGGCCAGGACTCAGTCCAGGCTGGCCCAGCCCCTCACCCCACACCAGGCCTCCATGCCGCCCCTTCTGAACTGTCCGCAGCAGGGTTGGGGACAGCTGGGGGGCAGGCCGAGCCCAGCGGCCAGCCTCGTGGACCCGGGACACCTCTGCATTTGTGTCCTGGGGCAGTTAACTACTGACCACACGCTCGAGGCCTGAACACTTCCAGTGCTAGAGCCACAGGCCAGTGTCACCCGGCTGGGACTGAGGGGCTGTCAGGCTCAGCTCCCACCAGGGGCTCCAGCCTCTGGGCTCCAGGGGGCCCTGCTCTGCTTGGCCGTGACCACGTCACTTCAGTCTCTCTCTCGGTGGTCCCAGGGCGCCCCTCCCGCACTGCTCCGTCTCTGAACTCTCTCTCGGCCTCTCTATGATCACATGCAATTGCATTCAGGGTGCACCGGATGATCGAGACTATAACCTCATCTCAAGATAATTACAATAGACAGAAAACTGTACTTGAAAAATAATTAAATAAAAAAATTTAAAAAAAAAAAAAAAAGATAATTACAGCATCGCCTCTGCTGAGACTTTGTTAACGGTGGCCCAGGTTTAGGAGTTTGATCCTGGGTAGCTGCGGGGTGCTCCTAAGCCCACCCCGCCCCAAACTGGGTGACTTCCGTTCCAGGTGGGTGGGTGCCCCCACCAGTCGATGCGGGGAGTGGGTACAGGGGGCCCCAGTCCTTGCTGCTCACTTCCCTCCATTGGGGAGAGGCTGGGCTGACCCCGAGGTGCCCCTTTGCAGACTCACAGCCAGCCTGTCCTGGGCAGTGTTTGCAGGGCCTCCTTGGTGCCAAAGCAAACACGGGCCCCTGGCTTGTCACTCCGGGAAGAAGGTGCTTGGAGTAGATGGGAATGTCGGTGGCCCCTGGGCGTGAGCCCAACACCACACGGAGCCGTGAAAGGGCCAAAGGGCTCACGGGCCCTGGGAGCCAGTGTTGGCGGGGGGTGCGGCCGAGGCCGGTGCCAGCAGCTGCAGCCCAGGCCTCCGGTGGAGCTGACGTCAACAAGCACCTCCAGAGGGTGTGTGGCAGTTGTCCCCACTCCATGACACAGGCAGCAAGGCCAGCAAACCCTTTGTGTCTAGCTGGGGCCACCAGCACCCCCAGGCACCCCCCAGGTCCTGGGAACTCCCTGGCCTCTTCTCTCTCTCCCTGCCAGACCCACGTGCCTGCTTCTGAGTCCACTCTGTGGCCGAGAACCCCAGTTTCCCTGGTCATGAGGATGTGGCCGCTCTGGGCCACACCTGTGGGCCCCTGGTCCTGGCGATCAGCCTGGCTGCTGAGCGTCATCGGAATTCTCCTGCCGTCCTGGAGGCCCCCCGATGCCCACTTGGTGACTCCTCGTGGTGTGTCTCCTTTCGGCCACTGGAGCTGGGGCTGGTGTGGCCGGCCCTGCGCAGCACCACGGCCTGGGGTCCGGCACAGGCCTGCAGGGTCACTCAGGCACTACCTGCTCCTGTTTTACCCCGAGTGGCCCGGGCCCACACAGGCCTGGGAACAGCCCCCTCTAGCTACAGCCTGCAGACAGCCCCCACAGTAGCTTTTCTGGGGAGGCCCAGCCACACAGCCACCCTCCCAGGGAAGTCCTTCCGGGCCAGCAGCACAGCAACCAAGAGGAGACCCACCCTTCAGCCTCGAGTCATCACCCTGAGGACAGGTGGGCCCGGGGGCATGTGCAGAGCTCTCTGTGGAGCCTGGACGTGGCCCTGAGAGGAGCAGGCCAGGGTCAGGGCTGAAGCGTGAGGGTGGCCGGGCTCACCTGCCAGGTGCAGAGCTGGTGCCCTGCTCAGGGGTCACACCGTGACTTTGCCAGCACCCACCTCAGTTCCTTCCTCTTCCTCATAGCTCGGTCATCTGGGCCCTGGGGCTCTGGGCAGTATCCACAGCGTGTCCTCTTCCTGCCTCTGTGGGTACCTTCACTTGGGTCAATATTGATCTGGCTCTGGGAGCACTTCCTTCTGCCCCTTCCCTGACCAGAGCCCTGCCTTGGGGGGTGGGGGCAGGGTCCGCCGCTGCCCACGTGGTGTTTGCTGTGGGGGCCCCAGGCGAATGTGACTGGAAAGCACAGCTGAACTGCAGGGCAGACCGAAAGCCCATGTTTCCAGAGAGCTGCCTTCCTCGGGGTTATAGGCAGGGCAGGTGCAGGCTCAGGGCGATGGGCTGCTGTCCCCTGGGGCCTCCCTCGAGGTTTCATGGCATCCCCTACTCTGAGTGGCTGTGCTGGCCAAGCCATGTCCTGCCCAGTTAGGTCCAGTTTACGTGTGTGTGTCAGCCTGGGCGTGGGTGGGATCCCACCCCCCCATGGACTGGAGGTGCCGCCAGCGCTGGTTCCCTAACTGCAGCGGGGTTGGGGGGTGTGGGTCGTGTCACCTTCCCACGGAAGAAATGTAGCTCAGAACATCGGTGACCTTTACAAGGTCCCCTGGGTCTCTTCCCAGGCCTGGTGGGCTCAGGACCGGAAGACACCTGGGCTGGGAGGAGCCACCTGCCAGGTGAGGGGTGTGTGTCCCAGCCCAGACTCCAGACCACGGCCCTACCACAGAGCCATGTACTCATGGCCACCCCAAAGTGGGACCTGTTCGAAGCTGATCCCACACACTACCCCCCAGGGTGTAGCAGCGGTCTGTCCTGTCACTTCTATTCCTGAGAGGCTGCAGAAGGGGCCGTGGTACTTGGCTGTGCCCAGGGGGCTAGGCCCCCTCTGTTCTTGGGAAGAAGAGCAGACCTCTCTGCGGGAGGGTACCATGCTTGGTGGCCCAGCTGCACAACAGCAGTGCTGACAGACTCGGGAGGGGCCTGGGCCCCGGGGTCCCGGAGCAGGGCTGACATGGCCCTGGGAGCCTTGCCCGCCTTCACGGAGGCTGCCCCGTCGCCTCCCAACCCCCTGGAGTCTCTCCCCTCCGGGCTCTCGTGAGTTCTTCCCTCCGCCCCTGCAGTAGCCCCTTCCGATGCCCCACACCCTCACGTGCTCTGGGGCACACGACGCCGTCTCCGCTGCAGCTGGAGAATGGAGGGGGCTCTCTCCCTTCATCTCGGACTCTGAAGGACAGTGGCACATGCCAACCACTGAGGCCCGGGACGGCGACATGCCGGGCCGTGCCGGCTGCAGTCAGCAGCTCCCACATCTGTGAGGGGCACAGAGATGTTCACTGCCTTCCAGAACTCCCTGGCGGGTCTCCTACGAGGAGTGTGTTTCCCCTACTAACAGCACGTCAGTGTGGATCCTTCCCAAAACAGGCTTCCCACCCTGGCCGGTGTGCGCTGGGTGTCATCCGCAGACCAAAAGGTCGTGGGTTTGAGTCGCGGTCAGGGCCTACGCCTGGGTCGAGGTTCAGTCCCCTGTTGTGGCGTGTGCAAGAGGCAACCAATCGATGTTTCTCTACCTCTCTTTCTCCCTCCCTTCCCCTCTCCCTGCAATCAATTAAAGAAAAAGAAACAGAAACAGGCTTCTCACCTCCCCAACCTGTTGTCTTCACTGAAGACCCTGCATTAGCGGAGCATGCCTCTTCCCTATCCTCAATGGCTGCTGCCCCAAGTCGTCTCTGTGGTCACTGACAGGGTGCTTGTCGGGGTGGGTGTCTGTGAGTGGGGGGTGGGGGGCTGGGTGAGTCAATGGGTGGAGTGATGGGTGGATGGATGGGTGGATGGAGCAATGGGTGCATGCAGGGATGGGTGGATGAGGAGAAGGCGTCCGAGGGAGGAGTGGGTGGCTGAGTTGAGTTCCCTCTGGGCTTCCAGTAAACTCCCAGTCGGGGCTTCCAGGCCCTCTGGGACGGGCCCTGCCAACCTCTCCTCTGCCCCCTCCTTCTCGTTGTCCTGGCTCCTCCTGCCCCCTGAGCTGGCCTTGGCAGCCCCTTCCTCCCGCACAGGGTCTCTGGCCTGTGAGCTCCCAGGGGGACAGTGACTCTGTCAGGGCCCAGGACACTATGTGTGGCTCAGAGCAGGCCCAGGGACCCCGCCTGATGCCTAGGGCAGTTCTCGTGCCCACCAGAGTCTCACACCACGGGTCAGTGGGTGGGGTGTGGGGCAGGCATCTAGCAGACCCCAGGCCCCAGAGGAGTTAGGGAGGCCGGGGTGGGGCAGGCACAGGGCCTGGCCCACAGGGTGGCCTCTGGCTCTTGACCTTGGCTGGGGTTCTGTTGCCCGTGGGACTGTGCTGACAGCCCCTGCCCATGCCCCATGCGCCTGGCTGCAGCCGGGGCCTTGTCCAGGGGTCATTGCTGGCTTTCCCTTCTGAGCCCCTGGGACTGCTGCTGGGTCAGCCCTTCCCAGGAAGCATTCAAAGGCCACATGCAGACGGCCAGTGCCAAGCCCCGTCGGCAGCCACTGCTGTGCCAGCCCTTGCCCGTGAGGAGAGGGGGCCCAGACCTGACAGCCTCGCCACACTCTGCTGCCTGGGGCTCGGCTCCCTGGGTGGGGATGGAGACCGGGGTCCAGCTCAGCCCGGGCCTCGGAGTCTGGGGAGGTGACCCCGGGCTTGCACGGTCCCCCTCTGGGCACCCTGAGTGATCACAGGCACCTGCTTCACGTGGGGAGATGTGGGGAGCTGGTCGCAGTGACCCCGCCTGGGCTGTGGTCCCAGACCCATTGCCTGCAAAGTGTCACGTCCCTTTAGACGTAAAGTAGATAGGGGAGCACCCTCCTAGCGCTTCAAACGCAGGATGGGCGCTCCCGGGTGTCCTGGCGCCCTCTGCTGGTGGCTTTTGGGAGAGGGGAGTCCTGGCTCTGCTGCTGCTGCTGCCCTTTCCTTTGGTGGCCTGTCCAGTAGTGTCGTGGGTCTGACACGGATCGAGGGGAGGAATGCTGAAATTAAAGCTTCGAAGAGAACTGGGACTTCACTGAGAACCCATTCAGTGTAACTCAAAGACTGGCATCAAATTTATTATTATCTTTTGTTAAATATTTCAGAGCTTTTCGGAGCACGTGGCGCACAGGGGCCTGGGAGGTTTTCTTCTCGGTGCACATCTGTGCCTGCAGCAGCCCAGGGTGGGGCCTGGCGGGCCACGCCCTGCGCCTGCGTCCCTCGCGTGGCTCCTCCACCTGAGACCCAAGTCTCGCAGTCAGGTGACATCAAGGAGCAAGCCCAGTGGGGAAGTGAAGGTCAGTCACACCTGCGGGCGCTGTGCGTATCCTAGGAAACGATACACAATGGGGGGGGGGTGTCTGTGGGCGGACCCTTGCTGCTGCACGGCGCCTGTCCTGCAAGCCACTCGTGCCTCGCTCGGGTCCGTGTCAGCCTCTGAGGAGCTAACTGGGAGGACAGTCTTTCTCCCTCTGGGGCTGGGGCCTGGGCAGTGGGAGCTGGGCTGGGGGCGTTGAACAGAATGGCTCCAGCCTCCAGAGGATCCTGGCTGCTCCTTCTGACAACAGAGGCTTGACTGGCGGGGCACCGATGTCAGGCAGACACCGGGGGCAGAAGATGGGGTCCCCCGGAGGCCACACGAACACTGCTGATTGCCTGGTGGCATGGAGCAGGGCCGGGGGCCTCTGGGCCAGCCTGGAAGCGTCTTCGGTGGTCACCTCTCAGAAGGACCTTCACAGCTTGGGAGGTGCTCCGGGGCAGGCCCAGGACCCGGAGGGAAGGACCAAGCCGTTTTGGGGACGGGGCTGCTCTAGCCTATCTGTCTGCTGCCGCTTCTGGTCCTGGGCCAGGTGGGCAGGCGGGGCCAGACCCTTCTCCGGAGGCCCCTGGGTTGCGTCTGCTGTCTCGGCACCAACTGGGGATCGGGGGTGAGAACCATCCAGATTCAGAGCGAACTTCCCTGGGTTCCCTTCAGATGGAAGTTTTGAAAAGTGGATTCTTTACAGCAGCTGTTTCTCAAGTTCTAATGAAAATAATCTGCAGAATCGTTCTCACCCAAAGGGAGGGTGCGTTGTGACTGAGCTGCTGGTGGGCTCAGGAGAGGACCCCCCAACACACACACAATTCCTCCCTGATGCTTTGAGCGGGGACCCAGCATCCTTGCTCCAGCCCTGCAGGGGCAAGTGAGGAAGGGCCTCCCCGGGGATGGAAGGGCTGCTCAAAGACCAGCCTTGGGGAGGGGCTGGGAGGCCACAGCTTGGGACCAGCTTTGCCCTCATCGTCTGGGACTGTCAGATCCTCCAGTTCCTCATCAGAAGTGGGGATCAAGCTACCACCCCCAGTGAGGGCGAGGCAATCAAAGGGACACTCTCTTGGGTGTGCTTGGTCCAGAGCTGGGCCCTGTGGACGTTGAGCTAAAGGGAATCAATCTGATAGGAAAGGGAGAAGGGTCTGGGGGGGTCCATGCAGAAGTCCTGGGCAGGTATGGTGGTGGGTTCTGGGAGCCCTGGAGCCTGGATTTTGCTCTGCATAGCTAGGAAAGGGTAGACAGGGAGGTGGAGACACCTCCCAGCAAAACCAAAGGAGAAGCCTGCTCAGCCCAGGCCTCCAGCCCTCCACTGCCCACTGGGCCTGCTCTCTGGGGCCCTGGGGCCCCTGGGGCCTTGCCTGCCAGAGCCTGCTTAGTAGCGGCTGTCTGCAGAGAAGGGTTCATGGGCCAGTAGGGTGCATTCGCCCTCCCGGGGCGGCCCTGCCAGCTCCCCGTACTCGCTGTTACGGAACACCTGGCCTCCCTGTGCCCCCTGGTGGGGCCGCCGCCGCCGCCCCTGGAGGTCAGGGTGTGCCCTGGTCACGTCCACATTCCAGCCGGCTTCTTTACAGCTGCCGAGACAGGGAAGATGGTGTCAGCAGGGAATGAGGGGACTAGGGACTGAACCTGGGCGGTCCGATTGGAATCACCAGACACACCTGAGTTTTAGTGCGCGCGAAGCATATGGAAATACACGCAGGCAGCACTTACAGCGCCCACCAGACTGGAGCGACTGTTGGCAAACACCAGGGCTTTCTCCATCCTGGGCCAGGGGGTGGGACGGCCCCCCAAACCTGCTTCTCACCAACTCCGTGAAGGGCACCAGTGCTGGCTCCATGGCTCAGGCACCCGGGGATCCTTGCTTCCTCCCTCCCCCACCTCCCAACAACCCTGCCTGCTCTGAACTCAATCCCGGCCCTTCTCTCCGGGTCAGGTCCATCACTGTGCAGTGTGCCAGCCACCAGCCCACCCTCCCCTCTCACTCATCCAGGCCTCAGAGACCCTTGCTGCTGGAAGACGTCCTTCTCCTCCCAGCAGACCCTGCGAGAGCTTTCCGTCACCCTCAGAATGAAACCGAAGCTTCCCACGCTAGGGGCCGCACTGTGCGGCCTCTCCGATGCCCTATGACCCTCCCTCCGCAGCTCTGGTTGCGGAGCAACCAGACCGATCCCCAGTTGGTGCTGTCTCGGGAATTCCTGGGAAATGCCACTTTCGTTTTTGGTTTTGCTTTGCATGGAAACTACTGGAAGACTCGATGCCACCTGATTCCTCTTCTTCATGGGTCAGTCTTTTGCCCGAATTTCCAGAATGTTTGCAGTCCAATAGCTCAGCGAGGCTGTGCCGCAGGGTTTACTGGCTGGGCCGGCTTCCCAGATGCAGACTCAGGCCTTCTTTCCTTCAGAAGACATACTTTGAATTACACGTTTAAAATATTTCATTCTATCCTACTCTTCACATTTCCTTCTTCAGAGACTCCAATTGTGTACATTCTGGGTCATTTTCTACGAATTTTGAGATCACTTTCTTTTTTATTCTTTTTACTTCTTTATTAAACATTTGTATTTTATTTTCTTGACTCTCTTCGTGTCCATGTCTGTGTCCTCCACGGGAAGTCTCCCCCCAGCTGCTGTGCCCTGGCTGCCCTGGTCGCCACGCAGCAGCCCCTCCACTGCGTTTGCTCGCCCCCCTGCGGTGTCTCCCCACTGCAGGTGCCTGCACTTCCGATTCCTGGCGCAGCTGCGTGTCTGTCTGCAAGTTCTAGTCCCATTGGAGCCTTTGTCACTGTTTTTTTTTTTTCTCTCTGCTTCGTGCTTTTGAGTGTTTACATCTACTGAAAAGTTTGTATTCCGTTTTTCTTTTTAGTGCTCACACTACCTCTGTGTGGGCGAAGCTTATTTCTCCCTGTGTGGACTGAGCGCTGGGCCTCCTGCGCCACGCAGCACGCGGCCCGTGGAGAACGCTGGGTGTGGGGGCGGCTTCCTCCGCGTGTTCGCTCAGGAATGCCACATCAGTCTCGCATCAGCCCCGCATCTTTGGTGGCACCGTGAATTCCTTCAGCTGCGTCCTTCTTTCCAAAGGCTCTACTCCTGTCCCGCAGCCTGTCATATGGCCGCCAGGGACTAACTAGCAGGACACTTCGCTGGGCGCGCGGGCTCCTCCTGGCCGCTGCCCTGCTGACCGAACCCAAGCCCAGGGTCTCCGGCCCTTCCTGTCGCCCACAGGCTCGGATGCCGGACCCCGCTGTGGGCACGGGAGCCGGCGTCCTGAGTGGCCAGAGGAAGCTGGGAATGAGGGTGAGTTACCTCCCCGGGGGTGCGTGCTGACCAGTGGTGGACGGAAAACAGGAAGGGACAGGGAGATGGACGCCCAGCTCTCCCCCACCCCCAGGCCCTCTGAGGCTCCTGCTCCACGTGCCCATTGCACCCTCCACAGCCCAGTGCCTGCCCCTGGGAAGGACCTGCCGCCCCTCTCTGTGGCTCCTCCTGACATTGCCAAAGGGCGCCAGCACGCAGCGTGTCCCTGCAAAGGGAGCTTCTGCGATGAATGGCTCCCTCGGGTGTGTGTCTGTCTTCTGGATCTTCGGTGTGATTTTGCTTCCGCAGGACTCTCATCGTTGGTGATTTGCTTCTTCCTTTACTACCAAGCACGGGAGGCTCACTGCCCTTCCAAAGCGGTGCCTGCCCTCCAAAGCCGCACTCCCTGCTTGGACGCAACCCCTCCTGACCTCCCTGGCCCATGGCCGCGGCCCGGGGCTCCCTCTCTTTCGCCGTGGCCCAGCGGGGCAATGCTGGCTCTGACCAGGGTCTCTCTCCTTGGTTCTGTCACAGGCTCTGAGGCCTCATTCCATGTGTGGGCACTTGAATTTAAGTAGCTACCTTCCCCTTCCCGTCTCACTGAATTACTCTTTTTGAGAGGTAAAATACTGTTTGGTAAAGAGGCATTAGGTAAAACTATTCCTGTCCACGCAATTGGCAATAACTTCCCCCAAACGAGGAGGTCACTAATAGGGGTCACTCAATAGAATCAGTAAAACAAAAACAGAGGCCAGCGCGCCCCATTCAGTTGCATTATTCCCGGGTGTTTGACCCCACAAATGCCAGTGTCCACAGCCCCACAGACTCTGCCTTTACAGGCTGCGGGGGGAAAATAACCGACAGTGGGTGCGAACCCCGAGAACGAACGCCCCTGTCGGGAAGGGCTCCTAGGCTCAGAGTCACAGGCAGAGCCCAGCGGCTGCTGCTGCTCAGGGGCCTCCACGCAAACGGAGAAGCCGGCACTGGACGGTCCCCCTGCGCTGCGCCCCCTGCGCTGCGCCCGCGCCCAGGAGTCCCCAGGAGGGTTTCAACCTGCAGGCCCCAGGCTTTGCTCGGGGCTGTGCAGCCACGCCCCCTCAGCACCCTCAGGAGGACCCCTGAGAGGCTCCGCCCCAACCAAACAGGACTGTGTTTTTTGGACCAATTGAACTGGGAGGACTTAAAAATCCTCATTTGCCTGAGAATGAACCAATCGTTCATTGGTCCCCGGGGCGGGGACTTCTCTCTAGGTAAGTCAGCTCCCCTCTGGTTCACAGAGCACTTCACCTCCCCTGCCCCCCGCCCCCCCCAAAGCTGCAGACGGCTGCTTCCCCTGCAGGAGCTGAAACACTGAGGCGCGCAGAGCGGGACAGAGTGGAGCTGTCTGGCCCGGAAGGGGCCTCGTGCCCGGGGCCTCCTCACAGCCCTGCCGCTCCACGCGGGACGGGCTGCTGCATGCCTGAGCCGCGACATCACTGAGCTCTCTCATGGCCGTGCTGTTTCCTCATTGAGCTGTTCGCACCGAACAAAGTGTTCTCATTCACTGTACCCCAAGTTGGAGTTCCTGAGGGCACCGAATGGGTAGCGACGACCATCGGTAACCTTGGTCAGGTTGTAAAGGTCATAAATCACCGACCAGAAAGAGGGGAAAGGACATCAACTCTGCTGATGGCACAAATAAATACGTGTGGTGACAACATATAAACTGATGCAGAACAGCATGGGAGGAAGGCGAGGTGGCTTTGGGCAGCCGGTCCAGGGGGGCTCAGAGCAGTGTGAGCCGAGCGGGAGAGAGCCCTGTTCCGAGAAGCACCGCAGACGGCGCCGGCCACACAGCCGCAGGCACGCGCACTGATGAAGTGAACCAGCAGACACCAAACCATTTTATCTGCAGCATCGAAAGTTTAAATATTCAGTGTTGGGGGGTATCTTGTTGGGCAAGTGGTGTTCCCCTTCTAAGCAGGGCACCCACGGTACAGGATTTCTCTGTCACTGTATTCTTATCAAAACAGAACGCCAGCCGTGTCCAGGTCACACGATCTGCCAGGCTCCAGAGGCCACCGGGCAACGTTCTGGGGGCCCCGGGGTGGCGGGGGCCTACCCTGGCTGGGGAGGGCTGTGCGTGCGCACACACCGGGCATGGAGAGTCACACTCGGTTTTACAAAGAGGTGGTGTCCGAGCATCTGCCAAACGGAAGAGAGGTGTGGGACCAGGCCCAGGTGTGCTGGGGCTGGACAGGGAGGGTGAGGGTGCTCCTTCGGTGGGGGCTAGTGGCCAAAGGCCTGGTGTCCCAGAGTGCATTGCTTTGAACCCACAAAAAGGCAATAGGGAGCCATGAAAAGTTTCGGGTAAGGAAGTGACAGGAACACGCAGGCCCGGCCCAGCCCCTGGACCCCTTGCAGGGAGGGGGCTCGGGAAGCCCTACCTGAGCCCGGCTGCTTCTGCGTGCCTGCTCTCCAGCTGCTCAAGCTCCTCAGAAGCCAATACCATGCCGCTGTCCGTCTGGTTGTCCTACGTGGAGAGAACAAGCCAAGGTTCTGAGGCCTGGCTGCAGGTGCCCACCCTGGGCAGGATGGGGCCACAAGCACCGCACGGCTGCCAACCTCACACCTCTGGTGAGCAGGGAATGGGCATCTGTTCCCTCCTCAGAGCACACGGCAGAGGGTCATCACCCATCCACACAGAGAAACTGAGGCCTGGGAGCTACGCCTGCCAGTGCTCCAGAGGCAGCAAAGGCTAGAATTCCCCATGTTGGGGGACCTACAGGACAGCCATGCATGTATCAGGGTGTTAGGACAGGGGCCTCAAGGTCTGAACAGCCCTTACTAAATGCTGCTCTTGCTAAACGTTACAGTGTAGCACAGTATTGTTGCAGACGCGGGTAAATAGGGTAAGCTTGAGAGGAACTCACACCAGGTAAATGTAGACAACTGCAAAAAGAAGTCACGGTGCAACTGACCAAATAGAGTACCAATGCAGGGGCGAAGCCTCCCTTCGGGGAGGATTTGGGTTTGCCATCTCCTTTACTTGTTGCCAAGTCAACTACCTGCGACTACCACGTGTAGTTTCTTGAACAGAGCACCCCAGGCAGCGAACTGGTGAGTTTGGGAGCGAATCTGGTGACTCAGATGGAACCCTCTGGAGAGGACACCCTCTCAACCTGGGGGGGCAGTGGGCACGAGTGGCAGCTGGCCGGGGCCCACCCGCCTGCATCTCCACGGGACGAGGACCTGCTCCGGGGGATCCCTGCTCAGGGCTGACCACTAGGACATCCCGGGGGCATCTCCACTCCCGAGGGTGCCTGTCCTGCAGGAGCTGGGTTGTGTTCTCAGTGCCTTGTCTGGACTTCTCGTCCACGCATCAGCTATGCGAGACTCGAACCCAATTCCTGAGGGTGGCCCCTGGGTGCGTTCATTCTTCAGAATTGGACTGAAAGAGCTCTGTTCATCGGACTTAAGGAAATTAAGCACTTACATAAATTGAGAAATGTAACTAACGGGTCAGTGGCAGGGAACTGCTCCGTGCTGGGAGTCCGCCAGGCGTTTGGGAGGCGTGCTTTCTAGGCGCAGCTTCTTGGCTTCCTCAGGTCTCAGCCTTGACTGCTCACAGGCGAGCCCCTCCCCTGAACCCTCCCCTGCACCCCCCCGCCCCCTCTCCCGGCCTGCTTCCACCCAGGCAGGGCATTGTCCAGAGCCTCCAGGCCAGGGCGGAACTCATGAGGGGACATGGGAATGGCACCCCCACAGTTTCTGAACGCAGCGAGGCCCCGCTGGACGGGCTGCCCCCCCTTCCCCCAGCACGGAGGAGCCTCGGGGTTTCCAGGGGAGGTGACCTGGGACCAGCAGGACAGAGCGGCAAGGGCTTGGCTGTGGGACGAGGGGGCCAGTCTCTGGCTAATGGTGTAAAGCTATGTGCTGGGTTCCATGGGAAGAACTACTGGGTTATCTATGAACTGCCCCCATGAGACACCTCTTGCTTCTCTTCATCGAAGGGTGAGGAAGAAAACAGCCTGCCTGCTGCATCTCTTTGGAGAGTCTCACTGGCATAAGGAGGTGTCCTGTTAGCAGGTGTGGCTCCAGCAATTTTACCAAGGGTGTGGTGACAGAGGCCAAACCTCCCAGGTGTAGGGAAAACGAAATGAAACTACGATGACCTGATTGGATTGGTGCCAGAAAAAGAGAGAACGTCTGCAGTGGTTTAAACGTTCATTTCACGTTGGCTTTACTGGGCTTGCAGAGTAAAGGGGGCAGAACCGGCCACATCTGTGCACCAAGTACGCGGGCAAAAGGGCTTCCCAGCCACATGGTGTGGGAGGAAGACGGAAAAATACAGGAAACTGAGTTGCTTCAGGTAAGATTTTCAAGTGGTCTGACCAAGCGATTTAGGGGGTCCCTGTCCCTGCAGCATGGTTTTGAGGCCACTGACATGGGGAAGGTGNCTTCAGAATTGGACTGAAAGAGCTCTGTTCATCGGACTTAAGGAAATTAAGCACTTACATAAATTGAGAAATGTAACTAACGGGTCAGTGGCAGGGAACTGCTCCGTGCTGGGAGTCCGCCAGGCGTTTGGGAGGCGTGCTTTCTAGGCGCAGCTTCTTGGCTTCCTCAGGTCTCAGCCTTGACTGCTCACAGGCGAGCCCCTCCCCTGAACCCTCCCCTGCACCCCCCCGCCCCCTCTCCCGGCCTGCTTCCACCCAGGCAGGGCATTGTCCAGAGCCTCCAGGCCAGGGCGGAACTCATGAGGGGACATGGGAATGGCACCCCCACAGTTCCTGAACGCAGCGAGGCCCCGCTGGACGGGCTGCCCCCCCTTCCCCCAGCACAGAGGAGCCTCGGGGTTTCCAGGGGAGGTGACCTGGGACCAGCAGGACAGAGTGGCAAGGGCTTGGCTGTGGGACGAGGGGGCCAGTCTCTGGCTAATGGTGTAAAGCTATGTGCTGGGTTCCATGGGAAGAACTACTGAGTTATCTATGAATTGTCCCCATGAGACACCTCTTGCTTCTCTTCATCGAA
The DNA here is from genome assembly GCF_014824575.4 of Sturnira hondurensis. Lineage (NCBI taxonomy): Eukaryota > Metazoa > Chordata > Mammalia > Chiroptera > Phyllostomidae > Sturnira > Sturnira hondurensis. The sequence continues at coordinate 779,946 of NW_028082407.1, forward strand.
GGGTGAGGAGGAAAACGGCCTGCCTGCTGCATCTCTTTGGAGAGTCTCGCTGGCGTAAGGAGGTGTCCTGTTAGCAGGTGTGGCTCCAGCAATTTTACCAAGGGTGTGGTGACAGAGGCCAAACCTCCCAGGTGTAGGGAAAACGAAATGAAACTACGATGACCTGATTGGATTGGTGCCAGAAAAAGAGAGAACGTCTGCAGTGGTTTAAACGTTCATTTCACGTTGGCTTTACTGGGCTTGCAGAGTAAAGGGGGCAGAACCGGCCACATCTGTGCACCAAGTACGCGGGCAAAAGGGCTTCCCAGCCACATGGTGTGGGAGGAAGACGGAAAAATACAGGAAACTGAGTTGCTTCAGGTAAGATTTTCAAGTGGTCTGACCAAGCGATTTAGGGGGTCCCTGTCCCTGCAGCATGGTTTTGAGGCCACTGACATGGGGCAGGTGCACAGCCACGCACTCCCTGGTGCCAGAGCCCCCTCGGGCCCAGAAGACCCCTCAGACCCCAGATTCTGCTCTGAGCAGCCGCCCACTAGCGCCCCCTCCCGGCTCCGGAGCGGTGAGGTGGGTGCCGCCCGGCGAGGGGAGGTGAGAGAGCTCCCTCTCTGCACCCGTGGGCAGGGCCAGGTGCTTCTAAGCTGCGTCCCCCCTTGGGGAGTGGCTCCCACTCAGCCTGGGCACAGGCCCCTGGGGCTGTGGGAGTCTGCTGACCGGCAGAGGGACGGGCTGCCCGGGCATCAGCCCCGTCGGGAAGCACAGGGGGCAGCTCCGTGCTTTGTCCCCGCCGGGGCGGCCGTGGAGGTTTAGGGACAGAACACCGCGATGCCGCGTGTGGGCGGGGCCGGAGGGGCGGCCGGGCCTCCCAGGGCCTTCCTCTCCGCAGACTGTGCCAGGACGTCCAGGCTGCCCGGGCCTGCCCTCTGCCTCCCCACAGCCCCGGACGTCCGGGGCGTGCGTGGGGAGGCCATCTCGGCCCGTGGTCTCTCGGAGTCCCGAAGCTGGGGCTGAGAGGCGCTGGCACCGGCCACTCTGGCGGAGAGGGCGGGGCTGTGCGAGGGGAGTGGGTGTGGGCGAGAGCCGCCGGGCGGGGGGGGGTGGCCAGGCCGGCCCTGAAGGAGCACCCAGGCCCCAGGCGTCCCTGATGTCTGCCTCCCTGAGCTGGGACGCACGCCCCCTGCATTTACCGAGGAGGCCTTGTAGGTGGTTGGGGTCATGGGAAACTCTTCGAATGCCTTCATCCTGGAGGCGCCCTGGGTCTGCGCCCCTCTGGCCAAGCTCCCGGGAAAAGCCACACAGTTGTAGTATCTGTGGGGAGCAAACGGTGCTGAAGGGGGGCACCACAGTGCCCTCCGGGGGACTCGGGCCACCTCTCCCACCCCGTCTGCTGCCGAGCAGCACCCAGGTCTGGGGCTGCAGTGCTGCCCAGGCTCCTCCCGGGCACCCTCCCACTTCTCCGCAGAGAGGCCGCTGCAGAGGGGAGTGGACCTGCCGGCCAGCTGAGGTGAGAGACGGGGAGGCCCCCCCCAGGACGACTGCCCTGTGCCAGTGGCAAGCGGTCCCAGGGCTGCAAGCCCCCGCCTGGTTGGCACATGCACACACATGTGTGTGCACATGCGTGTGTGCATCTGCATGTGTGTCAAGCCATTCATGGAAGGAGCCTGGTGAGAACCAGAGGGCCTTTCCTGTCCCCAGGCCTGGTCCTATTTCTCATGGGGGTGGGTGGGCAGGGTCTCAGGGCCCTCAGCAAGGCCAGTGGGAGTGTGGAGCACGAACAGCCACCAAGAGGGACCTCTGGGACCCCAGACTATGTCTCAGTCCTGGGCTCCGGTTAGTGGGGGCCCACCCTGCTCCCAGGGTCTCTGTCAGTGGCCCTGGAAACTCATTGCCCCTCCCTTTTCTCCTCAGGCGAAGTGGAGCTGGCCTGGCCACCGTGCCCCAGAGGCGCTCCCTCTGGACTGGAGAGTGGGGGCAGAGGCCGGAGTGCAGGGAAGACAGAGGGCAGAGAGAAGGGCTGAGGGGCAAAGAGGAGGCCACGGGCCTGCAGGGCCCCTGGCTGACTGGGGAGTGGGGCTCTGCTGTCAGAAGCACTCTGCAGTTGAACTTGGCAGAGAGCGGCCTCTCGAGTCCTTGTGGTTTGCTTTTCCCTGATGACTAGTGAGGATAAGAGACACCACGTCCACACTGTCCTCTTCCAACCGGGGGAGCCCCTGGACCCAGGGAGGGCGCCTGACCTGGCAACCATGCTGTGCCGGAAGGGGCCCGGCCAGCCGCCCTCCTCGGCGGCCTCAGCTTTCGCAGAGTGCAGGGCCGTGGTGGACGTCTGCCAGAAGCTGCCTTCCTCTAGGCTCAAGCCACAGGGTGCCGTGTGGTCCTCCTCTTCCTCCTCCTGGGAGCAGGAACAGGAGAGGTGGCAGGGTCAGGGCCACCATGGCCCCCCACCACCCAGGCCCTGGGGACTGCAGGCATGCTGGGCCTAGAAGGGCTGCGCTCTGAGGCCTTGCAGGGGGCTCGGCCAGAGCACCTTCCCCAGGGCGCCCGGCTCGGCCACCCAGGGACCACCACCAGCACCTCCTACCCTGTTCTTGAGGCACAACTGGGCACCAAGTGCCCAGGGGCAGGACGTCTCCCTGCCCTGCTCCAGGTCCCAGAGCACCCAGGGGAGGGACACGTGAGGCAAGGGCAGATGCAGAGGAACAGGAGGTGGGGCTGTTGGGGGTGGAGGGGGAGGAACCTATCACTTCTGCTCAGAGCAAGGAACTCCCTGAGGGCCGAGAGGGGCTCACCTGTGGGCCCCCGCCCAGAAGCAGGTTCCCGAGCATTTCCACCAGCTCCGAAAACGCAGGCCGCTCTCTGGGGTCTCCGGACCAGCAGCTCAGCATGATGCGGCGTCTGCGGGAAGGCAAGGCTGGACTGGGTATGAGGGACTGCACCCAGCACTGGCGGACCCTGCCCCCTCCCCCGCCTGCCAGCTTCCATTCCCATGTCCGCCTGCACCAACCCCCTGCTCCTGCCCCCTGCCTGCATGCCCCCTTCCATCCCGGAAGCCTGCTTGGCCAGCAGACTCACATGGCAGGAGAGGCCAGTTCTGGGGCCTTCATCCGGGTGCCCTCTTTCAGCTGCTGGCAAAACTCCTCGTTGATCTGCACCCCAGGGTACGGGGAGGCTCCTGGCAGCAAGAATGGGGGGGTAGGTGGGTGGGAAGCAGGTAGCTGCTGCTCCGCCCAGTTTCCCAAATTGCTCTGCTCTGGTTGCCACCGTGGGTGCTCATCCCTGCTCAGCTCTGCGCAGGGCCTGGGCAAGGCGCTCCCCTCCCCCAGGGCCAGTTTTTCATTTGGTTCCAGCAGGAACCTGGCACTGCCCTGCCTGTAAGGCCTGTGGTGGGCACTGGTGCTTTCCAGCCGAATCAGCAACAATAGGGCTCCCGGATCGCCAGGGGCCTTGGGGCCTCCCTCTGTCTGCCCGCAGCAGGCCATGCAGCAGTTCAAGGCAGGCTGCTCCCTGCCTTGTGTGAAGCCCCACACAGCTCCCCTTAGACAGAAATTCCAGATCCTCACTCAGCCCTGAAAGGCCCGAAGGAGCTGCCAGGGCCACCTCTGCTCCCTCACTGCATCTGTTGACCCTGGCCCTGCCCACCTCCTACACTCAGGGACCGTGGCCCTAGCCTCTGTCCTCCTGGGCCCACCTGCCTCACCACACCCCTTCGCCAGCCCAGCCTCCCGGGCCCCTGGCTCACAGCACGTGTCCTCCCTGGGTGCTCCGGGCTCTCCCTTCAGTAACAGCATTCAACCCGCTGGTTCACTGCCTGCTCCCCTCCCCTCAGTGTAGGGGCTTCTTCATCCTGGTCCCAGCAGGGCCCAGGCTCCCACATGGGGCTTGCATAAACAGGCGAGCCCCCAGAGTGAGCCCCCAGACACCTGAAGTCCCTTCCTGGCCCTGGAAGCAGCAGCTGAATCCCCACAGCAGGTGAGAAAGGGCTCTGCAACGGAGGGGGACTGTGGAGGACCTGCTGGGGCTCGTCCAGCACCCCCCAGAGGTGCTAGGGTGGCCCACGCATGGGGGTCACAGGGGCTCTCAGAATGACTGGGGCTGTGTGCCCCGTGCTGCCCGGGCCCCTGCACCACAGGGCTGGTGGGGCCTGGAACCTGCGGTCCCGCAGTCCCCGCCCCACGCCCTGCTCTGCACTCACCCAGGGAGAAGATCTCCCAGAGAAGCACCCCAAAGGACCACACGTCGCTCTGCGTGGTGTACACCTTGTCGAAGATGCTCTCCGGTGCCATCCACTTCAGGGGCAGCCGGGCCTGCAGGCGGCAGAGGGAGTGTGGCTCCTGATCCTCGGTTCCATCCCCACCGGCCTGCCTCAGACGCTCCGCAGGTCACCTGGGTCCCTGCATGCCCTCAGACCTTCCCTGTGGGCAGCAGGGTGGGCCCCGCACTGCTCCCCCCATCCGGAGACCCTTGGCCTGCACTCACACTGCCTTTACGAACGTAGTCGGGGTCCTTGTAGATGTCCCGGGCCAGGCCGAAGTCGCAGATCTTGACCACATCGCTCTCTGACAGCAAGATGTTGCGAGCAGCCAGGTCTCTGTGGATGCACTGGGGGCACGAGCCCGTGGAAGGGGAGGTCAGCAAAGGCCCCTGGGGCAAGGCCATGGCCACGGCCATGGGGAGGCCCTGCTCCTTCCACCCTGGATCTCTGGGCACCCCCAGGACTCGCCGTGTGGGGGGCTTGTGGAGGTTTTGGGACAGCCAAGGAGGCTGTGAGGTGGGACAAACTCTGATTCCACATCCAGCTCTGCTGCTGACCGGCTGGAAATCCCGGGGAATCATCTCCCCTCCACATGAGCTCAGTTTTCTCCACCAAGTGGGAGAAACGCACCTCAACCTCAGGGTCATTGTGGAGGGAGTCGGGACCGCTCACGTCATGGCGTGCCGGTGGGTCCCCTTCTCCCCTCTGAAGGGCCTGCGGGGCAGTCACCTTGCGGGAGGCCAGGAACTCCATGCCTCGGGCCACCTGGAAACTGTAGCAGACAAGGTCTTCCATGGTCAGCGGGCTCAGCCATAGGTCCTCGGCTGTATAAAGGAGCAAGGCGGGCTCAGGGGGGTCCCCTCTGTGATCCCCAAACTCCGCACCACCCCAAAGGCTGTTCACCCAGCCCCTGCTGCATCTCTTCTTGCCCTCGGTCTGCACTCTGCCACCGCCACCGCTTCCCGGTCAGTGAGCACTGCTGCACCACCGGACCTTTGCACCTGCTGCATCTGCTCCACCTCCCTGTCTGCAGGGAAAACTCCTGCTCATCCAGGGAGGCCCAAAGCAAATGTTAAAAGCTTCAATGAAAACCGCCCCCCATCAGTCCTGCTTTCCTAAGGCAAACCCATTACCCTGCTCCCATACAAGCCCCACCAGGAAGGCTCCAGGTCAGCTTATGCCACTGTCCCCTGACCATGAAGTATCATGGTGCCTGCCACATTTTGAGCATAAGGAAGTCAGGCTCTTACCTTCTGGGGCTGGAGGGGCCCGCTCCGCCCTGCCCTTGCCAGTCAGCAGCCTCGTGAAGAGCGCCCTTTCACTGGTGCTGGGTTGCCGCCTCTCAGCCCGGGCGCCCGCCACCATGGCACGGAAGCGCCTTCGCTGCTCGGAGGACTTCTCCTGCGATACACAAAGCGGGTTGAAGGGGGCCTACCACCTACAGCAAAGGCATCACCCCAGCCCACCTTGGCACCCCACTGGCTCACTGCAGAGCTCTGGCCCTTGGAGGGTGCCCACTTACTGCATAGGGGCTGAAGGCCTCCCGCTTGGCACGCAAAAAATTGGAGAGGTTGCCGTATTTGCAGAACTCCACGATCACCATCAGGGGCCCTGGGGAAGAGAAGGGCAGGGCAGGGCAGGGCAGGAGCTGAGTGTTTGGGGAGCCAGGGTGCGGGGAAGGGCTAGCACCGCAGCAACATCCCTGCCCACCAGCCCTCCTCCTCCCCAAGCACCCACAGACGCAGTGCTCCGAGGCCCTTGCCTCCCACGCAGGGTGCCCGACCCCGTACCGTTAGGCTTGGTGCATGCCCCCAAGAGATTGACCACGTTGAGGTGGTTGCCGATGTGGATTAGGATCTTGAGCTCGGACATCAGCGCGCGGTGCTCGCTAGCGGTGGCGCCCTCTGGAGGGGACACAGGGGCTTCGCGTGGTGCCCGGTCCACCCGCCTCGCCCCAGTCCCAGCGCTTAGCTGAGGCGTCTTCAGCGCTCTCGCCAGCAGGGGCACAGTGTGCCCAGCACTGCCCAGCCGCCTCGCTGAGGCAGGAGGTTCAGGTGGGGTTGGGAATGGTGACTCAGACCTGAGCCCCAGACCCAGCTCGGGCTCCCAGGGACTCCCTTGCAGAGCCTTGCGTGTGACCCTGGCTCTGAGACTGCTTCTCTCCCTGCACCGCATCGCTCCTAGCCCTCCTAGAGCGGCTGCTCCTCCCGGGCTCCCCTGCCCCTCCCTCCGTTGGCCGACCCCACACCTTTCAGCATTTTCACAGCCACGGTGTCACAGCTGCTGCCTTTGTTGATTCCGAAAGCGGAGGCTTCCACCACCTTCCCGAAGGCCCCGTGGCCCAGCACTCTCCCTGTGGGGACGGGGAGCCGAGTCCAGGTGAGCCGCATGGAGGTGAGGGTGCAGAGGGGCTGGCAGTGGGGGCAGCCGGGGTGGGGGCCGGGAAGGAAGGCCCAGAAGCGGGAGGGAGGGCAGGAGCCCCTGTGCCAAACAGGAAGAGCCTGGGGGGCAGAGCAGGCAGAGGCCGAGGACAGGCAGACAGGAAGCCCTGCATCCTCTCCCAGCAGGTGTGGCGGGCCCGCCCTGCTCAGAGCAGCGGGACGTGACCCCGGGGGGCCTGGGAACTGGGAGTCCTGGCTGTGGTTCTGGGCGTGCACTCCCAGATGGATAGGTCAGGACAGATGGGGGCCGGGCGGGACTTCCTGGCAAGAGTTCTGAGAATGGGTGAATTTCAGGGCTCCAGCCTGCGGCCTCCGCCAGGTACGACAGGGCGGGCAGGGTGCGCTGGGTGCGGGCCTCACCGAGGTGCAGCCGGTCCCGGGGGAATTCCCACTGGCTGGCATCGTAGGACAGGTATTCGCACTGCTCCTCCAGGGGCACCTCCCCGGGGTCCATGATGATGGACAGGTAGCCGGTCTTCATGTCAGCGTGCGCTGGCTGGGGGTGGGGGTGGGGGTGGGGATGGCTCACTGGCTGGGCCATCGGTCCGTGGCTAGGGCCCAACTCAGCCCAGGGCAGATGGGACTCTCAGTGAGGGAGAAGAGCCCGACACGGAGGGGTCAGGGCAATAGGGCAATAGGGCAATTTCCAGGGAGGTGAGGGTGCGGGATATCTCATGGCTGGCCCAGGTGGAGAGAGGCCCTGCGAGGAGCCGGGGAGAGGAGCGCTCACCCTCCTCATGTTGCAGAAAATGACGAGGAGGAGGACCCAGAAGAAGACGGCGATGACCCCGGTGCCAACGAGGATCACTATCTCCATGCTGCTTTTATCCTCGGAGCCTGAGTGGGCAGACGTGACCGGGTGTAGAGGGGGCAGCAGCCCTCCGCGCGAGCGCACCCTTCTGGCGGCATGACTTCAGAGGGGTGGCCGCAAGAAGGCACCCAGCGAGGGCGGGAGGTGGGTGGAGGCGCGCGAGGGCAGGCCGGACCTTCCACGGCCACACTGGCGGAGGAGTTGACGCAACCCTTGGCGTTACACACGCTGCACAGGTAGCGGCCCGCGTCCTCCTCGCGCACGCGCTGGATGCTCAGCTTCTGGTTCGAGTCCGCCAGGTCGATTCCTGCAAGAGGCGGGTTATGCATTCAAGTTCAGATGGGTCTGGGGGCTCCAGAGCCTCCGCACCCCGCTCTTTGGCAGGCCCCGCCCCCTACCGGACTCTTCCTCCAGCAGCCTCTCGTCTTTGTACCACAAGATGCTGGGCACGTGCGTCCCAGCCACCCGGCACCGCATCTCCAAGGAGTCGCTCACGTTCACCAGGAGGTCAGTCAAATTCTGTGCAAGCCTCGGGGCTTCCAGCGCTGGGGGCAGGAGTCAAGAGGGAACTAAGTGGATTGCAGAAAGCCGGAGGGCCCCAGAAAGGGGCCTCCAGAGAGCAGAAAGCAGGGTGGGGAGGGAGGCGTGGGTGGCCACCCGATGCCTGCTGGGCTGGGGGAGAAGGCTACACGGGCCATTTTCCCGCTGGCCCTGCTCGCCTTACCCTGCACGGACAGGTACTTCTTGTGGCAGTGCTTGTCCTGGCTGTGCCGGTCCTGCACCTCGCACACGTAGTCGCCCTCGTGCTCGGGCGCCACGCGGGGGATGGTCAGAGTGAGCGTGGTGTGGCGCGCCCCGGGTGCTGCCTCCTCCAGGCTGGCGGCCAGCGGCGTGGCGAACAGGTGCACGTTCTTGCAGTCGAGCATCAGTGGGTTCCCGTGCGAGTCGTGCAGCGTGGACAGGTTGAGGCGGTACCAGCGCAGGTGCTCATACTTGTAGTTGTCCGCCTGGCAGCTCAGGCGCACCGCCTGGCCTTCCAGGGGCTCCTCCGACGGCTCCGACTCGATGCTGAAGCCATCGGGGATGGCTGGAAGGGCAGGAAGGACCGCGGTGACTCTGCGCCGGTGATGTGGTGACTCACCTGCCAGGTGCTTGCTCGTCCTTTCTCATCGACCTTTGGACTCACTCAGCTCTCGACCAGGGGAGACCACTGCCCCTTACTGACCACCACGCAGTCACAGAAGTCAGCCTCACCGGTTGTCCTCCCTCCTGCCAGCCCCAGGGCCTCTCCTGGACACACCCCACCCACCCCAGCTGCTGCTCCCACTTCTCCCGTGAGCTCCTCTTCGCCTGGCCCAGTGGGGGCCAGAGTCCTCATCCTGCTTCACTGTTGACCACACCCCACCACTGTCCTGTCCTTGAAACATTCTCACCGCCTCCTTAGCTTTTGTTGTAGCTTTCGAGCTCTGATTTCCTCTGGCCACTCCTTGTCAGGCTCCTGGGGGCCCCTCTCATTGCCCCCCAGAGTGTTCTCTAGCTCCCTCTTTCTTCTGGGTCCCCGGCCACACCCCTAGGCCTAGGAACTCCCTTTCACCAAGTTCTGAGCTTTCCTGAGGTCACTAACATGTTGGACAATCTGAGGACACCAGGGACCTTCTCCCAGGGCAAAGCGTACCAGTGAGCCACTGACTTCAGACCCAGGGCCTGGGAGGGGGTGGGGAGAAGCAGGACAGCACCCTGGGGGATGGGAGGGGGAGGCCCCTCCAGGGCCAAAGTCAGAGAGGGTGCTGCTCCACCCAGTGGGCTGGCACCCCAGTCCTGGTGCCATGGTCTGCAAGACTGTCCCCCATGCCCTGATGTCTCTCCTGGGTGCCCCACAGTCACCAGACCTGAGTGGGCCCCCGCCCGGTTCCCCCCTCTCCCAGCCTGCTCTCCTCTCGCGCCCACCCACCTGCCCGCCCCCTGGCCCCCACCAGGCCCACCCGCGCACTCACTGGTCACATAGAAGTAGATGAGCCGCTCATCCTGGCCCACCTTGTTGAAGACCACGCACTTGTACATGGCGGACACGTTGGCGGACTGGATCACGAGCTTGCTCACCGTCTGGGCAGAGCACAGGCTGAGAGTCCGTCTCCTGCCCTGACCCTCCCCTTCTGCAAGGCTGTGCCCACCAGGCATGGGGGAAACTGAGGCTCCGAACTGGAGGTGATGGAGCTCAGAGGCAGGGCCAGGAGTGTACAGAAGAAGTGAGGCTTGGGGCAGCAGAGGCCAGGGAGGGGGGTAGTGCTCCTAGGAGAGGCCAGGGGACAGTGATCTGGACGGCTGGCATTGCTCTGGGTGGGGCCAGAGGGTGGCAACAGGCAGGGCCAGAGAGAATTCTGGCTGTGGATGGGCTCAGGCTGGTGCCATCTGAGGAGAGGACAGGGGCCCGGAGGTGCTGGGTCCGTCCCAGCCAGGGTCAGGAGTCAGTCTGTGGCCTAAGATGAGCAGCAGGTCCCTGTGTGGGGCCTGTGTGACGTGTGTACGTTGGCCCCCGGGGGGCCCACACCACCTGTCATCCCGGAGCCCTGGACAGTGGCAGGGGGAGGCTGGGCCCTAGACTTCCAGAAGGACTCCAGCCTGGGGCAGTAGGAAGCTTGGAAACGGGAGGAGAGAGGGCTCTAAGCTCTGCCTACCACCCTATGATGCACCCCCCAGCCCACTCGAAGCTGGGCACTTCCTGGCTGGGCCTGGAACAGGAAGAGGCTCTGGAGGTGTGCAGGAAAACAGGAAGTGACCGTAGGAAGTGGGTGCCTTTGTTTGGTCCCCTCCCCCGCCTGGCGTCTTCTAAGCATTGCCCCCAAGGCTGGGCCAGGGGCTCAGCAGCCTTTGGTAGGAGCCAGGCCAACCCCGAGCCCGTGGGCAGCTGCAGCCCGTGGCCTGGCCAGGCAGCCTTGAACCGTATCTTCCTTGTTTGGGAAGCAGCTGGCCCTCCCCACACACACAGGCCAGGAGTGGAGGCCCAGAGACGCTGTGGAAAGTTCGTGACTCAGCAGCTCCCTGAAAAGCCCTGCCTGGTGGGAGCCACGGAGGCCTGGACTGGACGCCTCCCCTCAGCTCTCCTCCACTCCTGCTGGGCGGTGGCCTGGCTGGTTCCTACCTTGTTCTTCCCCTCCACGAACTCGGTCCAGGAGTCCAGACTCTCGATGGGGTTCACGGCATCCTGTGTGGTCACCTGCCTCCAGTCCCGGCACTGCAGCATGCGGTCCCGCTGCTGCCACCGCCGGCTGCTGGGGACGAGGACGGACACGGGCCGGTCAGCAGCGTGGCAGGGAGGGGTCATGTTGTCTTGCTCAGGGTCCCCTCCTACGCTGTGGCGGGTAGGGCTGCCTTTGGCTGGGGGGAGCAGGGCCGCAGAGCCACTGGCTCTTGGAACAGTCTCTCACTGGGTACGCTCAGGGCCTCTGACCGTCCTGCAGGGGCTGCCAGACACTGCCTTCCAGAAGGGGCCAGCACAGGCAGAGTGGCACCCGGGGTGGCTCTGTGGCCCCTTCCTTGAGTGTGCCCCTCCTGCAAGGTCCGCCCAGACCCCCAGGGGTGGCAGTTAACACTGCCTTCCTAACCTCTCCCTTCCTCCCCACGCAGACGGGGTGTGTCCCACTAGGGCCTGGGCCCCCATGGGAGGCTTGCCTCTGCCCAGGGCAGAGCACAGTGGCCAGGGCACTGTTGCGGGTACCGAACATCAGAAGGAAGCGAATTTGGGGGTGCCAGCCGTGACTGACAGCCTTGTGGTCTGGAAGACTCTCTTGTGAGCCTTGGACAGGGGAGACCCAAGGCCACCCCTACTGCACCTGCCTCACTGACCACGTTGGGACCACAGCCCCTCCCTGGTGTCGCTGCCCCGGCTCCTCCCTCAGTGCCAGCTCACGTCCCTCCCCACCCGTGACCCTCCAACCTGCTTGTGATAATCTCTTGCTAAGTGGCAAACGGGCTCTGGCACTCCCACTCAGCACCCTTCACTGGCTCCCCAGCACCTTCCCTCCTGTGGCCCACCTCTGCACCCTCCTCTCCTGTGCCCTGCTGCCCGGGGCCTGTCTGTCCCATTGGCACTCCCTTCGATGTAAGGGAGCACAGCCCAGCAGGTGGCCTTGGGGAAGTCACACCCCTTCTCAGACCCTCAGTGTATTCCACTGCAAGGGCTGGCGGTAAGCTCTAGGCCGGGGAGATCCTGAGCATGGGCGAGGTCGGTGCGCTGCACCCACGTTCAGCCCTCTCCGGACTGTGGCCAGTTCCGCCTGTTCGGTAGGAGGTGCGCTCCTGGACCAGCGGCATCGCCCGGGTTCCGTCCGAGGACCCCAGGACGTGCCATCCAGGTGCGAGGGCAGGTCTGACCCGTGCAGGAGGCTCTGAGCCTGGCTTGCACGGATGGCGACGTGGTGGGGGCGGGTTGGGGGGCGCGTTCAGTGCGGTGGAGACAGGGTTTGAGTTTAGGGCCGGGCTCTGGGGGAGGCGTGAGCCGCGAGTCAGGGCCGTGGCCGCGGACCGGGCTGGGAGGTGGGGCGAACGGGCTGGAGCCCCACTCACAGGCTGCGCCGGGCGAAGGTCTTGCAGGGCGTCCACGGTCGCCAGTGCCACTGCACGCTGAGAGGAGGGGGCACCCCATAGGCAGTGCAGGTGAGGGCCTGGCGGCTGCGGTGGGAGTAGGTGGTCGGGGACGACGCCTCCTTCTCGTGGATGCTGGGGGGCACTAGGGGCGCAGGCAGGCGGCGGTCAGCGGTCCCTCCAACCACGCCCACCGGCCCGCCCGCCGGGCCCGCCCCTACCATTCACCACCAGCTCCAGGCTGATGTTGCGCTTCAGGCCAGCCACGGAGTTCAGCAGGGCGAGGGTGTAGATGCCGGCACTGGCCTCCGTCACCTCCTTGAGCACCAGAGCGTGCGGACTGTGGCGCCCCGGCACAGCCTTCCTGTCCTTGTACCTGGCCGGGGAAGGGAGTTCAGGTGCTTGGCGGCTGCTCAGTCCCACCCCCGGGCACTGGCTCCCCGCCACGCCCCAGCCCCCACAATGGGGAGGTGCGGTGAGGAGGCAGCCCCCCAGGCTAGCCCAGGAGGCTATGGGGTGCAGGGCGGGGTGCAGGCTCTGCTCTGGGGAGCAGATGGGCGTGTCTCCAGGTACCAGCGTGGCCACGGCAGGCTCAGGAACACAAGGTCTGCCCTCTCAACAGCTCCTCGGGGCTCCTACAGGGCATGAGCTTCTGCCCGGTGCAGTCGCCGTATCTGGGGCCTGCTTGTGGCCTGGAGCAGGCCCTGCCGGCCTTCAGAACAGGCTCTGTCTCTTTCTCACAGGCTTCCGTGGTGCATGGGGCGAATGCGAGGAGGTACACTCCTCGAGGGGCACAGCCTGGACCCTTACTTCGTGGGGGCCCTGGCTCACCCTCTGCTGGCTCTGTGCCCCCCTCCCTCCTACCTGTGGTCAAGTACCCACTCAGCAGACAGGCCTGTTCTGGGCCAGGCCTGCTCGCTGCTCCCTGGTTTCCACACTGACTGTCTGTCTCCCCCACGAAGCGGTCCCCACTCAGGCAGCACCGTCCTGGGTGTGCCAGGCCAGAGGGACACAGGAGAGGCACAGACCTCAGGCAGGGACCAACAGTGAGGGGGATGCAGGGGTCCTGCTCTCAACTGGGAGGTTCGTGACTCACTAGGGTCACAGCCACGTGGCCTGTGGACCCCGGTGCAGAGTCCCAAGTCTGCCGCCCGCTGCACCGGAGACCCTGGCAAAGCCCCTCACTGCCTGGTCTGAAAACAGGGGATGGGCGTGCACCTTCCAGCAGGGGGTGTGCGGCCTGAGGTCAGGCACTTAGTGTCAACCTGCTGCACTTGGGGTCCACACACCCCGGGGGACACTTTGGAGCCTGTCTGTCCACTTGGTTTCCATCCATTCGCTTCCTCGGGACCATAGCATGCCCAGAAGGGGGGGGCGCTGTGGGGCTGCAGTGACCACCAGCGCCCTGGCAATGTCTCTGTGAGCCTCGGGGCTGGCTGAGCTCTTCTGGGAGGAAGATGCTGGCCAAGTGAGAAGAGAAAGGCTGGGCGTGGCAGGAACAGTGGCGCACAGCCAGCTGTCTGGGGACCAGGCCTGGGCAGCCCCGGGTGCAGCAGAGCCAGCCACCCGGAGAGAGTCAGCCTGGTGGCCTTGGAGGGCAGGGGAGAGGGCCCCAGAGTTCTCCGGGAGGCTGCACCTGTGAGGGAGGTCTTATACCAGGGGTCCCCAATGGACCCCGAGGTCTGTAGCCTCAGAGGCTGGGTCACACCCAGGCTGGGCCCTCCCAGGAGAAGCTGCGTCCAGCCTCCAGCCAGCGGACTGGGCTGCAGGCCTAGGGTTCCTGGAGCCTCTGCTCCCCCAGATCCTGGCTGTGGGAAGAGGCTGTTCTGCCCGAAGTGGGTGCCCCAGGCCGGGAAAGGCGAGGCTCTGGGCTGAGGCAGCGACAGTGCCCCCTTTCCGGGCCTCTGCTCCTCCTCTGTGTGCTGGGGTCAGGGAGACGTGATGTCCCCGGGGGGGTGGGGGCACGTGGACTACTCAGGTGACTGGAGGGTGCAGGGGGTGCTATGCCTCCCCAAGGTCCACTGGGGGAGCCCCCCTGAGGGGCCCTTGCTGGCACTCAGCACCCCCTCACTCTCAGACCACGGACCGAGGCCCGTGGGCCTCCTCCTCAGGGCTCTCTCAGTCCCCTCACCAGGCCTGGCTCCACAGTAGTCTGGAGCCCCTGTGTCATCTCTGAATTTCTGGACCGGAGGGCCCTGGGGCGGCAGCTGGTTCAGAGTGAGGCCGAGGAAGCCTGGAGGCATTGCTCCAGGCAACAGGGCCCTCGGAGGCAGCGAGTGGGTGTGGGAAGCAGTTAGGTAGAGCCCCACACTTGTCCCCTCCCGACCCCCAAGGAATGGGGCCTGGGGGCATGGACAAGCGCTCACAGTTCAGCAGCCTCCCGGCCCACCTTCCCTCTGGCTGAACTGCTGCATTACAGGCAGGTTCTTTGAGTGTCTGCACAGGGGCCCCCACAGGCTCTCAGGACCCTGTTTGGGGGGTGCTGCCCTTCTGACCCGAGGGTCAGCTCTGGAGCTAGGCCTGGCAGGCCTGGAGGGGCAGGAGCCAGGACTGTACCATTGGAACTCCGGTGGGGGGTACGCTGCCAGCTTCACCGGCAGCTTCACCAGTGTGTCTCCAGCCGTGGCTTCCAGGATGGGACCCTTGAGCCACTCGACGCTGATGAAGGGCTTTTCTGCGGGACGGGAGACATTGGTGTGAATCCAGGCCCAGTGTCACTCCCCTACCCCTGTCCAGGGACTCCCCGTGTGGCCCCGCACCCAGAGGACAGACACTGAGACTGGGACTCCAGCCCACCACGTGTGGGGACCCGGCAGGCCGTCCACTCAGCCTCCCTTCCCTAGGGCTGGACTCCGCATTGCTTGGTGCACTATGACTTCTGACCCTGGGCCCACGCCGCACAAGGACCCTTGCTCCTCAGGCTTGAAGACTGATTTCCAGTCCATCCAGGCCCCGCTGGGCACACCGAGCCCAGCCAGGACGTACCGTGCACGATGACCTCAGTGCTGTCCTGGAACACGTGGACGCCATTGTTGGCCTTGCACATGTAGGTGCCCAGGTCCTGCTGGCTGACGTTGTGGATGGTCAGGATGCTGGAGAGCTCCGTGTGAGTCTGCTGGGTGCGCCGCTCGGGCACCCACTTCCCCCGCTCGGCCTGCCCGGGGAGGTGCAGGGTCAGAACAGGCAGGCCCTGGCAAAGCTGACCACCGAAGGCACATGCCGGCCCAGCCAGCACTGGCTCCGCCTGCCTGGGACCCAGGCCCAGAGTTGTCCTCGGGGCGGAAGAATTTCCCCCTCAGACCAGGGTGCCTGGGGCAGAGATCAGTCTGAACCTTCTCTCTGCAAAGGCTGGTGTGTGCCAAGGCAGGGCACTGTGGGCAGTGATGGGGACTCCTGGGGGTGGCTCAGGCACAGCCCCTGGCAGAGCTGCTGGCCTCACCTGCTTCCCTGGGTAATCCCAGTCGAAGGTGACGCCGGAGTTGAACTCAGCCCACACGGTGCAGTTCAGGACCAGCTTCTCCCCCACTAGCAGCTCCGTCGACTTTTTGGGGAACAGCTGGATGTCATAGAGCTCGTTGCCTGGCAACACATGAAGAGTGACACCCAACCCCCNTTCCCCCTCAGACCAGGGTGCCTGGGGCAGAGATCAGTCTGAACCTTCTCTCTGCAAAGGCTGGTGTGTGCCAAGCCAGGGCACTGTGGGCAGTGATGGGGACTCCTGGGGGTGGCTCAGGCACAGCCCCTGGCAGAGCTGCTGGCCTCACCTGCTTCCCTGGATAGTCCCAGTCGAAGGTGACGCCGGAGTTGAACTCAGCCCACACGGTGCAGTTCAGGACCAGCTTCTCCCCCACTAGTAGCTCCGTCGACTTTTTGGGGAACAGCTGGATGTCATAGAGCTCGTTGCCTGGCAACACATGAAGAGTGACACCCAACCCCCTGGCAGGACGGCACACAGAGTGCAGGGCACCTGACAAGACCAGCTGTGGCACCTACACCCCCATCACTGGGGGCGGGGGTCCCCACCTTCCTCCAGCAGTCTCCCTCCCAGGGACGGGAGCGGTCACTTGGCCACGAGCCTGCGGCCCCGGGCACCCCCACCTGTGATGTGCACGATGAACGGGTTGGAGTAGAAGGTCTGGCCGTGCCAGGTGGTCTTGCAATGCACATACAGGGCCTCGCGCAGCAGTGGGGTGGGCACCCGCATGCCCTGGCGGTCGTCCCACACCACGTTCTGCCCGTCCGGCTGCAGCACCGAGCTTTGCTGCGGAGACACGGCCATCAGCCCCCCGCCGCCCCTTTCTCCTGGCCAGGCCGATGGCTGCGTTTCCCAGTGGGCAGGGTGTGAGTGCCAGGTGCTGGGGTGGGGTGGGCCCAGGGCTGTACCGAGCGCAGGGTGACGTTGAGGCCGGGGGTGGACACCAGGCAGGGCACCCACACGGAGTCCTTCCTGTTGACCAGGAGCGTGGCCGGCTTGTTGATGAACGGCCGCTTCAAGTCTGCAGAGAGGGGGCCGTTGGTGGGGAGGGCAGGCGGGGTTCAGGGGCCTCTGACCCTCGGTCAGGGTCGGGGGGCAGCAGGGCAGTCCCATGAGGTCCTCAGGGGCAGGGTGGGGTGTCCCACCGCCCTGCCAGCCGCAGGAGCGAACGGGCCGGGCCCCCCACCTCTCACGAACACGTAGGTGCTGGCCGCCGTGGTGCCCTCGATGCGGGCCTTGATGTACTTGTAGTGGCAGCTATAGCTGCCCGTGTCGTTGGCGTGGGCCTCAGGAAGCAGCAGCACCTTACAGTAGGGCTTGGTGTCTGTGCCTGCGCAGTCTTGAACCAGCCCGGAGTCTTCGCTGTCCTTCCCCGTGGCAGGCGCTTCCTCAGCCCCTTTTCCTGTGGCTGGCCAGGCCCACTGGAGGGGGTGCTGCCCCCTGGCAGAGAGTGTGGAGGTGAGGAGGGACCCCTCTGCAGTCCCAGGGCCCAGGCTGGCCCACAACTTGTCTCACCCAGAGGGCAGGACAGCCCAGTGTCGGGGCACCCGGCACTGGCCCAGTACCCGGCAGGCACTGAGGACCCCAGGTCCCTGCCTGGTCCCTCGGGCCTCTGTGTGGCAGGCTGGCTTGCAGAGCAGCCTGGGCCCTGGTCAGAGCTGGGCTGCAGGGGCACTGGGCCATCGGTACCTGGCCTGGGCTGACGGTGGCTGCTGAAATGGGTGTAGGGTGACCTGGTGGTGGGCGGGCAGGGGGTGGCTGGGGCCCAGTGCCGGGTAACCCAGGGGTGGGTGCAGGGTGACTAGTCTGTGGCCCATGTGAAATGACTGGGGTGGCTGTGGGGAGGTGGGTGCAGGGTGTCTGGGGCTGCAGGGGCTGTGACTCCCATACCCAGGCTCCTGGGAGACACAGGCACCAGAGACCCAGGCCTCCAGGCTGGTCTGCCCCAGGGAGGGGCCACCTTTGGGGCTCCCACCACCACCGCCTGCCTCAGGTCTGCCGCCTCCTTGGCCTGACGACAGCAGGGACCCAGACCCCTCTGCTCCTATGATGGGGGCGGGGACTGATACCTGCAGGAGATGGACAGACTGTCCCCAGAGTCAATGACGTGTGTCTCCTCTGTGACGTTCAGGGCCGGGGGGGTCATGGAGTAGCCGCGCACCCGGCCTAGGGTGGGAGAGGGGTTAGGGCAGCGATGCGTCGAGTGAGTTCACACCTGAAGCCAATCAGGTGCAGGCCCCTCCCCGGGGCAGGGCCCTGAGCCATGCGACAAGGCTGAGCCCACCCTGGTGACGCCCGGCGGAGGCCTGGACTGGGCCCACACCTCCGGCCACCTGTCGAGAGCTGAGCTGCCAGCAGGACGCTGCCAGAGCACAGTGCAAACGCCGCTTGACACTGGGGAGGCCTGCAGCCTGTCGCCTGGGCCTCGTGACCCCCACGAATCTGCCCAAGGGCCCCTCCCTTCTGAATTTCAGACTCACAGCCCCTGTTCATGAGGTGTTCTCACACGGTGCAGACTGTCCCCAAACGTGCTCCCCCCTCAGTGCTGCCCACCTCATGCTCTGCCAGATCTCAGAGTCCACTTTGTCTTTCCTTGGTTCCTCCTACTGCTGTCCACCCTCCAGGCCCCTGCTGGCCAACCTAGCTCTTTCCACCTCCATCAGCCTCGGCCCCCCATTCCTCCTACAGGCTTGTCCCCAAACACACAAATGATCCCACTCGCCTAGTTGAAAACCCTCCCACATTCCTCTAGGAGCCCGGCCCCCACCCCCACCCCTCCTCGCCCATCACCATCCTGCCCGTGTGTGCGCGCGTGTGCATGCACGTGCATGTGTAAGTGTGCACCCCTGTGTGTGCATCTCTATCTGCGGGCATGGATCTGTGTGTACATGGGGCTGGTGTAGATATGACACGTCTCTGACATGTCAGTGAGTGTGTGTGCGTGTGTGAGGTCCTGGCACGCCTGGGGAGGTCTGGGTCTGGAACTCTGGCAGGTGCATCCTGCCGGGCCGCCTGAGACAACAGGAAGACAGGACTGGGTGGCTGGAGGCCCTGGGCTGTGTCCTGCCCCTCCTGGGGGGCAGTGCCCACTCTCCTGCCCCAGCGCCCAGCCCCTTTCGCCCCCGAGGTGCAGCTCCTCCATGCTCCCCTACACCACTCCTGCCCCGCCCCCCAAACTGCCCTAGAAGAGGCACCTGGGTGGCAACCTCATACACCAAGTCTCATTTCGGCACCCACAGGCAGTGCCAGCGCTGGGAGGTCCTCACCAAGCATCTGGTCACACCGTGCAGACAGAGAAACCGAGGCACCGCCACCTTCAGATGGCAGCCCCTCACTGGGTTGGCACTGTGCCTGCCACAACCCCTGAACCCAGGGCCCCTCCCAGCCCGCAGGCCAGCAGCACAGCGCCCCCTGGGGCTCTGCAGTGGGAAAGCAGCCCTGGCCTCTGCGGGTGGCTCCCAGCCACCCAGGTGGCTCCTCCAAGTGGGTTCTGTGGCCAGACCCACTCATCGCCAGGTGAGTGCCTGGCCTTCCACGCACACCAGTCCCCCACCATGCACCCACTGGGCTGCTGGAGGGGGGCACCCTGCAGTGGGGAGGCCCTCCTGGGGTTGTCAGGGCCTGGGGGCGGATCTCAGAGCAGTGGACAGGGATTAAAGCCACACCAGGCAGACAGCTGGCCACTGAGCTGTGCAGAAGGGGGCACCATGGGCTTGGGAGCAGAAACTGTGGGGTGGAGAAGCTGGCCCTCCCCATGGCCAGTGTGTGGCCTCCAGGGGCAGCCAGCGCCTCCCTGCTCAGGGACCGTGTGTTCCCCACCCCCGCCACAATGGCAGTGTTGCCCCTGGAGGGGGACGAGGGTCTCCCCTTTGGGGTGCACATCCAGGCACCCACCTGGTACCCCCAGCTCTGAAGCTGTGGCAGAGGTCACAGACATCACAGGCTCCTCTTAGCCTCCAAGATGAAGGGGGCCAGTCAGGCCCCTCCCTTTCACCCACCCCCTTCTCTTCAGCTTCATCTCGGGGCACATCCCCAAGAGGCCGGGGCCTCTCACCATCACCCCAAAGGGCCTGGCTTTGCACGACTGGAAGTCTTCCACCCCGAACGCTTGTGCTCCTTCCCCTGGAGAAGCTGTCTCATCCGAGTCTACCTCGTGCTTCTCTGCCTGGCAGGAGTGCGGGCGTGGACGGGTGGGCAGTGTGGCCTGTAGGAGCTCCCTCCCTAGAGGCCCCAGTGCCCTGGGGCAGCACCAGCCTGCACTGAGGCTGCACTAAAGTAGAACCACCCACCCTGGCTGCCAGCCTCTCACCTGTCCCTGTGAATCTCTCCCTTGCTGCCAGGCTCCCTGACCTGCCCAGTGTCCCTCAGTCTTCACTCCCCCGCCCCCCGCCACGGCTGCCGCCCAGAACCTGCATGAGTGGCAGACCTGGCAGCTGGCGTTACTGTCTCCTTGCGTCCCCCACCTTAACTGAGACTGGGCTTTCAGAGGGCACCACCGCCCCTGTGGGTCACTGCTCTCCAATGCAGGCCTGACACCAGAGAACTCCTGGCAGCCACCTCCTCTCTCTGAGGACACCGCCCCCACCCCACTAAAGCTGTCATCGGCTGTTGTCTTGGTCACTTCCCTTCATCCTGTGCTTTCGGCCTGGCCCCTCCACCTCCACTGGACTTCTACACCCACACGGTGACTTGCCAGTGCCCCGGCCTTTTCGGTCTCCACCTCCACTGTCCTCTCCCCACTCCCTGGGCCCCTCACTTCCTGGGCACATCCTGAACCTGGCTCTCTCCACGGTGCTGTCACCGAGTGCTCATCTTCCTGAGCACCCCTCCAGCCTCCTGCACCGCTCGCATGGTGCTCCTGTCCACCACTGGGGAGTCCTCCAGCAGCCCCCAAACTCCCAGGCCGGGGACCCCTTCCCATGGCCACCCCCTCCTGGCCTCACCCTTTTCTTGGTACAGCATGGCCCAGGGTCCCTCACTGCCCCTGGCCCTCCACCACGACCCTGTGACGCTACTGTTCCCTTCAGCGGCTCAGCACCAAGGACAAAGCCAGAGCCCCGCACTGCAGCCTCCTTCTCTTTGCCTGTCGGCAGACCTAACCAGGCCCTGGGCTTCAGTTCTGGGGGGGCTCTCCTGCCCTCTCATCCTGCCCTCCCAGCACTGATGAGAGAGCCATCGTATGGAGATACCTCACCTTCCCACGTGCAACAACCCCGCTTCCCGCAAACCCCAAACCCTCCTGCCCCAAGGAAGGCCTGGCCCCCCATCCAGGCTCCAGCCCCTGGACCTGACTCCCACAGATAATTTCTCTCCAGCATTTCTCTGGGGTCACCTCCTGCCTTACAGAACTGCAACGCCCCGACCCAGTACTCCCTTCCAGTCACGGCCCCCATTCCCGTTCGCCTTTGAAGCCAATGCTCTGCTCCCTGCTCCTTTCCTCTCACAGTTTCTCACTCCCCACTGGGAGGCAGCCGCACCCCCTGCTCCGGGGTCTCCCAGGACCCCCCCCACCCTGCTGCAGGATGAGGGGCGCTGGTGGGCAGGGGCGGAGCTGTGAGCCACCCTGCCCTCGGTTCCCCTTGCTCCTCTGCCCAGCACCAAACTCCGTGCCCCTCACTTTCCAGTTTCCACACTCTCTCCTGAGTGTCCGGGTACCGCCAAATTCTCCATCTCCCACTCAGTCCCCTTTTCTCAATGACAGCTTAAAGCACCCAGCTGCCGCTGCTCTTGGCCACCCCATAAACGCCCGAGTCCCACATTTGGGATGCTAAACTCCAGACTCACACCCTCACCATCCCTGCCACGGGCTCCTCTTCAGTAGTGTCATCTCCCCAGATGGGACAGGAGGCCCGCCTCTCCCACCCGAGCCCTTCTGCCCATCTCCAACACTTCAGAGCCAGATCGCTGGCCTCCTGGGGGCCAGGGCCTACCCCCTGCCACGCTTGTCCTCGACGTGGCCCCTCAGCCACTCTGGTCTCCCTCCACTCCTCTCATGATTGTTGGCGGGAGTTCAAAAGCGTGCTGTGCTTTCCTACCATGGCTTCCAGCTGAACTACCAGGAAAATCCAAACTCCTGACCTTGGGCTGGCCCTACCCCTCTCCATACCCTCCAAGTCCACTCTCACCCTGTGTGCAACACCCTCCAGCCACCACAGCATGCAGGCTCTTCCACCACCTGCCCTGCTCCCTCCACAGCCCCGCCCCCTGCACACACCTGTGCTCCCCAGCCACCTCCTCGCCCGGGCCCGCCCAGAGGGCTGCTGCTTGCCTTCAGCTGAGATGGGGCCTCCTCGCCTCCTCCCAAACCTAAGAGCCCCTTTGAGCACTCATCTCAGCCTCCTGGTTACTTGCTTCATCCTTCTTGTCACAGTCAGTAATGACCTCATTTACTTATCTGTTTCAGTTATGTCTTTCCACTTCCTCCACTAGACAGTACGTTTCAACAGGGTCAGGACAAAGACTGCCCCCCTTTTCTCCACCACCCGGGGCCTAGCACAGCACCTGGTGCAGTGTGAAGGCTCCATAAACGAGCCTTATTCATACCTGTTTAATGAGTAAATGGGATGGGTGGGTGGATAGACCCTTCCTAGATGGAAGGACTCACAGACAGACAGATGGGTAGAAGGATGGACAGACTGATGCACAGGAAGAGTGGGTGAAGGGACAGCTGGACGGCTCATGGACTGGCTAAAGAAACTTCGCGGGTCTTTCTCTGGGTTGGAACTATGTCAGACCTCGCTGTTCCTTTGGAACAGATGTTCCAGGTTTAAGGTCAGGACCCCGGCAGCTTGTGTGCCCAGGCTGCTCCGCAGCTGCGGTAGACCCGGGCCTGAGGGCTGCGGTGCCCACAGGCTCCCTGTTGCCCAGCCCCCACCCACAGCCCAGAGAAGAGAAGGGAGAAGAGAAGGCGCATCCTTCCTGCCGGGCTGTCGTCTGTCCCTGCCGTCCTTCCCTTCCCGCAGCAGGAAGCCCCGTCATCCTGGCCTCTGCCGCACTCCCCCTGCCTTCCTCTTCCTGGCCCAGGAACTGGCTCCTTCCTTCCCCTGGCCAGCAGCCCTGGCCCCCCAGCCCACAGCAGGGCAGTTGGGGCTGAGCCGAGGTCAGGGAGGCCAGAGTGCATGCCTCTTCTCTGTGCTGTCAGCAGCCTCGGGCAGCAAGGACCCTGGCGTCAGCCACAGGCGGCTGGCTGGCTGTGGGAGCAGCTGCTGGGGTCCCGGGGGAGGGGTGGGCAGGAGGGGCAGGAAGGCTTGTGGGTTAGGCACTGCCTCATGTGGTCCTCACTCAGCCTGGGGGAAAGGGAGCATGGAGTCCTCAGTCCCAGCAACAGCAAGGAAACCGAAGTTCCGAGCCCTATGGTAGTGATGGCGGCAGTAGCACAGGAGCCTGGGCCTGCTGAGCCCAGGCCTCTCCCTGCCCGGGGCCACCTCTCCGTCCCCTTCTGTCCCACAACTTCCCTGAGGGCCAGCCTCCCTCACTGCCCCCAAGCGCCTCCTTCCTAAACTCCAATCTGTCCCTTAGCCCAGAGGGGCGACCCTCAGCTGCCTTCTCTGGCTCTTCCTGGCCCTCCGGAGCTGTACATGACCTTGGCCTGGCCTCCAGAGTGTAGCCCACCCAAAAAGCACCTGCCCTCCTGGAGAGCTTCGCCTCCCAACTCACCAACCACACCCACCGTCCATCTGCAGAGCCCACCAGGCCCTGGCCCACCTCCCGGCCAGGCTCATGCCGTGTCCCCCGCCCTTCCCTGCCCCCTGCCCCCAACCAACTGCTATTCCTGCACCAAGGTCTGTGCAGTGTGCCCGAGACCGAAGGCTGTGAGCATCACCCCCTGTCTCCTGCCGGGGCCTTCGCCCACCCCATAGGGTGGGGCTGTGCGTGTCACTGGGCTGCTCCCAGGGATCAGGAAGTCAATAGCCTAAGTCTCTGTCCCCAGGTCCAGGAGGGCTGCCCAGCAATGACATCAGGATGGTCTGTGACCTCAGAGGGCCCCCTCCTTGCCCTGGCAGAGGGTGGCGGTAGCATGGGCCCACTCTCCTTAGCATCTGTGCCCAGGAGGACAGAGGCTGCCGGGGTCGGACAGGGACTGCAGACCAGGTGAGGGAGTGGCACTGGGGGCAGCTGGCCAAGCAGGGCTGGGCTTGAGGCCTCCCTGCATTGGCACAGGGTGGGGGCAGGGTGGGGCAGGGTGGGGGCAGGGTGGGGGCGACCCGCTCCGGAGCCCTCACTTCCCACTCTCAGGTCCTGTCTGTGTACAGGCCTGGGGTGGGGTCAGGGCCTCTCACACACAGGCTGCTCTGTCCTGGAGACCTGCCACCTGGCTGGCCGACTCCGTGCCTGCAGTGATGAAGGGTGAGGGTCAAGAGGCCATCGGTACCCCCACCCCCAGCTCTGCAGGGTGGAGATGGATGGGCAGGAGGGGCCCCGAACCTGGCTGCTGGACCACAGTGCTACTGTCCGGCTGTGTGGCCTCGGGCAAGTCACTTCCTCCCAGCCCCCACTTTCTCACTTGTGAAAGGTGAATTGTCCGTCAATGTGTCGAATTGCTGGGAACCACAGACCACAGACACCAGAGCACCACACCAGGAACCACTGCGGGAAGCCCGCTGGTGGCCCTGCACTCTGGGCCCCCGGCGGCGCTGCCTGCTGCCTGCCATGTCTGTTGCAGCAGCTGCTGCATCTCACTGTGACCTTGTGCCGTGGTCACAGACTGGAGGTGGGGGGTCCCCACAGAAAGCCTTCCTAGTGGGAGGGGTGCTCATCTGAGCTTACACAGGCTTTGTAGATTGAGTAGGAGTTTGCCAGCCCAGGAAGAGGGGACACAGGGCAGAGGGACCGTGCAAAGGCCAGAGTGCAGGAGAGCTTGGGCTGTAAGGCAGACGGAACAGGTGGAGTGTGGTGTGGGGGTCTGAGGCCACAGAAGTTGGCCCCCCTCATAGGCTCAGCCTCAGGCCCTTGGCTAGCTCCTTGCATTCAGGGTCCAGCTCTGCCCACCCATGGGCTTCCTCCTCCTGGAAGTGGCCCAGCCCCCAAGGCTTTCAAGGCCACCTCTAAAGTCCCCACTGTCCCTGGCAGATGAGCTCCAGTCCTGGGAGATCCTGTGCCCCAGATGTCTCCTGCTGGGTGCCCCCCAGGCCTCGGACCCTGACTGGACCACCACCCCCCCGCTCCCCTGGAGAAGACAGCTAGCACCATGGGGCACACATGGCCATATGTCCCGGCCCTGGATGAGCAGTGTGAAAAGGATGGAGAATCCTCAGTGTTGGCGAGGATGTGGGCAAACAGGCCTCACAGGAATAATAAAAAATACGCTCCTGCACTTTGACCCCCAATTCTGCTCACTCCGATGCATCTGGTCACGTCCACACAGTGGACGTGTGTTTAGCACTTTCTGCCGACTGGCCTGCCGCGTCCCTCCTGGGACTCGTAACGCCCTTCCCCACCACCCCCACCACCCCCTCCACCCCAAGGGCATAGCATTCTTGCCATGCTGCAGGTGAGAAAACTAAGATGCGAGGTTAACTTCCTAGTCAGAGATAACCGCTGTGGGTGGGATTCTGGAGAGCTCCCGCGTGCTCCATGCAGGGCTGCGTTAGCTGCGTTTCTGCAGTTTACGGGACGTAAGCGCCTTAGACCAGGGGCTCGCCTGTCTTCCACGCACCTGGAGACGCTGCTTTCCCACCCATGATGTTCGCCGCCCTAGTGGCAGACACACACCAGGCGCCCCGACTCCCCTTGTCCCTCATAGCCAGCTGGTCACCAAGTCACGTCCACTCTCAGGTCCAGTACCAAAGACGAGGGTGTCAGGAGTGCCAGGCCCGCCCTCTCCTCTCCCTGCCACTCTGGCCAAGCGCTCTGTCCCCCAGGGCTCCGGCCACTCTGGAGGCCGCAGCCCTGCGTCTGCAGGCCCCCTCCCGGCCTGCCCACTCTCAGGCCAGCCTCAACGCCCTTTTTCTGACTCAATGCACCAGTGTCTCCCCACTGGTGGAAATCTTGTCCAGTGGTCAGAGGATCGTTCGTTCTAGATCCCTCTCCTGCTGAAAACCACTCCCTGTTTCCCCAACTTCTAGGGGCAGATTCTGAGCCTCTTCCCTGACCCTCCAGCCAGCTTTGTTACCTGCCACCTGCTTGGTGCCTGTTCCAGCCCTGGAACCACGCAAGCTGGGGTCGCTTCCTGAGGGCCCACCCCCTCCCACATGCCCACAGCCCACAGCCCCAGGCAGGGGCTGGCTCACTGCGCACAGCAGATCCTTAATACAAGACTGGGAGGGCCCCTCGCAGTGTCCGCCCAGTGCAGGGCTCCCCTGTGCCTGCCCCCGATGGGCTCTGAGGATCTGGGGAGTAGAGACGGCACATAGCGTGTGGGCAGGTGTGGAGGTGAGGGATGAAGGCGTGGGTGTCTGGGGTTGGCCTGGGAGAAGGCGATGCACCTGTGGGGAGTGACCTTGGGAAAGACCTCTGGGACATCAAGGTGAAAATGTCCCCTAGATTGTCAGAAACTTAGGATCTCACATGCCCACCTCTCTGGAGCTTCCCCAGGGAATGTGGACAACCTCTGCCATGCCTGGCCCTTCTCACCCCCTTGGTCCCCATGCCACCTGGGACCAGTCACACCTCATGTCCCTGAAAGCCGCGCTAGCCCGGAGTGAGCCGATTCACCCTCTGGCCTTAACTTCTCAGTCTCTAGACAGGCACAAGGAGCCTCTGCCGTGAAGTCGAAACCTCCGCACACCACCCTGTAAAGCAACCCGATGAACCACTGGGAACAGGGGCGGCTGGATCCCCGACAGTGGGCATGCACACCTGCACGTGTGCCTGACTGCCTGCGCCACTCAACGCAAATGAATCTGCCTCGGGTAAAGTTTAGGGTAGCTCAGAACAGAGTGTTCCCCATTGAGTGAAGACAAGAGCTTCCCCCAAGCCCACCTGAACACCTGGAATCCAGGCTCCCCAGGAGCACAGCGGTGGGAACGACACTCCCCATCTCCACCTGGCCCCCAGTGGGCCCCTGCCCGGAGTTCTGCACAGCCTCGGAAGGGCAGGCCGGAGGGCGGTGCAGATATGGAGTGTGCTGGGGCTGGGGTGTGCAGCAGGTGCAGGCTAGGTGGACATGCGGCTGGGATGCCCTGCGGACTCCAGCGTGAGGACCTCCAGTGCCTGTCCAGGAGGCTGGTGCTGATCACCCAGGGGCCGCTGAAGACTCAGGTCTCCGCTTTAGAGAGGACCCCCTGGGGCAGCACCCTGGCAGCTGCGGGAATTAGGGAGTGGCATCCAGGCTGCGTGGCAGCGGGGATGGCCTGAGTACCCTGGGAAGGGCAGGGAGGCAGGGAGGAGGGAGCCCTGGCTGATGCTCAGTCCCCCATGCAACACCGCCCAGGGTGCAGCCAGCTGTGCAGGGCAGTTGCCCCGCCTGCCAGGGGTCAGGACTGGCGGCGTTATCATACAGCCCAGCTGGCTCAGAGGTGGCCCCTCGAGCTGCTAAATCGGGGCCCTGGGCTCCTGCCGCAGGAAGAGGGAAATACAGGCAGGATGTCCTCTTCTGTGGCCGACAAGTCCTTTCCCATGAACCCCTGCTGACCTCGCTGGCCACGTGGCGGGGCTCCCCCACTCATCACCCTGGTCTGAGCCTGTTCGCCTGCCAGAGGGGCCACCCACGCCCAGCCTGACCTGGGGCAGGGAGTGCCTGGTGTCTGCCCACCCGGCCGCAGCCACCCCACGGTGCAGACCTGCACCTTCCTCCCCCAGACTTGCGCCTTCAGCGTGACCGGAAAACCAAGATCCCAGAGGAAGCCAGCGTCTGAAAAGGATCGAAACTCAGGAATCCCTGGCTGCCGCCTGACATGCAGGCAGGGTCTCGCTCAGGGGTCGATGCAGAGTGTGAATGGCTCCCTGGGCCCTTCTCCCCATTTGCTCTCCTCTCCCAAAGGCATCCCAGAGGGCTGCAGGGCAGAGGCTGGGCCTGGGTGGAAAGCAGTCTGCCACCGGAGGGTAACACCCAGACAACAGCAGGACGGGTAGAAGGCAGACCTAGAGAAGAACTTCCCCTCACGGCTAAGACTTCCCTTAATTTCCCCGGGTTCCTGATTCACCTCAGCCCCATCCTATTCAGGTGCTCCCAATTTTCCTCTTTCCTTATCTGGCCGAACTGCTCCAGCCAGGGTCTCCCGGGAAGTCCTGCTGGTCACCTCTGCCCAGAGGACCCGCCTCCCTCGGGGAGCACCTTTCCCCACATTGGATCCTGCTCCTGGTGTCCCCACCCAGTAAACAACCTCATGGCCCATTCCATTGCTTAAGCCAGAGACAGGGCCCTGGTCCCACTCTGCCCGACGTCGCTGCTGCCTCCTCCCCCCGCCCCCCACCGTGCATCTCCCAGTCCGTTCATGGTCTCCTTGCTACTAGCAGCTGGTCTGTGCGTCTGGCCATGTCTTCATCGACCCTGGCCAGGTGGCTCCTTGCTCAGTGCCTCCCCTTTCCAGATGTGCGGCCGCCTCCACCTGCTTTGTCCCCCCTCCCTCACCCCAGACTCTAGCCGCATCTGGCCACCCACAGATCCTCATACACCGTCTGGAGTTTCCTGCCTCTGGGCCTTTGAGGGTTTCTTGGCTCTGCCTGGAATTCACTGCCCTGGAGTCTGCCGGCCCCTCCAGGAAGCCCCAGCTGGAAGTGCGGCTGCCTTCCTGTGCAGCCACAGCCACCAGCTGGGCCACTGGGGTCACTGAGCACTTGTGTCCCTGTGCTAGACATCCAGTGCCACATCTGTGTCCCTGCTTGTCCGACACTCAGGAAATCCCCGCAGGACGGACCTAGGTCCACACCTCCCGGACCACCCTGAGCACCACGGCCTGTGACTTGCACAGAACTGCAGCTGCCTCCTCTGGGTGGGGGGGCTGCTGTTTGGGGGCAGGGTGGGTAAGGCATGGCCACCTCTTGACCACTGTGCTCTGGGGAGGCAGAGCCCCTCAGCCACATTGACCCCAGAGGCCTGGTGGGCACATGAGTGGCCCCTGCACTGGCTTCCCTGGAGCCCTGAGCTGGGGTCAGTGGTCCACAGATGTGGGCCCGGGCCCCGCATTCTGCCTGTACCAACTGGCCTCCCTGCCCCAGCCCCACCCCTTCCCACACACCTGGGTCTGGCTCAGGGCTGGGCAGCTACGGCAGGGCAGAGAATGGTGACTCAGCTCGAGGCAGGGGCCATTGTCCTCAGGCCAGTGCAGCTGGCTGCCTGCAGTCACCTGCCTCTCTTGCTTGACCCTGAGCCAACTACCCACTGTCCAAAGGTGCGAATGGCCTCTCTAAGCCCAAGAGCAAAGCCCCTTGGGGCCACCTGTCCTGTCTACAGGGACACTGCTGGGGGCAAGGCTGTTTGAAAGTGGGCCGAGGTCCCAGGCCATGACATCCAGCCAGAACACGGCCCCTCAGTGCTTGCCAGCCTGTTTCACTGCCACCCCTGAGGAAACTGAGGTGCAGGGAGGGGCAGAGAGGGGCCCAGGCCAGACGGCAAACCCTTCAGGGAAGAGCTAGGACAACAGTCTGGCTCTAGGACCAACGGCACACTGTTGAGGGGTTGGTTTCAGAGACCCGGGCCCCTCCCCTGCCAGTGTCTCCCCTCCTGTGCTGGCTGCCCTGGCACTCAGCTGAGGCATGTCTGCTTCTGCCCCACCGTCCCCCATCAGGCTGAGTCCTCCTCGCCCGGCAGTGGGTGGGACAAGCGCAGGGTTCAGGGAGGGCAGCAGTGGTCTCCTCCTCTCCGTGGGCATCTTCCCACCAACTGAACCCTGAGCCAGCCTGGGCCACCCCTCCAGGGGTGCTTCACCTAACACCCTTTCTTCTCCCCTTCGCTGACTGACTTCAGGACTGGCCTCAGCGCCCCTCAGGCACCAGGCACCAGGACAGGGGCCTCTGCAGCGGGTCCCCATCCCCCCCTCTCCAGCCCTTCTGTGAAAGGGCGCCCCATCCAGGACCCTTTGCCAGGCTCCCTCTTGGCACCCCAGCCCAGCCTCTCCCTCAAACACTGCACTCAGCTGCCTGCCAGATGTCTGTCTCCTCATGGCAGGGTCCCCCACAGTCCAGCCAGGGACCCATTCACTTCCCCACCCACACTCATTCAGTCACTCAACAAACACACCGAGTGCCTCTGAGAGCCTGGGCCTGGGCTGGGTGCAGGGCCGTGGGAAGGACCCAGGGGTGGCAGGGTCAGTTCAGACTGGTCCACCCTGAGGTTCGGACAGATGCCTCCTGCCTCCCTGGAGGTTCTCCCCCACGTCGCCAGGCCCGTGCAGGTTGTGAGCCCAAAGACCTGGGCTCACCCCTCCTTTACTACTGCCCTCCTGGGAACCTTGGAGATGTTATGTGCACCCTGGGTCTCTGCGTCCCCATCTGCAAAACAGGTCTACACTCCCTTGTGACGTTTAAAAGAGACGAAGCATGTAAAGGCAGTATTTAAGGCCCACGGTTTTTCCGAAACGCTGAGACCCCAGCTGTCCCTTCAGACCTCCCAGCACTGCTCCCCAACCCTGGGAACCCATGCCCACCCCCTTACCGGCTGGTTTTCAGGGTCCCCAGGCCTTGGGTAGAACCCCAGCTCATCTCTCCGCCGCTTTACCTCTGCTGTCTCCCTCCAGTCATACCCGCCCTCCCCTGCTCACCCCGCTCTCTCCAACCGCTAAACGGCAATCTCCGGCCCCGCTCCCGTCTCACACCGGACCCAGCCTCTCCAGCTTTGCACCCTTCTGTGGTTGCCCCTGCCTTGTGGCCAGGATCCTTAGCTCAGCCTTGAAGACCCCTGAACCCCCAGACACTGGGAGGGCCGGCCTCTTGCCTCTTCTGTGCTGCTGATCGCTCACAAGTTGCCGATTCAAGATTCGCCTCAAATTCCAACAGTTAACGGCGCGCAATCCTCCCGAAGGCGCGCCTGTTTGCAGCGGGCCCGGAACCACTGCCCCCGCCCTCCCTCCGTGGCCTGGGCAAGGTAGGCGCCTGCCCGGAGCGCCCTCTGGGGGGCCGACCTCGAGCGCAGACGGGAGGGGTCGGGAAGTGCGCACCCAGGGCTGCAGCCCGGTGGCATTGCCCCCTCGTCGCCCTGGGGCGATTGTGGGCGCTCCGAAGCTCTCCGAGGGCCCGGACTCCGCAGGGGAGCGAGTGGGGAAGCGAAGGACCCAGAGAGAGAATGCAGTGCGGCTGGGCCGGCGCGGAGGTGGATGGTGCACTAGCGGTGCAGAGAGAACCCGGCTCTATTCCCGCGCGGCGGTACAGCCAGAGCCCCGTCCCTGACCCGGCTGCAGTCCCCGCCCGCCCTTTCCTCATCCCGGCCGGCCCGGCCCGTCGTGCTCTGTGTGGTGTCTGCGCCCCTGGTCCCAGGCCCCGTCTCCCCGGGTGCCCCAGGCTTGCGGGCGCCCTGTCCCCGCCCGCACCCCGTCGGTTGGGAGAGAGGACCCCGAGTGGCTAGCGGCGCGCCCGGGCGGGCGGAGAGCTCACCGCGCTCGCCGTGCAGCAGTCCGAGGCAGAGCCACAGGCGCAGGCACAGCGCGGCGCCCCGCTGCATCTCCAGCCGCTGAGGCGCGGTCCGACCTGCGCGGCCTCCGCGGCGGGTTCTGAGTGTGAGCGCTGCCCAGTGGGGCGGGGCAGGGGCAGGGGCGGGCGGCCGGGGGACAGGGGCGGGGCCTGGGGCCCGCCCCGCCCCTCACACCTCTCAGCTCCGCCCCTGCCGAGGGGGCGCCCAGCCTGGGTCGGAGGTGCTGCGTCGCCCCCCGGCGGGGGGCTGGTGAGCGCTTGCTCACGGGGAAGCGTAGCTCCCGAGGCCACTGGGCGGCTCGGCCGGGAGCGCGGAGGTGACGCTCGTCGTGCGCTTCAACCCGACGGACAGAGGGACAGCGCCCGGAGACCCAGGTT
Organism: Sturnira hondurensis; assembly: GCF_014824575.4. Classification (NCBI taxonomy): domain Eukaryota; kingdom Metazoa; phylum Chordata; class Mammalia; order Chiroptera; family Phyllostomidae; genus Sturnira; species Sturnira hondurensis. The sequence goes on from NW_028082407.1 coordinate 811,382, forward strand.
AGACACACGGTGGCCCTGCGTGTTTTTCTGTGTTTTCTTCAATCAGTGAATGCTACATTTAAAGTCGGGGTGAAAACCAATAACAATGACAAAAATAGATACATGCCAAATCTTTGAGAACATTCCGCAGACTTTATCTTGCCCCCACGTGTTGTGGACGAGGGTCCAGGCCCAAGCACCCGACCTGCGCCCTGCAGGCACGGCTCCTCTGCAGGTCTCACTCGAATACTTGGGCTCTGAGCTCATTCATAAGTCCTTTTATCAGGTGGTACTTTACTCTCTGACTTGGCAACCCTCCCACAGACTTCCTTTCTCTTTTCAGCGCTAGAATTTTCCTATTTACAATAAATCCCACAAGGATGAGCACCTCCCGCCCTCGCTTTTATTCTGCTTCATTCACACTCTGCCCCGCGCTCTCCCTTCCATCCAGCAGCTGATCCTGGCCAAACAGCAGGACGAGGGTGTTGCTAACGACCACGACCAGCCCACAAGTAGGAACTGAGTATGTTGTTTAGTTGGAACCACTAATCAGTGGGGACAGTTTTGATGATTTAATAAAGTCATGGCTGCCCTGGCTGGTGTGGCTCAGTGGATTGAGCTCCGGCCTGTGAATGACAAGGTCGCACGCAGGTTAGAAAAGGTCCCCGGTTAGGTCCAGGGTTGCGGGTGGGGACCTGGGGGAGGCAAAGACGAACTTATTTTCTTTTTGAATTCTTCAACACATTTATAACTATTTTAAAGTAATGGTCTGCTAATTCCATCGTCTCTCTTGTTCATGAGTTTGTTATGTTGACTGGATTTTCTCTTGGTTTCCTGTCAAATTTTCCTACTTCTTTGTATGCTCAGTAATGTTTGGGGGGCATTGGGCCTTTTTAAGATCACACTGGTGAGTGTCTGGGTTTCTCATGTTTATTTAAAGGGCACTAACACTTGTTCTGGCTGAGAGTTAACCTACTTGTACAGCAGCTTGTCTCTTTTGCCATTTATTTTAAAGCTTCTTTGTGGAAACATGGTACCCGCCTTCAAAGGCTTCATTATTTCGGGGTTTCTGCTGACTGTGCAGGTAAGCAACAAGGCCTCTCCATTTTGACTGCTGTTTCCAGCCCTTTTCCATCTGTGAGCCTCTGCCCAGCCTCCTGGAATTGGCCTCAGGTACACAGAGACAGGCTTCACACCGCAGAAGATCGGTTGCCTTCTTTTCGCGTCCTGGAGGAAGGCGTTTTTCTGTACCAGTCGAGCCTGTCTGGCGCCCTGTCACAAAAAGTCCAGCTGCTTTGGCCTTCCTAGTTCTGGGATCTGGGATCTCAGCTCCGCGGGTCTACCCTGCTTCGTATGATCCGGGAAGTTGAGAACCGTGTAGGACCCTCACAGACAGGAAGTCGGAATATATGTAGGAATCACCTGCCTTGTTGTTCAATATCTGCAAAGCATAGTTTCATACGATTTGTCCCATTTTCTAGCTGTTTATGGGAGGAAAGAGAACTGGTCATGATGAAAAGCTGTCATTTTGATCGAACTTGCATCTATACGTATATTCACGGTTTGGCCTATTTTCTAATTGGCTGTCTCTTGGTGTGGTCACTCTGTGGAATTCTTCACGTGTTCTGTGTGCAAATGCTTTGACAGCACACGCGTTGCAGAAACCATTGGCTCAGGGTCTCATCTTTGTAGTATTTTGATGCCGTCTTTGATAAATGGAAATTATTATTTTTAGTCAGTGTAGTCCATTTTATAATCTTTTCCATTTGCGTACAACCTTTTTGTGCTCTGTTCTGAAATGTTTCTGCTTCCTCCCAAGTCCTAATGGTGTCTTCCTACACTGTTTCCTCAGTCCGTTAGTTTTCCATTTGTGCAGTTAGATTGACGATCTAGCTAGAATTGATTTCCGTGTATGATGTAAGATAGGTATCAATATTCAGTTGTTCATCATGCTGTTTAATTGACAGTACAGTTTACTGAAATAACCAGCCTTTCCCCACGGCATTGCCAAGGTATATTCGTCACAAACCTTGTCACCTTAGATGGGTGGCTCTGTTTCTGGACTGTTATGTCCCATTTGTCTACCTGCCTACTCTTGTCCCAGTACCACACAGGTATAACTACAATGGTTTTATAATAATTTTTAATGTTTGGGAATGTGAGTCCTTGAAACTCATGCATCTTTCCCCAGAGTATCTTACTTTTTATTGGCCCTTGGCATTTTATACTAACTTTAGAACAAGCTTGCTCATTTTCAGAAGTGAAAAATCTGCTAGAACTTTGATTAGAATTATATTGAATGTATTTGCTGGAATTAACAATTCCACCAAATACAATTTTTTATCATGGACATGCTATGTAATTTATTTATCTAGTTTACCTTTCATTTCTCTACATAATGTTTTGTAGTTTTTTTTGAGTCTTCACCCAAGGATAAATTTATTGATTTTAGAGAGAGAGGAGGAGGGAAGAGATAGAGATAGAGAGAAAGAGAGAGAGATAAAGAGGGAGAGAAACATCAATGTGAGAGAGAAACGTGGATCAGTTGCTTCCATGCGTGCCCCAACCTGGGATTGAACCCACAACCTTTTGGTGTATGGGATGATGCTCCAACCAACTGAACACCCAGCCAGGACATGTTTTGTAGTTCTGATTTGCTATATTTTATTAGAATTCAGATGATAACACTTTCCAATTTTGAGTATAATTTCTATTTTGAACCATGGGTTATTTTAGAAATATGTTGTTTAATTTACAAATATTTGGGAATTTTTTTAGTTATCTTTGCTTCTGGTTTAATTTGCTTGTGATTAGAGAATACATTCTCAGTGAGTTCACTTCTATGAAATTCACTAAAATTGATTTCAGGCTCAGCATATGGTCTATCTGGGTAAATATCTGATGTTGCTTGGAGATAATATACTTGAAAAAGTTACGGAGAGCCGCGTAGCACTACGTGTGGCCCCAGCTCGAGCTGGTGAATCATGTTGTCTTCATCTCCTACATCTTCAACTTGTGTTGGTTTTCGTGTTTTGTCGGTTCCTGAAAGAGGTGTGTTAGAATTCTAACGATGATTTGACTTTGTCAGGTTTTTTTAGTTTTTTTAAATTTTTGCTTCATGTAATTTGAGTATATAATATTACATATTTGTGTATTTGCTTTCAATGGGTTAACAAAGTGCTTTTTTTCAAGAGATCAATCAAGTATTTTTTGTTGTTACACATCTTCTCTTCCATTAACGTGGTAGATCCCAAAGATAATCGCCGTCCTTTACTTCTGTCTGTGACTCGGAAGTTCCTGTCATCAATTTTACGTGTTTCAATCAAACATTATTAGTGGCATGCCTGTTCAAGACTGATGCGTCTTCCTGTTGAATTGGCCCTTTTAGTTGTATGTGGTGTTTCTAACTTGTACCTCTTGTGATACATCGTAGCCTAAAGCCCACCTGGTCAGCCGGTGTTCCGCACACAGCAGCTTTCTGTAGGTTACTGTGTGTGTGGTCCATCCCTTACCATCTTTCTACTTGCTACCCATAGTCCATTCTGCTCTGGTTCAATATTTGCATTTCTAAAAATTACGATACCACTGAAAACACAGAGCACGTGGAGGAAATGAGACTGGGGGTACGACACTCAGAATTTCATCAGCAACATGTTAGACAAGGAGGGGCCGGACCCAGTAAAAGTGCTACCGCAGGGTCCTCCATTTCTGGCACCACGGCACAAGGAGCGATAATGGGCACTGGTGAAACGTTGTTTTGAAACAACCATTTAAAGCTTCTGGAAATGGGTCTAAGGGCACACTGAAGATGAAGAGACATTTATTCAGGAAAACCTACCAAAGCTCAGTGGGAACAGGGAGTCTGAGGCAGTGGAACCACAACCTGCTCGCTCCCTCGCCCCCTGAGCTCGGTGGTGTTGCAGGGACCACACTCCAGACGTGTGGCCACAACGCAGGCGCCCTGGCCACCCACCCTCAGGCGGACGCCTGCGGCATCTTCCCAGCAGACGCAGGGCATCAGCACCTCTGTCTTCCCCTTGCTGCCCGTCGCAGAGGCCAAGTTCTGGGTGGGTGTGGCCGGGAGGCCGCTACTCTCTTCCGTCCAGCCCCCCTCACAGGACAGAGGCTCTGCTGTGGGGATGGTGCGCCAAGAACGCAGGGGTCCTGAGTACCCTCCCCCGCCCGTTTGTGGAGCAGCGGTCCCGCCGGGAGATGCAAGCGAGGGTGAGCGGGGACTGCAGGTTCTGCCCGGGGTTCACGGAGCGCGGAGGTCACGAAGCAGGTGTTTGTCCCCGAGGCACGCGTGCCGCTGTCGCTGCTCGGCTCTGGAGGCAAGTCCGAGACTTTTCCCCCAGAGGCAGAGAGAGGTCACTTTGAAGATCTTCCAAAAAGAACTGAGTGTATTTTCAACAGAAAGTAAGACTGTTCAAGCCTAAGGGCGTGTTGAAAACACAGTGGATGTCGTGATGAAAAATGATAAAAGGAGATACTGGTAGATTTATTAAAAATATAAACCAAACCACGGGGTCCCTGGTTTACCAGAGAGAACCAGGAAATGAAACAGCTAAGAGGCTTCCCTGGGCCAGAACAGATCTCAAACAGTGACTTCAAAACCTACCCTATAAAGGAGCCCACATTTAATTTACTCAATCTGTGCAGCAGTTGAAGCCCTAGGGCATTGTCAGAAACAACAGAGCGAATCAGTCAGCAATTAATGGAGCTTAATGTCTGGGTGTGGGCAGGGAAGGAGACAAGGGAAGAAGCCCAAATCCCTGTCCCTCCAGGGTGACCCACCGCAAGTGCCCCAGGGAGTACCCACCGAGCAGATGCTCTGGCTTCAGAGTGTGGGGAGAACTTGCGTCCCTAAAATCACTCATCACAGACAGACAACAACTTACAACAGTCTGAAAGGTACAGACCAGTGCCCAGAGTCGCTACAATGTGCTACCTAAAATGTCTATTTTCCAACCAAAAAAAAATCACAAGATAGGAAAACACAAACAGACAGGGAAGTTCGACCTGTACATGGAGGGGAAAAAACAATCAGGCAACAGAAAGTTCCCTGACCCAGACCAGGTGTCTGATTTAACAAAGACTTCAGAGTAATCACAAATATCTTCACAGAACTGAACCACCTCATACTTAAAGGTGGTAGATGACAATGTTTAATTAAATAGAGAATATCAATGAGAAACGGAAATGGTTAAAAGGAATCTAACCGAACACGTAGAAAGGACCCGTGGGCAAAGACGACGGCGGGAGGGAGGGGTGAATGTGGGAGGTGGGGGTGGGTAGGGCAGGGCGGGGTAATGTGGGAAAAATGGGGACAACTGTAACTGAACAACAAGAAAAACATAAATAAAATGGGAAAAAGTTAAAAAGGAATCAAATGGAAATTGTAGAGCAGGAAAGTGTAAAAACTAAAATTAAATATTTACCATGGTAGGCTTAACAGTACATTTGAACTAGCACAGAAAAGAATTAGTGAACTTGAAGATCGACCAATAAAGATGATATAATGTGAAGAACAGAGAAAAACTTGAATGTGAGAAGCTAAATAAACTACTAGTAGGAAAAAACACAAAGAGATGGACAAATAGACACATCCTAGTAAAAATGCCGAAAGATGGCCCTGACCACTGTGTTTCAGAGGGCTGGGCATTGTCCCACAAAGCAAAAAGTCACCAGTTGAATTCCTGTCTGCCCACACGCCTGGGTTCTGAGTTTGGTCCCCCGTGGGGGTGCACTCAAGAGGCAACTAATCAATGTTTCTCTCACATGCAAATATTTCCCTCCCTTTCTTTCTCCCTCTCTTCCCCTCTTTCTAAAAATAAATACATAAAAATTCTTGTTTTTAAATGCTGAAAGACAAAGACAAAAATCTTTAAAGGGGCTGGAGAAAAGTGAATCATAACCTACAAGGTGACCTGGTTAAATGAAAAGCTCTCTTCTCAACAGAAACAATGGATGTACTTGAATGACATAGTCAATGTGTTCAAAGAAAAATATTGTTGACTAAGAATCTTATATTCAATAAAACTTTCTTTTAAAAAATAAAGGCATAACAGACATTCCCCCAGAGAGTTTGTTGCTAGAAAACCCACTTCACAAAAAATACTAAAGGAAGTCCTTCAAGCTGAAAGCAAGTGATCCCAGACAACCATTCAATTCCAATCATGAAAAAACAAAGAGCACCGGTAAAGGTAGCTATCAAAGACAGTATAAATACATACTTCTTTTCCCTTCTACTTCTAGCAGATATAAAAGACAGTTGTATAAAACAATATGTATATAATTGTGTTATTGGGGCTTTACCTTAGAAATGCGATATTTTTGCAATCATAGAACAAAAGAGAGGATGGGATCAAAGCTGCTTTGGGCCAAGGAAATGACTCCAGATGGTATCTGGAAGCCACAGGAGCAAATGAAGAGAACCAGAAATGATAAATAAGAAGGCTAATATGGCAAAAATTGTAATACTGTTCTTCTTTCTGCACTAAGCTTCTTCAAAATACATAAAATTATGTAAAGCTATAACAGTGTATTATTTTGTAACATAAATGAAAAGTGTATAAAATAACACCACAGAAAGAGGAAAATGGAATAGAGCTATAGAGCAGTAATGTTTCTATATTTACTGGAATTAAGTTAGTATAAATATGAGTAGATTCTGATTGGTTAAGATGTATGGGTAAGCTCAAGAAATAACAAAAAATAGTTCAAAAATAATTGAAGAAATTAAATGTTAGAAAAGAAAATACTCACTGACTGAAGAAGAAGATGAAGAACCGATAGAAGCTATATAGAAAATAAAAATACAAGGTGGCAGAGGTACATCCCCCTATATCAATAATAACAGTGTATTTAAATGGATTGAATAATCCCATCTAAGTGTAGAGACTGTCGGGTTGTGTAAAAACAGGATCTACTATGTGATGTCCACAGAAGACAACGTTTTAGATTCAAAAAATACAAATAGATTGAAAGTAAGAAGAGAGAAAAAAATGCAGCACGCAAACAGCAACCAAAGGAAAGTTGGAATGGCTGTGCTGATATTAGAGAAAACAGACATTAAAACAAATGATGTTACCAGAGATAAAGAGAGACAATTTATAATGATACAAGGATCAATCCATCAGGAAGGTGTAACAATTATAGACACATATGCACCTAGCAACAGAACATTAAATATATAAATAAAAAATACAGCAACAAAGGGAGAAATAGGCTGTTGGCTGCAAAGTTGGAGACTTTAACACCCTACTTTCAACAGCAGATGATACAAGTGGGTACAGGATCAGCAGGGAAGTAGGAGACCTGAACGATGCTATAAACCAACCACCCGCAGAACCTACAGAACACTCCACCCAACAATAACAAAAACACACATTGTTGTCAAGTGCACAAGTAACATTCTCTAGAAGAGGCCATATACTGGATGGTAAAACAAACAAAACCTCTCTAACTTTAAGGAGTGAAAGTATAGAAAGTATTTTCTCTGATCACAATAGAAATAAGTTAAAAATCAATCACAAAAGTAAATTTGGGGAACTCACAAAAATGAAATTAAACACATTCATAAATACCCAGTGGGTCAAAGAAGAAATCAAAGGAAAAGTAGAAGATACTTTGAGATGAGTGCAGCGAAGGAACAACATACCAAAACTTATTGGATACAGCTAAGGTCATGCTTAGAGGGAAATTTATAGACTGCATTAGAAAAAAGATCTCATCAGTAACCTAACATTTCCCCTAAGACACTAGAGAAAGAAGAGCACACTAAGCCTACAAAAAGAAGATAAAAAATTAAATTGAGGGTGAAAATTACTAAAATTGAGAGGAGAAACACAATAGAAAAATGAATGAAAACAAAGTTGATCCTTTGAAAAGATCAACAATATTGCAAATCTTATGTAGATTCACCAAGAAAAAGAGAGATGATGCAAATTAGAAGCATTAGAAATAAAAAAAGGGACATTACCACTAACCTTACAAAAATAAAAAGAACTTTGAAGGGGCTTCTGGCCAAGATGGAGGCACAGGTAGGTACACTCCTCCTCCTCACACAACCAAAAGAAGGACAACAACAAATATAAAAACAAAAAATAACCAGGACTGACAGAAAATCAAACTGCATGAAAGTCTGACAACCAAAGAGCTGAAGAGGCAACATTTATCCAGACCAGTAGGAGGAGTGGAGGGGGCACCTGGCGTGGAGAGAAGGTAGCAAGGCAGTGGCTGGTGGACCAGGTGGTCCCATATTTGCACGAAGATAAGCTGGGAGGAACAACTGAGGAACAAGACAGACAACACAATCCAGGGTTCCAGCACAAAGAAATTAAGCCTCAAAACCTCTGACTATAAACACCTGTGGGAGTTGTGGTGGCAGGAGAAACTCCCGGCCTCACAGGAGAGTTCTTTGGAGAGACCCCCAGGGTCCTATAATGTACACAAACTCATCCTAGGAAACCCATCCTGGGAATCAGCAGCAGAAAGGCCCAATTTGCTTGTGGGTAGCAGGGGAAGTGACTGAAAGCTGGCCGAGAGAGGAACAAGCAGCATTGTTCCCTAGTAGACCCTCCCCAACATACAGCACCACAATGCAGCAATGTGGGTTGCCCTGCCCTGGTGAATATATAAGGCTCTGCCCCTTACAATGTAAAAGGCATGGAGACCCCCCAAAATATGACCCAAATAAAAGAACAGAACAAAGCTCCAAAAATAGAACTAAGTGATGAAGAGAATAGAATGATAGCCAATCTATCAGAGGCAGAGTTCAAAACACTGGTAATCAGGATACTCACAGAAATGGTTGAGTATTGTTGCAAAATAGAGGAAGAAGTGAAGGCTGTGCAAAGTAAAATAAAGAAAAATGTACAGGGAACCAACAGTGAAGGGAAGAAAACCAGGACTCAAAGCAACAATTTGGACCAGAAGGAAGAAATAAACATTTAACCAGAACCAAATGAAGAAACAAGAATTCAAAAAAAGAAAATGAGCAGAGGCTCAGGAACCACTGGAACAACTTTAAATCCTCCAATATCTGAATCATAGGGGTGCCAGAAGGAGAAGAGGAAGAGCAAGAAATTGAAAACTTTTTTGAAAAATAATGAAAGAGAATTTCCCCATCTGGCAAAGGAAATAGACTTCCAGGAAGTCCAGGAAGCTTAGAGAGTCTCGAAGAAGTTGGACCCAAGGAGGCACACACCAAGGTACATCATAGTTACATTACCCAAGGTTAAAGATAAGGAGAGAATCTTAAAAGCAGTGAGAGGAAAGGAGACAGCTACCTACAAAGGAGTTCCCATAAGACTGTCAGCTGACTTCTCAGAAGAAACTTTGCCAGAAAGAAGTATTCAAAGTCATGAAAGGCAAGGACCTCCAGCCAAGATTGCTCTATCCAAGAAAGCTATCACTTAGATGGAAGGGCAGATAACGTGCTTCCCACATAAGGTCAAGTTAAAGGCATTCATCATCTCCAAACCCTTATTATATGCAATGTTAAAGGGACTTATCTAAGAAAAAGAAGATGATCAAATATATGAACAGCAAAATCACAATAAACTCACAACTATCAACAGCTGAACTTAAAAAAAATAAAAGCAAAAACAGACTAAGCAAACAACTAGAACAAGAACAGAATCAGAAATGGAGATCACATGGAGGGTTATCAGCAGGGAGGGGGACAGGAGACAATAGGGGAAAAGGTACAGGGAATAAGAAGCATAAATGGTAGGTACAAAATAGACAGGGGGAGGTTAAGAATAGTATGGGAAATGGAGAAGTCAAAGAACTTAGATGTATGACCCATGGACATGAACTAAGGTGGGGGAATGCCGGTGGGAGGGGTGGTTACAGGGCAAAGGGGAATAAAGGAGAGAAAAATATGGGACAATTGTAATAGCATAACCAAGAGAATATATTTAAAAAGAACTATAGCAGACTTCTGGCCAAGATAGAGGTATAGGTGGGAACACTGTGCCTCCTCGCACAACCAAGTTTAAAAACAACAAAGTTTTAGTAACAAAAGCGCAAGCAACCAAACACAGAAAATTGAACTATATGGAAGTCCGATGACAATGAACCGTTCAGCCAGACCAGTAAGAGGGGCGGAGCCAGTGACTGGCAGAGCGTGGTTGTGCAGGAAAACTTGGCCAGACTGACCTGGGGACCCAGGTGTGGGGGTGGCAGTTGGCGGATCCCAGGCATGGGGTTGCCACAGGCAGACCCAGTGAGGGCATAAGGCGGCAGGCTGACCTCGGTCACGCATTCACATGCAGATAAACCAGGCGGAGGAGCGAGTGACACAGAGTGAGCCATGAGACAGAGCACGCAGTGAGACAGACCGAGCAGGCCCCAGAAGCAGGAAGCAGCAGAGGGGACCGCCACTGCCCCTCTTTGACCCCGCCCTCACATACAGTGTCATAACCCAGCAACTGAGTTGCCCCACCCTGGTGAAGACCTAGGGCTCTGCCCCTCATATGTAATAGGCATGAACAGACCAAAACATCAGGGCTCAAGAAGAACTCAAAGCCCCAGAGCCGATAACTCTAAGTGACCAAGAAATAACCAACCTATCAGATGCACAGTTCAAAATATTGGTGATCAGGATGCTCACAGAACTGGTTGATTTTAGTCACAAATTAGAGGAACAAATGAAGGCTAAACTAATTGAAATGAAGGGAAATGCACAGGAAACCAATAGTGATGGAAAGGAAACTGGGACTCAAATCAATGGAGTGGACCAGAAGGAAGAACGAAACATTCAACCAGAAAAGAAGGAAGAAACAAGAATTCAAAAAAATGAGGAGAGGCTTAGGAACCTCTGGGACATCTTTAAACTTTCCAACATCCGAATTATAGGGGTACCAGAAGGGGAAAAGAAACAGCCACGAGTGGAAAACTTATTTGAACAAATAATAAAGGAGAACTTCCCCAGTCTGGCAAAGGAAATAGACTTCCAGGAAATCCAGGAAGCTCAGAAAGTCCCAAAGAAGGTGGACCCAAGGAGGAACACACCAAGGCACATCATACTTACATTAGCCAAGATGAAAATGAAGGAGAGAATCCTAGAAGCAGCAAGAGATAAGGGGACAGTCACCTACAAAGGAGTTCCCATCAGACTGTCAGCTGATTCCTCAAAAGAGACCTTACAGGCAAGAAGGGGCTGGAAAGAAATATTCCAAGTCATGAAATCCAAAGACCTACATCCAAGATTGCTCTATCCAGCAAAGCTTTCATTTAGAATGGAAGGGCAGATAAAGTGCTTCCCAGATAAGGTCAAGTTCAAGGAGTTCATCATCACCAAGCCCTCATTATATGAAATGTTAAAGAGACTTATCTAAGAAAAAGAAGATAAAAAAATATGAACAGTGAAAGGACAGCAAACTCACAGTTATTAACAACCACACCTAAAACAAAAGCAAACTAAGCAGACAGCTAGGTCAGGAGTGGAACCATAGAAATGGAGATCACATGGAGGGTTAGCAACAGGGGAGTGGGAGGAGGAGAAGGGGGGAGAAGGTACAGAGAATAAGTAGCATAGGCGGTAGGTAGAAAATAGATAGGGGGAGGGCAAGAATAGTATGGCAAATATAGAATCTAAAGAACTTGAGACACATGGACATAAACTAAAGGGGGGATGGTGGGGGAGGGGGTGTGCAGGGTGGAGGGGAATGAAGGGGAGAAATAGGACAACTGTAATGGCATAATCAATAAAATATATTTTAAAAAGAACTATAAAGGAATGCTATGAACAATTGTATTCCATTAAATTAGATAACCGAGATGAAATGGATAAATTCCCAGAAAGACACAAACTACAAAAACTGACTCAAGTAGGACCAGATGATCTGCATAGATTTATAATAAGTAAAGATATAGAATTAGGAATAAGAAAACTACTCATGAAGGAAAAACCCAGGTCCAGATGGGTTCACTACTTCTGGACGTGCTTCACTACTAAATTCACTTAAATATTTAAAGAAGAATTAATAGCGATTGTTTACAAACTGTTCTGAAATAAAGGAGATGCGGAAGTTCCTCAACTCATCCTAGGAGTTCATTTTTACCCTGATACCAAAACCAGACAAAATTATCCTATGGAAAGAAACACTACACACAATGTCTTTTATAAATACAGATGCAGAAACCCTCCACAAAATACCAGCATACCACATCTACCAACATATAAAAATAACTGTACATTATGAGCAAACTATAACCCTTGGTTTTATTTGGTTCATCACTTTATTTAGCTCATTAGATTCCACATATAAGTGAGATCATGTGGTACTTGCCTTTCTCCGACTGGATTATTTTGTTTAACATAATGATCTCCAGGTCTACCTATACTGTTGCAATAGCTAAGATTTCCTACTTTTTACAGCCGCATAGTATTCCACTGTGTAAATGTATCACAGCTTTTTTATCCACTCATCTACTTATGGGTGTTTGGGCTGTTTCCAGATCTTGGCTATTGTAAATAAAGCTTCTCTGAACATGGAGGTTCATAGATTGTTTTGAATTGGTGTTCTGAGTTTCTTAGGGTATATTCCCAACAATGGGATTGCTGGGTTATATAGAAGTTCCATTTTTCATTTTGTGAGGGAAATCCAAGCTGTTTTGCACAGTGGCTGCACCAATCTGTGTTCTCACCAATAGTGCATTGGGGTTCCATTATCTCCACATCCTCGCCAGGACTTGTCTGTTGATTTATTGATGACAGCCATTCTGATGGTGTGAGGTGATACCTCATTGTACTCTTGATTTACATCTCTCCGATGGTTTGTGACATTGGGCATTTTTTCATGTGTCTATGGGCCAACTGTGTGCCTACTTTGGAGAAGTGTTTATTCCTGTCCTTTGCCCATTTTTTAACTTGATTGTCTTCTTGGTGTTGAGTTAAACATCTAAATTCTTTACATATTTTGGAAATTAGCTTGCTATCAGACGGCAAATATGTTCTCCCATACAGTGGGTTCCCTTTTCATTTTATTGATGGTTTCTTTTGCTGTGCTTTTTAGTTTGATGTTGTCCCATTTGCTTAATTTTTTTCATTGTCTTCCTTGTCCTAGGAGATGGAGCGGCAAAAATATTGCTGTGAGAAATGTCTGAGATTTTACTGCCTGTATTTTCTTCCAGGGTTGTATGGTTTTGGAACCTACATTTAACTCCATCATCCATTTTGAGCTTATTCTTGTGTATGTGTAAGTTGGTGGTCTGGCTTCATTTTTCTGCAAGTACCAGTCCAGTTCTCCCAACACCGTTTATTGAAAAGACTGTTTTCATTCCATGTATGCTCTTGCCTCCTTTGTCAAATATTAACTGACCATAAAGGTGTGGGTTGATTTCTGGGCTCTGTGTTCTGTTCCACTGATCTATGTGCCTGTCCTTGTGCCAGGCTGTTTTGATTACAATGGCATTACAGTATAGTTCGATATCTGGTATGTAATTCCTCCAACTTTGTTCTGTCCCAAGACTACTGATGCTATTCTGGGTCATTTTTGTTCCATATGAATTTTTGGAATATTTATTCTATATCTGTGAAATACATCATTGGTATTTTAATAGGAATTGCTTTCAATCTACAGATTGCTTTGGGTAGTATGGACATTTTAATGATGTTAATTCTTCCAGTCCATGAACATGGTATATGCCTCCATTTGTTGGTGTTTTCCTTTATTTCTTTCTTCATTGTCCAAGTACAGGTATTTCTCCTCTTTGGCTAAATTTATTCCTGGGTACCTTTTTTTTTTTTTGCAATAGTGCATAAGATGGTTTTTCTGGTTTCTCTTTCTGATCATTTAATAATGGTGTATAAAAACATCACCAATTTCTGGATATTAATTTTGTATTATATTATTTTGCTGAATTCATTTTTTTAGGTCTAGTAATTTTTTGTGGTGTCTTTAGGGTTTTCTATGTACAATATTATGTTATCTGTGAATAATGATAGTTTCACTTCCTCCTTTCCAATTTGAATGCATTTTATTTCTTCTTCTCCTCTGATTGCTGTGGTTAGGACTTCCAGTGTATGTCAAATAAAGCAGTAAAAGTGGACATCCCTGTCTTTTTCCTGATCTTAAGGGGAACACTTTTTTCCCCCAATGAGTATGATGTTGGCTGTAGGTTTTTCATATATGACCTTTATTATGCTGAGATATGATTCTTCTACTTCCACATTTCTGAGAGTTTTTATCATAAATGGCACCACTGGACTTTATCAAATGCTTTGCTGCATCTATTGATATGATTGTGAGATTTTTATATTTCTATTCGTTTATGTAATGTATCACATTCACTGATTTACAGATATTGTAGGAACCTTATATCCCTAGAATAAATCCCACTTAGTCATAGGGTATGATCTTTTTAATGTATTTCTGGATGCTTTTTGCTAATGTTTTGCTGAGGATTTTAGCATCTAAATTCATCAGAAATATTGGCCTATAATTTTCTTTCTTTGTAGTGTTATCTGGTTTTTGAATTAGGATAATGCTGGCCTCATTAAAACAGATTGCAAGTCTTCCAGCCTCTTGAATTTTTAGAGTGGTTTGAGAAGAATAGGTGTTAGTTCTTCTCTGAATGTTTGGTAAAATTTGCCTGTGAAGCCATCTGGTTCAGGACTGTTGTTTGCTGAGATTTTTTTTAATTACTGCTTCAATTTCATTAGTTGTTATTATTCTATCCAGGTTTTCTTATTCTTCCTTATTCAGTTTTTTTTAGATTTTATTTATTTATCTTTAGAGGGGGAGGGAAGGAGAGAGGGAGAGAAATATCAATGTATGGTTGCCTCTCATGGGTCCCCTGCCGGGAACTGGCCTGCAACCCAGGCATGTGCCCTGACTGGGAATCGAACCGAGATCATCTTGTTCACAGGCCTGCGCTCAGTCCACTGAGCTACGCCAGCCAGGGCCCTTATTCAGTTTTTGAAGATGTATGTTTCTAAATATTTGTCCGTTTTACCCAGGTTGTCCAATTTGTTGGCATATATTTGTTCAAAATATTTTCTTACAATTCTTTGTATTTCTGTGGTGTCAGTTGTTACTTCTCTTTCATTTCTGATTGTATTTATTTGAGNTTCTCACTTCTTGCGCAGGACTGTAATGGTGTGGACTTCCCTCTCAGGCCTGTTTCACTGTGTCCCGTAGACTTCGGGTTGCTGTGTGTTCATTTTCATTTGTTTTCAGGTACTTTCTTAGTTCTTCCTTGAGCTCACTGTTAATCTATTCATTGTTTAATAAGTGTAATTTAGCTTCCCTGTGTCTGAATATTTTTCAGTTGTTTTTCATTGTAGTTCATTTCTAGTTTTCAACCATTGTAATCAGAGAAGATGCTTGATATAATTTCAATGTCAAATTTATTAAGACTTGTTTTGTGTCCTAACATGTGGTCTCTCTTTGAGAATGTTTCATGTGCACTTGAGAAGAACGTATATTCTGCTGCTTTGAGATGAAAAGTTCTGTAAATATCAATTAAATCCGTATAATCTAGTGTATCGTTTGAGGTGGCTTTGCCTTGTTGATTTTTTGTCTGTAATTCTATTCACTGGTGACAGTAGGGTGTTAAAGTCCTCTGCTGTGACTGTACTGTTGTTGATCTCTTCCTTAAAGTTTTAAAAAAGATTTTATTTATTTATTTTTAGCCAGAGGGGAAAGGAGGGAGAAAGGCAGGTAAAGAAACTTCAGTGGGTGTTTGCCTCTTGTGTGCCCCCTACTGGCGACCTGACCTGCAACCCAGTCATGTGCCCAGACTGGGAATTGAACTGGTGACCCTTTGGTTCACAGGCTGGTGCTCAATCTACTGAGCCACACCAGCCAGGGCTCCACCAAGAGTTTTTAAACATACATTTAGGTGCTTCTATGTTGGGTGCATAGATATTTACCAGGGTTATACTCTTATTTTAATCCCTTTAGCATTATGTAGTAACCTTCTTTGTTTCACTATGTATGGCCTTCATGCGGAGTCTATTTTGTCCAATATAAGTATTGCTCCCTCAGCTTTTTTGCTGTTTATTTCCATTTGCCTGGAATGTTTTTTCCCATCTTTTCACTTTCTGCTTGTGTGAACCTTTACCTCTTGGAGGCAGCTTATACACAGGTCATGTTTTCTTGTCAATTCAGCTGCCCTATGTCTTTTGATTGGAGCATTTAACCTATTTACATTTAAGGTTATTATTGATATATTCTTATTTATTAACATTTTTCTTTTTTTAAAACATTTTATTTAATTATCTTTAGAGGGGAAGGGAAGGAGAGAAGTATCAATGTATGGTTGCCTCTCATGAGTCCCCTGCTGGGAACTGGCCTGCAACCCAGGCATGTGCCCTGACTGGGAATTGAACCACGGTACTCTGGTTCGCTGGCCCGCGCTCAATCCACTGAGCCACACCAGCCAGGGCAACATTTTTCTTTATATTATTGTTCTCTCTTTCTCTCTTTCTTCTTTTTAAAGCAGTCCCTTATAACATTTCTTGCAATGTTGGTTTGGTGGTAATGAAGTCCTTTAACCTTTTTTTTTTTTTGTTTGGGAAGCTCTATATTTTGCTTCATTTTTTTTTGTTTGTTTAAAAGTAACCTTTTTTTAAAGATTTAATTTATTTATTTATCTGTAGAGGGGAAGGAGAGAGGGAGAGAAACTTCAATGTATGGTTGCCTTTTGTGCATCCCCTGCTGGTAGTTAGCCTGCAAGGAACCGGCCTGCAACCCAGGCATCTGCCCTGACTGGGAATCGAACCTCGAACGTCTGGTTCGCAGGCCTGCGCTCAATCCACTGAGCTACGCCAGCCAGGGCTATTTTGCTTCAATTTTAAAAGACAGCCTTGTTGGATAGAGTAGTCTTGGTCTGAAATCCTTACTTTTCATTACTTTGAATACTTCACACCAATCCCTTCTGGCCTGAGGTGTGTCTGTGGAGAGATCAGCCGATGGCCTCACAGGAACTCCCTTATCCATAACCATCTCTCTCCTGTTGCCTTTGAGATTCTCCCTTTGGGTTCATCTTGACTGGGACCCTCTGTGCTTCCTGAATTTGTGTGACTTTTTCTTCTACCAAGTTAGGGAAGTCGTTTTGCCATTATTTCTTCAAACAGGCTGTCCATCCCTTCCTCATCTTCTTCTCTTTCTGGTACCTCTATGATGTGAATGTTGTTATGCTTCATGTTGTCCCAAACTTCCCTTATACTGGCTTCATTCTTTTAAATTCTTTTTTCTTTTTGCTGCTTTGACTGGACATACTTTTCTCCCCTGTATACCAAGTCGCTGATTTTATCGACTGCTTCATCCAACCTACTTTTCATTCCTTCCAGTGTATTCTTGATGTCAGATATGGTACTCTTAATTTCTGACAGGTTCTTATTTATAGCTTTATGTCCTTTTTATGTTGTTGTAGTTCCCACTAACTTCCTTGTAGCTCTTACTAAGTTCCTTTAACATTCTTACAACCGTTAGTTTGAACTCTAGATCTGATAAGTTGCTTGCCTCCATTTCATTCAGCTTTTTTTCTGGAGATCCATGCTTTCATTTGGGGCTTATTTTTGTGTTCCCATTTTAGCTGCCTCTTCGTATTTGTTTCTATGTATTAGATAGAAATGCTGTGACTCTAGTCTGCGTGGGTCAGCCTGTGGGACCCAGTGGTGCAGTCCAGTCACCTTGACCTCCTGAGCTGGATGCTCTAGGAATGTCCCTCGTGTGGTTACTGTGGGTCCTCATGCTGTAATTGGCTCTTGATTGCTGTGGGCCCCTTTGTGCATAGGATTGACCCTTAAGCTGGCTGACTCTGAGGCTAAACCCCAGCCATGTCATGTAAGCCGTTGTACAGGGGCTGACCAAACTAAACCAAACAGAACGAAAGAGAACACATACAAACCACAATACCACCACCACCAACAAAAAGAATAAGAAAATAAGAAAATGAGAAAAGAAAAAGAAATATGAGAAGAAAAAAGAAGAGAATAAAGGACTATGAAAGAAATAAAGGAAAAACAGAAAGAATAGGAAAAGAAAACTGGGGGAAAAGAATAACAAAAGAAAAAATAAAAGACAAGGGAAGAGGAGAAATAGAAAAGACAAAGGAAAAGTAGAAAAGAAAAAAATGAAAAGAACAAAGTGGAGCTTGCCCGAGCGGAGTTTAGTGCCTGCCATCATCTCCCTTTGGACATGCGGCTTGTGAGGCCTGTCGGATCCTGCTCTGATGTCGTTTGAAGCTGGCCACTTGGTGTGTTGGCCCTGGCCCTTTGGGAGGGTTCACTGGTGTAAGCCAATGTCACATGCCTGGCTATCGGCAACCTGTTTGATGCTACATATGACCCACATTCTGTGGCTGCCTCTGCTGTGCTTGGCTGTCCATGGGAAGGCCAAGGCTGCATTCCAGGGCCTATGGGCGGGTCAGCGGAAGTCCCTAGGCACTCCAGGATCTGCCGCTTCCTGCCCCCACCTGTGGGCTGGCTGCTAGGCTTAGTCCCTGAAAAGGCTCAGCCGTGAAAGAGCCTCTGGTGGAATCCGGGCAGGGGAGGGGGAGGATGGGTGGGGTTATTGGATCTCCTGTGACTTTGGAGGTGTCATTCAGACTTCAGGGAACATGGTGGGTGTGTTCCCCTGCCCTACATTTTACTCGAGTGAGTCAGTCCTGGACTTTTTCTTGACCTTATCAGGGCTGGGCCCCTAGTAGTTGGGCAACTGGGCCTCTGGAGCCCAGAGGCTGGGTGTGCTGGGAGCCAGGAGAGTGTTTCTACTGGACGTCTCGTGAGGGGGAGCACCAGTCAGGCTCACAGGAAAGGGGGGAGAGAGAATGGCCCTGCCTGAAAGCCAAGTCTCTAGATTGCGGAGGCATCTATGTTCAAAATGCAGGGTGAGGTGAGCAAGATTCCAGAAGGGGGGGCGGTGAGCGGGATTCCAGAGGGAGTCACTGCTTTTCCCCAAGGCTAATGCCGCTTGGAGGGTTTTGCTTCTCCCAAGAGAAACCGCTGCTGCAGTACGGGAGGGTGACTCAGTACGCGGATTCCGGTGGCTGATGCCCCTTGCCTCTCCCCAAAGTTATTCATCTCTGACTCTCTTCAGGCAACCCCAGTCCACACCATCCTCCCTCCGCCAAAGCCTAGGGTCCGTGACTGTGAGTAAAAATTTTGCGTATTGGTCCTTTAAAAGGGTGGCCTTGTCTCCAGAGGGCTCCGCCTTCCTTAGCAGACAGAAACCCCACCTGCTATGACAGCTGCTTGCTGTGTGGGCTCCTGTTTTCAGCTCTGGCCCCGCAGGCCTGGAGCTTGGTCTGGGGTTCATGCTTCACACCTCTCAGGGGGGCCTCCCACAGCTGAGGTGTTCCTCTGTAAGGTCTGTGTGGGCCTGCCACCCGTGGGAGTGACAGGAGTGACGCCAGCCCCTTTCAAGTCTCCGCCCTCCCTCCTGGCCTCGAGATGGCCTCCTCCATCAGTCCTTGGTTCAAAGTCTCTTCAGATAGTCTTTAGCTGGTCATTCAGGCTGAATTTTCCATGTTGCAGTTGTAATTTAGTTTCCAGTGTGGTTTGGGAGGAGTTGTGGGCAAGGTTCCCCTGCTCTGTTGCTCTCTCGATCTCTTCCTGGTTGATTGTTTTCACAAGGGTGCTCAGCGCATTCGGCGCGTGGAGAAATAGTTTCTTCACCAAATGGGACTCAGCAAGCCACATGCAGGAAAATGAAGTTGGACACTTCACACCACATACGAAAATTAACTCAAAGTGTATCCAGATCTAAATGTAAGATTCAAAACTATAAAACTCTCAGAATAAAACACAACAGCAGCACTGGCTGGGTTGCTCAGTGGGTTGGAGTGCTGTCCTGTGCACCAGAGGGTTGCAGGTTTGGTCCCAGTCAGGGCGCCTGTGGGAGGCAACGGATCAACATTTCTCTCTCACATCAATGTTTCTCTCTCTCTCTCTTTCCCTTCCTCTCTCTTTAAAATCAAAGAACAGACCCTCAGGTGAGGATTTGAAAAAACAAAAGAGTAAATCTTTGTAACCTTGGATTTGGCAGTGGATTCTTAGATATGACACCAAAGCCACAAGCAACAGAAGAAAATCAGGACAAATTGGACTTCATCAAAATCGAGACATTTTGTGCACCAGAAGTTGCTGTCAAGAGAGTGAAAAGAGCACATGAAATGTGAGAAAATATTTGCAAATCATATATCTGATCAGGCACTAATGCCTAGAGTGTATTAAAAATTCAAACATAAAAAGACAAATAATGCAATTACAGATGGGTGAGAGATCTGAATAGACACTTCCTCAAAGAAAAGCTGCAAATGGCTAATAAGAACACCAGTGTTGCCTGGCTGGGTTGCTCAGGGGGTTGGAGCATTGTTCTGCTCACCAAAAGGTTGTGGGTTCGATCCTAGGTCAGGGCCCATACCTAGGTAGCAGATTCAATCCCTGTTTGGGGCACGTAGGGGAGGCGACCAATTGACGTTCTTCTCTCACACCAATGTTTATCTCTTTCTCTCCCTTCCACTCCCTCTAAAATCGATACACGTATCATTGGGTCAGAGTTTTATAAAATCAATGTCATCAGCCATCATGGCAAATGCAAATCAAAATCACAACCATGCCTACTAGGATGTCCATTATGAAAACAATAGGAAATAACGAGAACCGGCGAGGAAATGGAAAAACTGGAATCAGCATACACCGCGGTGGGAATGCTGGGCGGGGCAGCTTCTCCGGAAACAGTGTGACAGTTCCTCAAAAAGAAAAGCAGTCTCACTTAGTCTGTGGTTAACTTTTCACTGTTTTACCCATCAACTCACTTCTCTCTCTCTCTTTCTCTCTCTCTCTCTATATATATAATATATATATATATACACTATCTCTATATATATACACTATCTATATACATATACACTATCTATATATATACACACATGTGTGTGTGTGTATACATAGAGAGAGAGACAGAGAGAGAAATGGGAAAAAATGTGTATACAAGTGTTCATGGCAACGTTATCCAGAATAGTTCAAAGGTGGAAACAACCAAAACTGACACCAGCTGGTGGATGTGCATAAGTAAAATGCACTGTATCCTTTTAATGATATAGTATCATGCTGAGAAAGGAAACGAAGTTGTGATCCACGCTACGTGTGAAGCACGTTGAAACATGCTGAGTGAAAGAAGCCAGTCAGGAGAATTTTACTGTATGACTCCATGCACGTGAGACAGTCCGCAGAGGCAACGCACAGGGACAGAAAGCGCGTCAGCGGCTGCTCCGCACTGGGGGCCGTGAGGGCCCGGGGCAGGAAGGGCTAAAGAGCGTGAGGTTTCTTTTCAAGGTGAGGCAACCTTCTGGAATAGGCTGTGGCGTTGACTGAACAACTGTCTGAATACATCAGAGCCATTAAACTGTACACTTTAAGTAGATGAATTGTGTGACACATGAATCAGTGGCATAGCTTTGCACATGTTACATGGTTAAGAAATACATAAGAACTGTGACAAATACGGCATGAAGGTTGATTGTGGAAGTGATTGCTGGAAAAACTGCAGCTTCTGATTCACGGTTAAGTGGCAGAAATGAGATGATATGAAACCGGATGGGACAGAAGATACCGAAAGTGGACGGGTGTGGCCCGTCACACACCCACGGGGCCATGAGGGAGCTGGCGGGTGTTGCGGGCGCCTGTTGGCGCTTGTGGCACACGTCTCCGCAACTAATCGTCTGGAACTGGGTACAACTTTCCGTATGAACTGGTGCTTTTTGCAAATGAAATAACCATCAGCAAGTGCAAAATTCATGTTATGCTGAAATTTTTCTCTAATATGTTCATTGTGTTGGATAAAATCCAAACATTCAAAACAAGCATTATATATAGTGCAACTGACCATGTAGCTCTTCCCTTATGTTTACAATGTCTTCAGTAAACAGCACATAGCTGACTTTTAAAACACCAAACTGATGCCCCAGCTGGTGTAGCTCACTGGACTGAGCGCAGGCCTGCGAACCAGAGGATTGCAGTTTGATTCCCAGTTGGGGCACCTGCGTGGGTTGCAGGCCAGTTCCCAGCAGGGGGACCACGAGAGGCAACCGTACACTGATATTTTTCTCCTTCTCTCCTTCCCTTCCCCTCTAAAGATAAATAAATCAAATAATTTTTAAAAACCAAACTGACAATCTTTGACTTAGTCCATTTACATGCAATTAGAAAGATATTTGGGTTTCCAGCTACCCTATTGCTGTTTTCTCCTCTTTTTGTTCTTAATTTATTTCTTCTTTATTATTTTCCATGAGTCAGTCTTTTTTTTTTCTTCACAAATTTGATTTTGAGTGGTTTTAGCCTCACGGCAAAATCGACCGGAAGGTACAGAGGCTCCCTGTGGACCCCCGGCTGCCACCCATGCACAGCTGCCTCCGCCCGTGGCATCGCCCCTAGGCAGACGCACCAGTGTTCGTCGATGCACTGATACGTCGTGGTTGCCCACAGTCCCTGGTTTACTCCAGGGTTCGCTCTCGGTGGTGCCCCTTCTATGAGTCCAGACAGATGTGCAGTGACATGTGCCCATCATCACAGTGTCATCCAGAGTGTCTGCTGCCTCGAAAGTCCTCTGTGCCCCATCACTTTATTCCTTTCTTCCTCCCCCCAACCCCTGACAACCACGGATGTTCTTACTGTATCCGCAGTTTTGCCTTTTCCACGATGTGGAAATTGCTGGGATTCTGCAGTGTTTCATCTTCTTGGCTTCTTTCACTGATGGATACACATTCAAGGTTCCTGTGTGTCTTTTCATAACTTGATGGCTCATTTCTTTTTAGTGCTGAAGCATCTTCCACCGTCTGGCTGGACCACAGTTTATTCACCCATCCCCGTAGTGAGGGACATCTTGGCTACTTCCAGTTTTTGGCAACTTTAAAGAACGTTATAATTAAGAAAAGTTGTGCCCTGGCTGGTGCAGCTCAGTGGATTGAGCGCAGGCCTGCAAACCAGACAATCGCGGTTCCATTCCCAGTCAGGGCACATGCCTGGGTTGCAGGCCAGTGCCCAGCGGGGGAAGCACAAGAGGCAACCATACATTGGTATTTCTCTCTCTCTCTCCTTCCTTTCCTCTCTAAAAATAAATAAATAAAATCTTTAATGAGAAAAGCCACAAGTACTTATAAAAAAAGAAAGAAAGAAAAGATGTTATAAGCACCTGTGTGTAGATGTTTGTGAAGACGTAAATTTTCAGCTCTTTGTCGGGTCCTGTGGTAAGTGTATGCTTACTTTACAAGAAACCACTGTCTTCCAAAACGGCTTGGCTGTACGGTTTTGCCTTCCCACCAGCAGCCAATGAGACTGCCTACTGCTCCTCATCTGCTCCTTGATTGGATGTCGTCAGCATTACAGACCCTGGGCAATTAATTGGGGTGTAGTGGTACCTTATTGTTTCAATTTGCATTTCCCTGGTGAAATAT
This sequence comes from Sturnira hondurensis, assembly GCF_014824575.4. Taxonomy (NCBI): domain Eukaryota; kingdom Metazoa; phylum Chordata; class Mammalia; order Chiroptera; family Phyllostomidae; genus Sturnira; species Sturnira hondurensis. The sequence continues at coordinate 834,776 of NW_028082407.1, forward strand.
GATTGAGTATCTTTTCATATGTCTATTTACTATGTGCATATCTTTTTTCTGTCAGTTGTCTTTTCAGGTCTTTTGCCCATTTAGAAATTGTAGCTTTCTTCTCATTGAGTTTTAAGTGTTCTTTGTTTGTTTTGGTCAACAGTCATTTATAATATGACTTTTGCAAATATGTTCTGTCAGTCTGTGATTTGTCTTATTGTTCTTTTGACATTGTTTTTCACAGAGCACAAGTTTTTAATTTGAATTAAGTCTAATTCTTTATTCTATGAATTGTGCCTTTGGTGCTGTAGCTAAGAAGTCATTGCCATACTCAGGATCATCTAAGTTTTCTCCTATGTTACCTTCTTTATAGTTTTGCATTTTATATTTAGAGCTGTAATCCATTTGAGTTAACTTTTGGGAAGGGCGCAAGGTCTGTGTCTGGGTTTGTTTTTATTTCTGCGTGTGGAGGTCCAGGGATTCCAGCACCATTTGATGGAAAGGCTTGTCCCGTTGTGTGGCCTGAGCGCCTCTGTCAAAGATCAGTTGACTATATTTATGCGGATCTGTTTATGGGCTCTCTTTACTGTTCCATGGATCATGTTTGTCTCCTGTTTTGCGGATACCACCCTGTGTTGATTACTGCTGCTTTACAGAAAGTCTTTTTTAAAATCCTCACTTGAGGATATGTTTATTGATTTTTCAGAGAGAGGAAGGGGGAGAGAGAGAGAGAGAAGAGAAACACTGATGTGAGAATCATCAATCAGTTGCCTCCTGTATGCACCCCAACCAGGGGTTAAATCCACAACCTAGGTGTGTGTCCTGACTGGGTATCAAACCTACAACCTTTTGGTGAATGGGGTGATGGTTCAACCAACTGAGCCACCCAACCAGGGCTAGGAAATCCTGACGTCAGGTGTTGTCAGACCACTGACTTTGTTCTTCTCCTTCAATATTCAGTTGGGCAATTCTGGGTATTCTGCCTTTCCACCTAAACTTTAGAATCAGTTTGTCCATATCCAAAAAATAACTTGCTGAAAATTTGATTTGGGTTGCATTGACTCTTTGGCTCAAGTTGGTTCAGGGTTTTTTATTATTACATTTTTCCTCTTCTACGAATGTGGTAGATTGTAAAATGGCAACTATTCCCCCATGTTCCCACACAGTTATAATGTGACTGTGCAGCTTAGCCTATCAAGAGTTGAAGTTGATTTCTTCTTCCTTTCGTTATAAGATGGCCTCATGGCTTCCTTCAGCCAAGGGAATTTTGTGAAAGTGACAGTGGGAAGACCTTGTTGTCTGTGCTCTCAGAACCTGCTGGCCCTGCACGCACATGCCCAGAGCGGTCCACTGAAGGACAGGAAACAGAGGGATCAGCAAGTAATGACCCTGTTTTGACTTTCAGATGAAATGTTTTAAAGCACAGCATGGAGAAAATAGCCAGAAAACTAGAGGGCTTTTCATTTGCAAGCACCAGGAAGAGATTTTGGGTTGAACTTCAGAAAAGGCTAAGTGTGGAGGACTCAGACCACTGAGTTTATAAAATTTAGCCATGTATGAGGGAAGTAGCTACGGTGTAAGACCCATTTCCCCTGGAAACAGCATGTGTGTCACAGATGGAAAGAACAGAGGTCTGAGTAGAAGTGCAATGGGGCCAGGTCCTCAGAGGGACTTGGTGTCTCCAGTATTGGGCTGTGGTGGAAGAAGAGGTTCTTAGAGCCTTGTTTGCTTGGGCGTTGCCCAGGAGTCACTTGGACACTGCAGAGATGCTGGTGTCCACCCCTGTGCTGAGCTCCCTGGCCTGTGGAGAATAGACAAGCAAAGGCCGAGGGAAATGCCAGAGTGACGAGCTCGAGGCAGTCTCTGAGGGCGGGCCCTGCACTGTGCATGTACCTGGAAGGATGAAGGGGGGAGGTCTGGGAGCTGTTTCCAACGACACATGTGCAGCAAGTGTGGCCTGGATACAGTGAGAATTTATAATGGTTAAAGTCACAGCTAATCAAGAAATATAACAATTATAAACATATATGAAGCCAACAATAGAACCCGCATGTGACAGAAGCAAAACTGGTCATGTCAAAGGGAGACAAACAATGCAACAAGGATTGTTGGAACCTTCAGTGCTCCATTCCCAATAATGGACAGGACAACTAGACAGAAAATCAGCAAGAATGTAGAAGATTTGAGTAAAACTACAATGTACACCTGACATCTATCAAACATTCTACCCAATAACACCAGAATACACATGCTTCTCAAGTGTACAAGGAACAATCTCCATGATAGACAATATGTCATACCATAAAACAATGATCATGAGTTCAAAATAATTAATTAATTAAAGGTATAGAATCAACAAAAAAGAAAATTTGGGAAATCTACAGTTGTGTGGAAGTTAAACAACAGTTTCAGATAACCAATAAGCAGGAGAAGATATTACAAAGAAAATTAGAAATTAAGAAGTTAGCCCTGGCTGGTATAGCTCAGTGGATTGAGCGCGGGCCTGTGAACCACACGATCGCGGTTCGATTCCCTGTCAGGGCACATGCCTGGGTTGCAGGCCAGTTCCTGGCAGGAGACTCACAAGAGGCAACCATACATTGATATTTCTCTCCTTCTCTCCTTCCCTTTCCCTCTAAAGATAAATAAATAAAATCTTTAAAAAAAAGAAATTAAGAAGTCAAGCTGAACTAAATAAATACACAACCAACTAAATTTATAGAATGCAGATAAAACATGTTTAGATGGAAACTTATAGCTTGAAACACATATATTAGAAATGAAAATCTCAAATCTCTAACCTAAACTGTAATCCTAAGGGAAAAAAAGGAAACTAAACTCATTGTAAGCAGAAGAGAGAATGATAAAGGATTACAGAGTGACTAAATTAAATAGGAAACAAAAAAAGTTAGGAAAAAAAGTAGAAAAAAATAATAAAACCAAAAGTTAGATATTTGAACCATTTAAAAAATTGACAAATATTTAGCTGAATTAACCCAAAAAATCAAGAACACACAAATTAGTAGAATCAGAAATGAAAAGGGGGATATCATTACCAACTTCACAGAAATCAAAAGAATTTTAAGGGAGTACAATCAACAACTTTATGTCAACAAATGAGACTCCTAAGATGAAATGGAAAATTTCTAGAAAGATACAAATGATCAAAACTGATTCCGAAAGAAATGAAAAATCTAAGTCTACCTTTAAGAAGTAAATATCAATAGTATTTAAAAATGTTGAGATTTCTGGTCAAGATGGAGGTGTAGGTAGACACACTGTGCCTCTTTGCACAACCAAAAGAAGGACAACAACAAACTCAAAAATGAAAAAACAAATAGAAATCACAGATAATCAAACCGTATGGAAGCCTGACAACCAAGGAGTTAAAGAACAAACATTCACCCAGACCGGTAGTAGGGGTGGAGATGGGCAGCCGGAGTGCAGAGGACTCCCAGCAAGGTGGCAGCTGGAGGAGGACCGGGGCCGGCCAGGTGGCAGCTGGCAGAGCAGGCGGTCCCACGTCTGCACATGGATAAACCGGGAAGAACAACTGGGGAGCGAGACAGACCGCACAACCCAGGGTTCCAGCACAGGGAAATAAAGCCTCAAAACCTCTAACTGAAAACACCTCTGGGGTTGCAGGCGTAGGAGAAATTCCCGACCCCACAGGAGAATTCTTTGGAGAGACCCACAGAGTCCTAGAAGGTACTCAAACTCACTCTCCAGAGAATCAGCACCAGAAGGGCCCAATTTGCTTGTGGGTAGTGGAGGAAGTGACTGAAAGTCCCCGAGAGTTGAGCAAGTGCCACTGTTCCCTCTTGGATCCCTCCCTCACCGACAGCACCACAACACAGTGATGTGGGTTGTCTCGCCCTGGTGAATGCCTAAGGCTCCACCTCTTGCTACATAACAGGCACATTGAGACAAAAAAAAATATCTGGCCCAAATGGAAGAACAAAACAATGGTCCAGAAAAAGTATAACTAATCAATGAAGAGATAGCTAACCTATCAGATGCACAGTTCAAAATAGTGGTGATCAGGAAGCTCACAAAATTGGTTGAGTATTGATAGAGGGAAAAATTAAGGCTATGCTAAGTGAAATAAAGGAAAATGTACAGGGGACCAATAGTGACAGGAAAGAAACCTGGACTCAAATCAATGGTTTGGAGCAGAAGGAAGAAAGAAACATTCAACCAGAAGAGAATGAAGAAAAAAGAATTCAAAGAAAACGGGGGGAGGCTGAGGAACCTCTGGGACAACTTTAAATGTTCCAACATCTGAATCATAGGGGTGCCAGAAGGAGAAGAGGAAAAGCAAGAAATTGAAAACTTATTTGAAAACATAATGAAGGAGAACTTCCCCGATCTAGCAAAGGAAATAGACTTCCAGGAAGCCCAGGAAGCTCAGAGAATCCCAAAGAAGTTAGACCCAAGGAAGCACACACCAAGGCACATTACAATTACATTACCCAAGATTAAAGATAAAGAGAGAATCTTAGAGCAGCAAGAGAAAAGGAGATAGTTACCTACAAAAGAGTTCCCAGAAGACCATCAGCTGATTTCTCAAAAGAAACCTTAGAGGCAAGAAGGGGCTGGAAAGAAGTATCTGAAGTCATGAAAGGCAAGGACCTACATCCAAGATTGCTCTATACAGTAAAGCTATTATTTAAAATGGAAGGGCAGATAAAGTGCTTCCCAGATAAGGTCAACTTCAAGGAGTTCATCATCACCAAGCTCTTATTATATGAAATGTTAAAGGGACTTATTTAAGGAAAAAAGATCAAAACTGTGAATAGTAAAATGGTAACAAACTCACAACTATTAACAACCAAACCAAAACACAAAAACAAACTAAGCAAACAACTAGAACAGGAACAGAATCACAGAAATGGAGATCACATGGAGGTGTATCGGTGGGGAGGGGGAAGGGAGACAATGGTGGGAAAATTTCAGGGATTAAGAAGCATGATAGGTAGGTACAAAATAGAGGGGGATGTTCAGAATAGTATAGAAAATAGAGAAGCCGAAGAACTTATTTGCATGACCCATGGACATGCACTAAGGAGGGGAAATGCTGGAGGGAATGGAGATACTGGGCGGACGGTGGGGGGGGGCAAGGGGAGAAAAAAAAGAATGGAACAACTGTGATAGCATAATCAACAAATTGTGCTTTAAAAATGGACAAAAGAATCTAATCGACATTTCACCAAAGAAGAAATTTAAATGGCCAGTCGCCTCATGAAAATATGCTCAATGTCTCTAGTTATTAGGGAAATGCAAATTAAAACCACAGTGAGAGGCCGCTTCCTACGCACCAACAGGGCTGCACACGGAGGCAGACAGTGCGCTGCGGGGAGACGGGAGAAGTGGAGATCCTCATACGCTGTGAGAAGTGGAGATCCTCATACGCTGTACCCGGGGATTTAAAATGTGGCTACCACTTTGAGACAACAGTTTGCTTTTTTTTTGAAATGTTAAACGTAGATTTACTATATTTACCTTACAATCCCTTCCAAAAAAATGTGTCCCTACAAAGACTTGTACATGAATGTTCATCGGTATTGTTCACAATAGCAAAATGTGGGAACAACTCCAATGTCCATCAGCTGGTGAACGGTTAACACATGTGGTATATCCGAATGATACAACAGTATTCGGCATAAAAGGTAATGAGAACGAAAGACCCCTGGCCAGAGTAGCTCAGCGGACTGAGCGGGGGTCTGTGAACCAAAGGGTTGCAGTTTGATTCCCAGTCAGGGCACTGCCTGTGTTGCGGGCCAGGTCCCCAGTACATGGTACACAAGAGGCAACCACACATGGATGTTTCTCTCCCTCTCTCCTTTCCTTCCCCTCTATTTAAAAATAAATAACTAATATCTTTAAAAAAATTAAAGAGACATGAAGATGCAGGGAAAAGACAGCCATCTCCAAGCAAAGCAGAAAGACCTCAGGAGAAATCAACTCTGCCGACACCTTGCTCTCACACATCCAGCTTCCAGAATCGTGTGAAAATAAATTTCTGTGGGTTAAGCCCCCAGTCAGTGGTCCTTTGTTATGGAAGCCCTTGCCAGACAGATTTTGACACTGGGAAGTGGGTCCCTGCTCTAACAAAACCTAAGAGTTTGGAAGTGGCTTTGGAACTGTGTTTGTGTTTGATGAGAAATCTTCTGTCATTCAAATTGGCTTTCCTTTCTGTGCACTAACTCGCCCGTCCCTGTTTTAAAATATTTTTTTCTTGTTTTCAGAAGTTCGATTATGCTGTGTCTTGATTTTTTTGTTTTGTCTTGTTATCCTTCTGGGACCTGCTTAGCTTCTGAATCTGTATATTTGTGTCTTGTGCCGAATTTAGGATGCGTTCAACCATTATTTCTTCTGATCCCTGTCCAGTGCCACACTCTGGCCTCTCCTCCTGGGACTGATGCTGTAAATGCTGGAGCCTTCGTTATGGTCTCTCAGGTCCCCGAGGATTAAGTCTCCTTTGTCTTTTTTTTTTTTTTTGGTCTAGTGCTCTCTGTTCAGGTTGCATAATTCTCTTGATTTATTTTCAAGTTCATTGATCCAACCATTTGTCATCTTTACCTATGATTGAGTCCATTTAGCAAGTTTTAAAATGTTAGTAATTCTATTTTTCAGCTGTATGACTTCCATTTGTTTCTTTTTTCCCATTTTCCTTTTTACAAATTATTTCATTGCTTAATCTTTTCATTTGTTTCAAGAAAATTTGTGAGTGATTGCTGGCTGCTTTCGAAAGCTCGCCTGACAATTCCAACACCCTAGTCATCTTGGCATTGGTGTCTGTCAGTCGTCTTTTCTCATCGAATTATGTTTCTCTGGTTCTTGGTATGAGAAATGATTTTCTGTTGTGCCCTCAAGGTTTTAGTTAATAACTTAAGAGACAGTTGATCTTGTTTAAAATTTATATTAAGCAGGCAATTTTGCTGTGTGGGTTTAGCCTGTAAGTTCTGACCTATTTTCTGTAAGCTCGAGTTGAGCTTTCCGAGCCTGGAGACACTGTCCTGGCCTGCTCCCTCGGCCGGCACTCCTGGCTCCTGCTCCGTCCCTGCTGGTGCTACCGGTAGGGCCGTAAAGTGTTCCCCAGGTTTGTGGTGTCCCTGGACTACTATCTGTCAAAGAGGGTTCGGTTCAAAGCCATTGTTTCTGCGTGTTCTTATATCACTTGTAAAGGCAGGAAGACCAAGGGCTTTTCCTGTTTGGAGGTTATCTTTTTTTCTATATTTTTCCTCCTTCTCCTTCTTTTTTTCTTCTTTGGATATACCTACTGCTAGTTCCAGGTTCCAGGCTTCCCCGCCTCCAAGTCCTGAGTATACAACAGGTTTTTTCAAAAACCACAGCGAATCCACGACATGCCACGCCTCAGGTCCTAGGGCCCCTAGTCAGCCTCCAGAGTCCTTTACTTGTCTGTGTAATTGCTGCCGGGGCGCTGGAAGGAGAAGCAGGGAAGGGTCAGTCCGCAGCATCTTGTACGGGGCTGGTGTCTCTCACACGACTTCTGAGGAGAGGAGTTGTTGACCCCCTCGCTCTGCCACTCTGGAAGTCCCGTCCTAAAACCACTTAAACTGTAAAATTTCTAACAAAAGTTACATTCATTCTGTACATACCCTCCTCCAAGAGTCCCAGCACAGCCCAAATACCCATCGACTATTCCCATCAAGTTTATATTGTTATTTAGACATTTGTGTTTTTAGTATATGGGCAAAGGCATTAATTATATTATGTAATTACACATTTCTGGGATCACCTTTCATGCATTCCTAGTCTGTCCTCTAGGCCCGACTCTGTTCTTGCTGGAATTGTTTTCCTATAGTTCTTCTAGTGAGGTTCTATGGAAGTAAGTTCTGTTCATGGTTCTGTATCTTCCATGATTCTTTTCAGCCCTCAGTGATGAAGGATGGTGTAGACAGGTATAAAGTTTTGGGGTGAATACATAAGTGCCCTCAGCACCTTGATGGTGGCGTGTGATCACCCGAAGACACCATGCATGTTGAATCTATTGGGCAGGCATGCCTTCATGGATAAGACCCTGAGTTCCGGCGTCATGGTCCGTCATGGAGATGTGGAGGGCTGGGCATCCCGGTCTGAGTCCCCGGTAAGTTACTGGTCCTCTGTTTACTCAGAAATAAAGTGGGGATGGTCATAGTGCATGAGAGATACACAGAGCTCACCTAAGTCCTCAGGGCTTTGCATGTATTACCCTTTTCATTCCTCACTACCCGTCATGAGTATTTTTGTCTCTGACGGGTGATGGAACCACGACCCAGAGCAATGGGATAACGTGAGGACCACAGACCCGGACTCATCCCCATGAGCTGACCCCCAAGGCTGCAACTGTGGCCTGTTCCGGCAGTGTGATGTCACATTCCACGTAGAGTCATTTGCTGCTGAAAAGTGTGATCTTCCCAAGTGCTAACTGTAGTGTCGCCTCACACTGAAGTGTTTGTAAGTCATGCACAAACACTTACTGCAGCTTCCTCCCCTCTCGGCCCGCCACATGGTGGCCCACGCAGCTCCTTAGAGGGCCCCCCACTCCCCTGGGCCGTCATGAGACTAGTCGCGTGTCAGCCGAGACATCGGCTCAGTGTGCTCCTCAACACTTTCTTCCTCACGGTGCCACAGTGGGGCCGCACCCACGCAGAGCCTGGGGCCGTGCCCCTCTCTCCCCGGGGAACCACCCTCAGGCCACTGAGGCGTCAGTATGTGTGTCCAGAGCACCCTAGAACCCCCTCCCGTGGCACCACCGGCTTCCACCTCTGGTCTCCCCTTCTACCTTGGTGCTCAAGTCAGACATGTGGGACCGGGTGCGGGACAGATGCCGGTCCACCGCCCCCCTCTCCTGCCCCTGCTCCTCCCACCTGCCCCTGTATTTCCATCACATTGTCCCACTTCCAGCCACGCATCTTCAAGCTTTATGGAATCCAGTTTAATTTTATGCTCTAGGGTCGAGCAGAGCATAAAACACAGAGCAGAGCTTCAGCAGCGCAGGAAAACGAGGGGGAACAAGGGCCTGAGACCCGAGTCCGAGATGCGTCCCGAAGAGGTGGAGGCCGGAAGTTCCACCCACAGCGGCTCGGTCAGGCCGGAGGAGGCTGCGCTGCTCTCCAGCGGGGCGGGGGCAGGTCCGGGGAAGGGAGACCCTGCGTCAGTCACCTCCCCGCACCCTTCCCAGGCCTGGAGGACGAGGGGGAGGTCCTGTAGCCGCCTGCCTCGGGCTAGTCACGGCCCTGAGGCCTCCACGGTGCCCCTGGCTGGGGTCCCTCATGAACCCGACCCGTCCGGGTCAGGGGCTGCTTCTCTGCGCTGGCCGCCTGCACATTAAAAATCGGAGCCCACCCGTTTCATTCGGGGTGGGAGATCGGAGGAAGAAGAGGGAGCATCAGGCAAGAAAAGTAGGGGACAGCTGGGGCCGAAAGAAATCCAAGCTAGTTACGGGAGCGGAAACCGACAGAGAGAGAGGGGGACGCAGCAGAGACCATGGAGCGACGCGGACACAAGGAACCGAAGTTGGGTTTTCTGGCCCGTCCCCTACACCCTCCGAGCTCCGGCTCTGAGCCCGAGCGAGGGCTGGGGCTCGGGATCGCGTCCCTGCGCCGGCTCCCCACGCGTCCAGGAGCGCGGGGCGGCGCGAAGCCGAGTGCCCCGCGGAGGCCCTTTCGCAGAAAGAGCACAGAAGGGAAGACGAGCTCCCGAGGCTGAAACGCGCTTTCCATTCCCCCACGAAGCAAACCCATTTTAAGATCACGGAGAAAACTGGAGAACTGCTGGGGAAGAGAACGGAGAGAGCAGGACCAAAGGAGGGGCGCAGCACGCACGGGGCGGGAGGGAAATGCAGGCGTCGGGATAGATAGCAAACCGGGGCGGGGGGGGGGTGCGGGGGGCGCGTCTGGACTCGTGAACCCGTCGGCCCCGAGCCCGGTCAGGTCAGGTGGCCAGGTGTTCCAGGCACCACAAGAAAAACCACAGCGCAGGAGGGTGAAACTCCGAGTGTAGTAGCATCTCCACTGTCTGCGAAAGACATCCTTTGAAACTCAGTATCAATCCGAAGGTCTGGAGAGGGAAGGAGGGGCGCCTGGAAGCTGGCCGCGAGCACAAAACCCCTAAAATCCCGAAGTCGCCCATTCAGACTAGCTGGGTGCCCACTCGCAGCTTCCTCTCAAGTGTACTTCGTAAATCGACTTGCCATCTCCTTCCCACTACCCGTGCTGTCTCTTGCCCGAATTCTTCTCTGGCCAGCAAGACGGGAGCCTAGGAGGGGGAGCCCCCTCACTCGGGTCTCCCCGGCAACAAAGGGGGTGAGGCGAGGGGGAGTCAAGGGCAAGAGGGAATGGGGGTCTGCGGCAGAGGTGGCGGTGCAGTTCCCACAACCTCCAGGAGGGGTGCCCGCTGGGTCCCAGCAGGTCAGGCTTAGCCCCGAAGGCAGAAAGGGGTGGGAAGCAGAACAGTGGAGGCTTCTGGAGCGGCAGGTGGACCGAGGGGACTCTAGTCCAGCCCTGCGTTGTCCGGAAGGAAAGCACTCGCCTTGAGGGAGGCCCTGTGCCGGGTGTCACATTTCGACTTTTCTCTCTGGAAGGCCAGATACCGCCAGTCATGTTGGTCGGTCCTGTGCCCTGGGGCAGAGGGGCCAAGGCCTGCTTCTAAGGTTTTGAAGGTGAAACTCTCTTGGTTATCTTCAAGTGGGAATCTTCGCTGGGGGCTCCTGGTTTCTTCGCAGAGTGAAGGCACCTATGGTCTCTCCTCCAGCATCTCCAGCCCCACTGGACCTCACTGGGCAAGACCGGTGGGCAGGGCCTGGCCAGCGTGCTGAGGCCCAGGGCTCTGCAGGGCCTGGGTGCAGGGAGGCGGTGGGGCCAGCGCTGTTCCTCCTGGGGGTCAAACGGGAGCCTGGTCAGCAGAGAGTGTCGCGGGCAGATAGATCAGAGGTGAGGCTCCCCGGGCACTTTAGGAAGAAGGACGGAGCCGCCTGCCTAGGGCTCCCGGGCACGTGAGTCTCCTACTGCGGCTGGAACAGAGAGCCACAAGTTCAGTGGCTTAAAAAAACCGACGACAACATGGGTTTGTTCTCTCCATGGCGAAGATCAAACGTCCGGGGTCGGTTTTACTGAACTGCAGCCTTCGCGAGCCAGCCAGGCTGCTGCCTTCTGGAGGCTCCAGGGGAGAACCCGTTTCTCTGCCCTCACCAGCTTCCCCGGCACCTGGGTTCCTTCTCAGGTGACCCCTTCCTCCAGCTTCAAATCACACTGCTCCATCCCTGCTTCCTGGCCACACCCCCTTAGTTCTGGCGGGTTCCTCCTGCCTCCCGCTTACTAGGTCAGGCAGCCCACCCACGTTATCCAGAGGGGTCTGTTCATCTCAAAATCCTTAACTGATCACCTCTATGAAGTCCCCTGCTGCTGCCGAAGGTAACAGGTTCCCAGGTTCTGGGGTTTAAGGTAAGGACACATCTGCTGGCCCATCGTTCAAGGTACCAGGGAGGACTTGCTGGCTCCTTCACCCCGGGGAACCCTGGAGTCCCCCTAGATAGGAGAGGCGGGAGCTCCTGTGGAGGCCAGTGGCTGGACAAAGGCGCTCTGGAGGAAGGACCACAGGAGAACCCCGCCGGACCGCCTGCCCTACATTATCATTCACTCCAGGACACGGAAGGCCCGAACAGTGGCCTCCGAACAGTGGCCTCCGAACAGTGGCCAGGGCTCTTCTCTAAGCCCTGCCCCCCCCCCCCCGCGCTTTCTCTCTGGGATCTCCTCTCTCTGTGAATCACAGAAGCCCGTAGGGGCCGCCTTTGCCCCTGAGCGCTCGGCAGAGGTGCCTCACAAAGGCGCAGGGACCAACAGACTGACCCGGGGGCCAGCGCCGGGATCACGGGCTCTCTTCTGCCCCGGGCGGCAGGGAGTTATCCGAGGCGCCGGCGCCTGAGCCTGCCCACCCGAGTTTTCCTACCGCCGGCCAGGGAGCGGGCAGGAAGCCCGCTCGCCGCGCTGCCCTCCTTTCCCGTCCCCTCCTGCCCCACGTACTCTCCTCTTCTTCCTCTGCTCCCTCCTAGACGTTCCCACCCGGACCATGTAGTGCCCTCCCACCCCCGAGGCTCCGGCTTCTCTCCAAGGCCCCCCACGCAGCCGCTCCTCCAGGGGCCGAACTCGGGTGAAGCGAGTCCTAGTGGGAGGCCTGGTGGCGCCGCGGCTCAGGGTCTCTGGGTCACCGGGCGCAGCCACCCTCCACGCCCCACCTCCATGGGCGCCCCAAGCTTTGCACAGGGGCACCCAGGAATCGGGGCTCCCCCAGACCCCCACCTCGGGTCTCGCGTGGGCCGGGTTCCCCCCATCCCGCGACCTGCCAGCTGGAAACGGCGCAACCCCTCCTGCACCTCTGACGCTTTCCCCGCGGCATCGCCCACATTGCCTGGGGGTGACCGAGGGCACAGCCTCTGTGTCACTCGTCTTCCTACCCACAGTGTCCGGAGAAGCCCGGTGTTGGCACGAGGAAATGGGCGGGAAGCGGGAATCTCTGGGCTGTTGGCGGTGCAGCCGCGAGGCCTGGAGCCGGGCTGCCTGGGCGTGAATGCCGGCTCAGCAGACGGCCGTTCCGGGGGCGTCCAGGGATCCCCTTATTGGGAGCATTCAAGAGGCCGGGGGGCTGTGGGAACCCAGGCTTTGCCCAGAGGCAGTGCCGCCCGGGGGCTGGAGGGCAGGCGGGGTGAGGCAGGGATTCGGGGACCCGCGCTAGAGAGACGACGCTCGGGACGAGGCGGCCGGGGGCTGCCCCTCCTAAGCCCCCGGGAGCTCTCCCCAGTGGGACCGCGGGGCCTCCCAGGCGGGGTTTCAGAGTTCCCCCCGGGTGTCTGCCGCCTCCGGCCTTCGCACTGGATTTAACCTCCGGGGGGCAAAACACTGCAACGCAAGGGCCTCGCCTAAGGGCAGGCGTTCGTGTTTGGTCCGCGGATTCCTGCAGGGCTGAAGGCGCAGCAGGGGAGCCCCCGGCAGCCAAGGAAAACGCCGGGCTCCTGCCACCCCTGCTCCGCCTCGCCTGGAGACCACAGCTGGAGCTGCAGCACCGCCGCCCCGCACCGCCCCGGCCTGGTCTCCGCTGCCAGCCAGCTCGCGTNAGGCCGGGGGGCTGTGGGAACCCAGGCTTTGCCCAGAGGCAGTGCCGCCCGGGGGCTGGAGGGCAGGCGGGGTGAGGCAGGGATTCGGGGACCCGCGCTAGAGAGACGACGCTCGGGACGAGGCGGCCGGGGGCTGCCCCTCCTAAGCCCCCGGGAGCTCTCCCCAGTGGGACCGCGGGGCCTCCCAGGCCGGGTTTCAGAGTTCCCCCCGGGTCTCTGCCGCCTCCGGCCTTCGCACTGGATTTAAACCCCGGGGGGGCAAAACACTGCAACGCAAGGGCCTCGCCTAAGGGCGGGCGTTCGTGTTTGCTCCGCGGATTCCTGCAGGGCTGAAGGCGTAGCAGGGGAGCCGCCGGCAGCCAAGGAAAACGCCGGGCTCCTGCCAGCCCTGCTCCGCCTCGCCTGGAGACCGCAGCTGGGAGCTGCAGCACCGCCTCCCCGCGCCGCCCCGGCCTGGTCTCCGCTGCCGGCCAGCTCGCGTACCTCCGGGGAGGGGAGACCTGAGGCCTCCGCGTCAGGCAGCTCCGGTACAGGGCCCAGGCCCCTGGGAGGCGGGACCACAGCACCAGCCTCCTCCACGCTCCTCGCCGGTGCGAACTCCAGCAACCTGGAGGGGGGGGCGGGGGGGGGCCGCCCCCTCTCTAGATGTGGGGACTGCAGCCCAGGGTGTTCTCTAGCGTCTTGGATTTGATTTGCTAATATTTTGCTGACTATTTCTGCGTCTATATTTATGAAAGACGTTGGCCTGTAGTTGTCCTTTCTCGAAATGCCCTTGTCTGGTGTAATGACGTTAGTTAGCATAGCCTGAGTTAGGAAGTATTCCTTTTGCTTCTATTTCTTTTTTTAGAGAATGCAGAGAATTTTTTTTCATAAATATGTGATAGAATTCCCCTAGAAGTCCATTTTGGCTATTTTTAGAGAGAGGAGAAAGGAGGCAGAAAGAGAGGGAGAGAAACATCAATGTGTGGTTGCCTTTCATGTGTGCACCCCTGGGGACCTGGCCTGCAACCCAGGCATGTGCCCTGATTGGAAATCGAACTGTTGACACTTCGGTTCACAGTTGGGGGCTCAATCCACTGAGCCACATCAGCCAGGACAGGAAGTTATTCATTATTGAGTCAATTTCTTTACTACATATAAGCCTATTCACATTTTTTATTTCTTCCTATATGAATTTAGGGAGATTGTATCTTTCAAGGAATTGGACCGCTTTATATTCCTTTATTATCCTTTTTTTATGAAATCCTCTCTTGAAGACAGGTTTGTTGATATTAGAGAGAAAGAAACATCGATCAGTTGCCTCCTGTGTGCACTGGACCAGGGATTGAGCCAGCAACCTAGGTATGGGCTCTGACAGGGAATCGAACTTACGACCTCTTTTGTGCATGGCATGATGCTCCAGCCAATGGAGAGAAGTGGCCAGGGCTTTTCATTATCCTTTCGATGTTGATAGGGTCAACAGGGATGGCCCCTCTTTCATTTCTGGTACTAGTACTTCCATCTCCTTTTCTCTTTCTTAGCCTGGCCAGAGTTTTGTTAAGTTTATTCATCTTTTCAATACATCAGTTTGGTTTTCAGTTTTTTTTATTTTCTCTGTGTGTTTCCTGTTTTCAGTTTTATTAATTTCTGCTCTAATTTTCATTGTTTCTTTTTCTTCTGCTTCATCTAGCTTTTATTTACTCTTCTTTTCCTAGGTTCCTAAGGTGGAGGCTTAGATTATAGATTTTAGATGTTTTTTCTTTTCCAATGTGTGTGTTCGATACTGTAAGTTTCTCTAAGCACTGTTTTCACTTCGCCCACGAATTTAACAAAGGTGTTTTCATTTTCAATTAGTTCAAAGTAGTTGTGAATTTCTCTAGAGACTTCTGTGACTGGTGTGTGATTTAGGTGTGTGCTGTTTAATCTCTGAGCACTTTAGGGTTCTCCAGCTCCCCTCCCGTTGTTCATTTCTAGTTTAAGTCCACTGGTTGTCCGAGAACACACTGTGTGTGACTTCTGTTTCTCAGACGTTGCTGAGCTGGGTTTTACAGCCCCGAATGCGGTCGGTCTTGGTGAATGATCTGTGTGAGCTCGAGAAGAATGCGTGTTCTGCTGCCGCCGGGCGCAGTGCTTCACAAAGTCAGTCCGCCCGGCCGACTGACGGCGCTTTCCGCTGAGCTGGGCCCTCACTGGCTCTCTGGATCCCAGCAGGCAGGCGTTGAAGTCGCCAGCTGTAATAGTGAATTCATTTCTTTCTCCTTGCAGTTCTATGGATTCGTGCCTTCTGTCTTTTGAGACTCTCTTCTGAGACACGTATGCGTTAAAGACGTACGTCTTCTTGGTAAATTGACTCATTTAGCATTACATAGTGAACCTCTTGATTCCTGACAATTTTCCTTACTCTGAAGTGGGCTTTGTCTGACATTAATACATCTATTTTGGCTTCCCTTGATTAGTGTTAGCATGGCTTCTCTTTCTCCATCTTTACTTTTAAATTATCTGTGTCTTTATTTAGAGTGGATTTCTTGTAGACACCACACAGTAGTCTTTTTTACTCACTCGGACAGTTTCTTTTAATTGCTGCATTTTTAATTGCTGCACTGACATTTATTTTTTAAAAAAATTTATTTATTTTTAGAGAGAGGGGAAGGGAGGGAGAAAGAGAGAGAAACGTCAATGTATTGTTGCTTCTCACGTGACCCCCACTGGGGATGGATCTACAACCCAGGCATGTGCCCTGACTGGGAATCGAACTGACAACCTTTATGGTTCACAGCCTGCGTTCAATCCACTGAGCTACACTAGCCAGGGCTAGACCACTGACATTTAAATTACTTATCGATATAATTTGATTAATATCAATCATATTTGTTACTGTTTTCAATGTGTTGCCTTTGTTATTTATTTATTTTTAGAGAGAGGGGAAGGGAGAAAGAAAAGAGAGAAACATCAATGTGTGGGTCCCTCTAGCTCACCCCCTAGTGGGGACCTGGCCCGCAACCCAGACGTGTGCCCTGACTGGGAATCGAACTGGTGACCCTTTGGCTCACAGGCTGGTGCTCAGTCCACTGAGCCACACCAGCCAGGGATATTAGTTGGTTCTTGTATGTGCCCTGACCAGGAATCAAACTCGCAACCTTGATGTGTGGGGGCAATACTCTCACTGACTGAGCTACCCAGCCAGGGTTTGGCTCTGTTTTTAAATTTGAACTCAGCCACCAGGAGTTATTCTTGGTAAATACCTTCCTTCTCAGGGTCCACAGCTGAAAGCCAATGTGGCCAGTTTGGTTTGCCTTTTGGGGGGGGGGGCGGTTTGCAATGGGTCTTAGCTGCCTGCTGTCAGGGTTAGGACTGTGGGGTGGGGGCAGGTGCCTGGGGGAGGTAAGATACAGGCTGCTGGGTCAAAGCCCCCAGTGGCTGTCAGCTAACCCCTGATTCACTAACACGCATCTCTGGGTGGTGCCCAGGCATGGAAAAATTCAAATAGTCCCTAAAGCAGAGAAAATAGTACAAGGTACCCTGATAAACCCATCTCCTAGATCTTACACTTTTCAACTTATGGCCAGTTTTGTTGTATCCAAACCCCAACTCCATCTGAGGAAACCCTCTGAGCACCATCATACCCCTTAGAGCACCATCATACCCCTTAGAGCACCATCATACCCCTTAGAGCCAGGCCAGCTGGTGAAGCGCCCAGCCTTCTACAGCCAGAGTTCAAAGCCCAGGCTGAGCCACTCTCTGGCTGAGCCACCTTGAGCAAGAAATGGGATCTTACAGTGCCTGGTTTTTCCATCTGTGAAAAGAGGTGGATAAATGGGCCTGTCGTGAGGTCTAGACGAGGCCCAACTTGCATGCTCACCAAGCAGTCTAAGTCCATGGTGAGCAGTAACTCATGTTGCTCACAGTCAACCTGAAGGTACTGGAGTTGTGAAGGGAACACTGGGCTCTCTCTAGCACCTCAGGGAAGGCTGTGCTCCCACGCCCAGCCCCAGCTCCCTCCTGGAAGCTGTGGAGGGCTCTTTACTTCTGTTGGAGGTCTTCTGACACCTTTGACCTTTCACCTCCCTACCACACCTGCACCCCCACGGTGGGACTTGGAGATTTCCCACCTGGGGTCTGGAAACTCAGATACAGTCCTGCGGTTCACACCCTGTTCCCTCCCCAGACAAGCCTTCTGAGGCTCTTGCCCTGCTGGACGGACAGCTTGTTGGGCGGAGTGTCCCCACAGCCCACTCTCAGGCGCGTGTCATTTATCTGCTGTGGTCCTGCGGTGTCCACATGGCAGGTGGATTGCCTTTGGTAGTCCTTGACTTCCTGTGCCACGAGATGCCCCATCCAGGGCGTGGAGGCCAAGCTGACCCTCAGGAAACAGGCTGGTTCCCAGGACCTTCAAGGAAACGATGCCCCAGCCCTCCTCACACTCTGTCCTGGTGGCAGCAGCAGCCCCAGGTCACCCAGCATGGTGGGCTGGCAGTCACTGCCACCTTGGTGACTTCTCCAGAGGACAAAGTGGTTCATCAGCAAGATAAAGGGAATCTCGCTGTACAACACAACACAGTTGGGTCGGTGAAGGACGCCTTTTACCCCTCCAAAGTGTTAACATAATTTCTAAAAAGGAGCTATATTTTTCAAGTTGCTTTGTACATTTAATGCCAACAAAAATAAACAGCTTTTCCTGGTCCCCAGTCTCAGCTTCTTTGGGCTACTGACCCGCACAGACCTCAACACGAGGTCTGGACCAGACCGCCCACTGTCTCAAATCTTCCCTCCTTAAAACTCGGCAGTGAAACCCTTTTCTAATTTTACTTTCTCTTGTTTAGGGGAGGAGCAAAGTTACTCAATCGCTGAAAAATAATATATTGTGGCAAGATGGAGGCGTGGGTAAAGGTGGCTCACCTCTCTCATCACCACAGCAAAATTACAGCTAAAATCTAGAAGAGCCATCACTCAGAAGTGTCGGAAAATCCAGCTGCGTGGAAGTTTGATAACTAAGGAATTAAAGAAACCACATTGGTCCAGGCGGGTAGGAGGGACGAAGACACGGGGTCGGGGATCTGGCTGGTCCCAAACTCACATGTGTCGCACATAAAATGGAGGGGTGCCCGGGGAGGCAGGGATCCCACACCAGACCAACCAGCCCACACCAGATCCCACACCAGACCAACCAGCCCAAGATTCCAGTGCTAGGAACACAGGCCCCCAAAACTTCCAGCTGTAAAAGCCAGTGGGGGTTGTGTGGGTGGAAGGAACTGTGGGGTTCTCAGGTCTCTCCTCTTAAAGGGCCTGGCCCTGCACACACACTCACTCAGACTCACTCCCTCTGGGCTTCAGCACCGGGGCAGCAGCTCCAATGGCACCAGTGGCACACAGGGCCGGGGGAGGGGGGGAGCGAAGTGTCTGGCATCAGGGGGAGAGCTGGGGGACAGCTTCCTCCCAGACAGAACTGCAGACAGTGGCCATCGTACCTTTTACAAGCCCTTCCCTACACAGAGCCACAACGTGGTGGCTCCACACCTGAGTCTCCATCAACCTGTCTCACATGGTCAGCCCTCCCATGGGATTACCTCAGGGTTCACCCCATCTGAATTACAGCCCCCCCTCCCCCAAGCAGCTCTCCCACCCTGGTTACTGTGGCTTTTCCACATGCAGAGCTGGGCTAGACACAGGGTTCAGACCTTCCTAGATTCGCTCAAACAAGCAACAGCTGAGCCCAGCCCCGCACCTCCCACTGACGGGCCCCAGGCCCTGCACTAGCAGCAGCCATCTGCAGGTCACCTCACAGCTCAGCCAAGGAGCCCCAGCCAAGGAGCCCCAGCCACGGAGCCCCAGCCATCCCCCGGGCAGAGGATCATCTCGGCCTGCACCTGCCCACCCAGTGAATAGTTACAGACCCGTCGGAGCACCACCCAACCACCTCCCAAACCTCAGAGGAAGGTGGTCACTGGCAGGGGTCACAGCCGGTCCTACCCGTTGTCTGGACTGGGTGAATCCCTCCCATTGACCTGGTGACAGCAACTGAGACTCATCTACAAGAGGGAGGGTGTACTCAGCCCCCATGAAGGGTGCACCTCGAGTGCCCAGACTGGGTGATAGAAGAGGCTGTGCCACTGGACCCTACAGGACACCCACGACATAGGTCATGCTTCCAAGACAGGGAGTCAAAAGAGCTCTAACTAATACATAGAAACAAACACAGGGGGCTGCCAAAGTGGGGAGACAAAGAAACATGGGCCAAATAAAAGGACAGATCAAAACTCCCAAGAAAGCTAAACAAAATGGAGATAGCAATCTGCCAGATGCAGAATCCAAAACACTGGTTGTAAGGATGCTTGAGGACTGCAGTGGGGACCTCGGCAGCAGAGAAAAGACCCAGTTAGAAATGAAGGAGACACTAATTGAAATAAAGAACAATTTACGGGGAATCAAAAGCAGAGTAGATGAAGCGAAGAATCAAATCAATGACTTGGAACATAAGGAGGAAAAGGACATCTAAACAGTACAGCAAGAAGAAAAAAGAATCCAGAAAACAGGGATAGTGTAAGGAGCTTATGGGACAACTTCAAACGTTCCAACATTCACATCACAGGGGTGCCAGGAAGAGAAGAGAAAGAGCAAGACGTTGGAAACTCATTTGAAAAAATAATAAAAGAAAATTTTCTAACTTTGTGAAGGGAATAGGCATACAAGTACAGGAAGCACAGAGTGTCCCAAACAAGTTGGACCCAAAGAGGAACACGCCAGGACACACTGTAATTAAAACATCAAAGGTTAAAGATAAAGGCAGAATGTTAAAAGCAGCAAGAGAAAAGCAGACAATTGCCTACAGAGGAGTTCCCGTGAGCCTGTCAGCTGACTTCTCAAAAGAAACTTTGCAGACAAGGAGTGACTCAAAGTGGTGAAAGAGCAAGACCTACAACCTAGCTTGTTCTACCCAGCAAAGCTATCATTGAGAATCAAAGGGCAGATAGTTTCCCAGACAAGGTAAAGCTGAAGGACTTCATCATCACCAAACCATTATTATATGAAATGTTAAAGGGGCTTATTTAAGAGAAAGAACATTGAAACGGTGAACATTAAAGTGGCCATGAGTGTATGACTACCAACAACTGCGTCTAAATCTGGCGAGGCAAACCAGCGGCACAGAAACAGTCACAGAGGGGGAGAACACTGGGATGGTGGGCAGTGGGGAGGGGGAGTGGGGGAGAGGCGCAGGTCTGCAGGAGTGCAAACTCGAGGGTACAGAACAGGCAGGAGGATGTTAAGAGCAAGCATAGGAAACGGAGAAGCCAAAGAACTTAAATGCATGACCCATGGACAAGAACTAAGGTGGGGGCGGGGTGGGGGCGGGGTGTCCTGCACAGAGTGGAAGGTGCTGGTTGGAGGGGAACGAAGGGGGAAAATTGGGACAACTGTAATAGCAAGCGTCACCAAACGCAATTAAAAATAAGGAAGAAACCACGTTAAACTACCCACGAACTCGGCAGGAACAGAGTCTGCGCCCTCGTGACCCTCCCTCCCACCTGGCAGGACCGCATCGCGCTGCTCTGCCGGCTGCTGCCCTAACTCTTCGTTCCCGCAGGCGGTTCTGAACCTGCTCCGGGGCTTTGCATCATCTGATTTGTACTCACGTATCTTCAGTAGGCAAGTTTTTTTTTTTTTTAAGTAACTGTAATGCTACTTTCGCATCCAATGTAATTAGTTACTAACTCCTTAACATTTTCTGGTCCATCGTCTGTATTCCCTTTCCCCGGGCTTTCTCAGAATGGTAATAGGGTGACCCCGACAGCTGCGGGAGAGGGGCTGGGTGCGGGGGCCCAGCTGTCGAGGGGGCGGGTGGAGGTTCGGGCCGTTGGCACAGAGGAGGCGCCCAAGGAGCGCTGTTGTTTCCAGCGCCCTAGCTTCCCCGGTGCGGAGTTTCGGGAATCTTCTGTGCAGAATCAGTCTGTCTCCTTTGCTGCCGAGCGCACGCTGTTGATGAAAACCCTGGGCCAGGAGGCTTCCCTGGGAGGGCGGGGACCCTGTCTGGCTCCCCTGGGGTACACGACACAGGGCCTGGGTGGGGCCTGGGTGGGGCCTGGGTGGGCCGACTGGCGACAGCTCTGGCTCTAGCAGCCGTCCAGGGGGAACGGGAATCCTATGTGGGAGGTGGTGAACCCCGACTGGAAAGGGGGTTTGGGCCGCTGTCAGGGCGCTGGGACTGCGTGAACCTTTCTGAGCGGAGAGGCCTGCGATTTCCCCTCCAGCTGATGCTTTCTTCGCCCCCTGTTCCCTTTCAGAGCAAAACTCCATGCCAGAGTTGTCTGTGCGCGCTGTCCCCAGGTCCTGTCTTCATCTTCGGGCCCATGACAGTCCAGCTTCTGCAGCCTTCCTGCCTGGCTCCCAAGACTGTCCTTGTCCAAGTCCCCAGGGCTTTCCATGCTGCTGCTTCTGGTGCTGGTAGCTGGGGTCCCACGGGCTCTCTCAGCAGCATCTGATGCCTCGGTCCCAGCATCCTCTTAAAGCACGTTTTTCTCTCCGTTTCCTGGACACCACACTCTCCTTGCTGCCCTCCCCTCTTATGAGCTTCTTTTCCGGTTCCTGGGTCACTCTCTTCCAGAACTAAGGGTGGGACACTCAAGGCCTCAGCCCCAGGACCTCTTCTCTCTCCATCCCTCCCACGCTGCCCCCACCTACTCTCAGGGCCTTGCAAGGCCTCACATTAGACCATGTTTGGGAACTCCAGACACACACACCCAGCAGCGGTGGTCTTTGGATGTGGCACAGGTAACTGAACCTGCGTGGCCAGAACCAGCCTTCTGATTCTGCCCCAGATTTGCTCTACAGCAAGCACCCCCATCCCAGGAGACAGCCGCTCCGCCCTCCCAGCCGCTCAGGACCAAGTGCACCCTCCAGCTTGGAGTCTCTGGCTCTCACATCACAGGTCCCCTGAGGAAGTCCAGAGTCCAGCCACATTTCACCACCTCCACTGTTTGCTCCAGGGCCCAGGCCACCACCGTCTCCTCTCCGGGTCACTGCCATCACCACAGTGTCCTTGTGCCTCATTCTTCAGGGTTCTGTCGTCAGGACAGCAGCCACGTGGGTGGGACGGATACAGCAAACCACACAGCAGCGCACGCTGAGAGGACGAACACTGTGTGTTTGGAAGGCAAGGCTACAAACACAGGGCACCAGCTGACACTCCGGGGGATAGAATGGAAGCACAGAAGGGTCCCTCAAAGCGGGACTCAGCTTTTAGCTTGGCATCCGCACCTTCAGGATTCTTCCTGAGGCTGCGAAGTTATTTGTGTGACTAAAATAAGAAAATATAATAAATTTCTTTAAAAATGTCTTTTGGCTTTTATACAGGAAACAACACAGCCAGCCTGACTGCTCTGTTTCGAAAGGTCAGCTTCCACACCTGGCCTTTGGCCGGGTCCGGGAATTTGGATTTTGGGAGGGTGCCCCCGCTCCCTGGTAAGGGCGGCTCACTGCACCGAAGCTGCACCGGAAGCTGTTTGTACGTACGCGGTGGTTTAGGCTGAAGTCTTGTCTTTCTGGGAGTCTGAAATCTTGGTGCACACGAGGCAATGGGCGCCTTCCGCTCTCCCCAACCGCAACCCTGGCCACTGAGGTTCCAGTGAGCTTCCCCCCTTGGCAACATATCACACATGTCATTGCAGCTCATTGCTGGGGACGTTAAGCACAGCCCGTGTGACTCCTGGGAAAGGACTCTTTGGCAGCCTGAGCCTGGTGTCCCCAGGCTTCACCCCAGGTGCCCTTTCCGCTCCACACATCTCTTGCTATTGTAACAAATCGCAGCCAGGAGGCCTATGCACCACGTCCTGGAGATCCGGCACAGCCGGGAAGCTGGGCTGGTCCAAGGACCCGACTCCACACTTTTCTGGAAGATTTATAACTTTATTCCTTCCTCTGACCCTTTCCCACAGTTACGCCTCAGTTTTACCTTCCCTAGTATGACCTCACTGTTGCCAAATTAACGGCAGGTTTCGTCTTCTCACTTGAAATGATCACAGCCCTGGACCCTTCCAGGCCTGTTGTTCGCATAGGTTCTCGTTCTTGCTCTCACGTTTTCCTTGTCCTGTTAGCCCGTTAACAACGCGCACTGTTGGGCTTGGTGGAAAGAGAACCTCGTGAAGAGTGGAGATGTCGAATTGCTACAATGTACCCCTGAAACTAACACAAGGGATGTAAGACTGTATACCAGCTATCTTTACATTAAAAAAATAAATAATAAATAATGTTACCTTGAAACTCTAAAAAAAGGTGTCCTTTTTTTGTAATCAAGATCTTTCAAACACACAGAAAAGTAGAAAGGATAGTATGAACACATAACTCTAGAAGAAAAACTCTCAACGCTTCTGGGACTTTTTCCATACCAAACAATTTTTTAATTCTCAGTCTGCACCAACAGGGTGCCCTATAATTGAACTAAGTCCTTTCTCTTCCAGGAGACAGTGTCAGTTCTCAGAAGTTAAGGGCTGGGCCCGAAAGAATGTCCTCCTCATTTCAAGTGTCAACTGCAAGTTCACAGAAGTATAGGTAACACACCTGTACTTCTGCCTGACAGGCTATAAATCTGGCCTCCTCCTCAGGTTTGATAATTTGCTGGAATGGCTCACAGCATTTAGGGAAGCATTTACTTACATTTAGGAGTTATTGTAAAAGGATACAACAAGTCAGGAACGACCCAATGGGGGAGAGGTGCCCGGGGTCAGGTGTGACAGGCGGGGGGACGGGGATCTCCTTGCTCCCTGTGTCCCCCGCCAGCACCTCGTTTGGTTGTACTGGGGACCCAGATCCGGCTGCCCACCACAACAAATGCTGGTGCTGGGAGGCAGGTGCTCCTGAGAAGGAAAGTGCTTTACTCAAGTGCCAGCCACCCGAGAAGACGGGGACTCTCACCCCCAAACCGGTCCCCATGTCTCAGAGCAGGCAGTGTTTACAAGGAGGGAGAGGGGAAGCAGGACAGAGATGGAAGGGACAGGGCTTGGAAACGCCTCTGCCTGCAGACCACCAGCACCGTCTCCTGGATAAAGACCTTGAAAGTGGTCAAGTGATGGTGTGCGTCAGTCACCCTGGCTTGATGTCAAAGGTCAGCGAATTTCCTGGAGTTGAGAGGACTGACGGTGGGAGTCTGTATCTTCTGAAGTTAGTTCCTAGAATTCTTACACAAACACCAGCTACGTGTCAGCCAGAGTTAGCACGTCCAGAAACGACGTCAAAAGAACGGTGAGTGGGGTACAAGTCCCCACTGTTACTCATGCACCAAAGCAGAAGCTCATCGAAGCTTGTTGTTCAAGAGCCTTTATAGAGATTAACCTCCAGCCCACACTGCGGCTGTCCAGTGCCCTGCCTAAGCCAGCTCACGAGCATAAACAGAGGCGGTCTCTAAAGGGACCCCGGTGAAAAACAAAAGGCCCTCCTGCTTCCCAGACCAACCCCTGGGTTTGGGGAGCTCCGAGTCTGAACTGGGACAAAGACCCAACATGTTCCTTTTTTACCACAGCTCTTGCCTCTGTCAATGGAAACACCCTCACCTGTGGAGAACGGCTTCACCCTTGTTTGAGCCAAACCGATGACAGCTGCTGGGAAGGAGAATCTCCGTGGATGGAGAAAACACTCCAGAGAATGGCAGCTGGCAGCTTACTTTACACATTAGCATGGAGGCAGGAGAAAGCAAGTGGGGAAATGTCCGGGGCTGGTTAAAATTAAACCGGGGGACACACCCTTCTTGGACACTGGGTACAGGTGGTTACTAATTAGCATTTGCCGCTGCTAGGACTCCCCGGCCCTGAGGGGTCTGGAAGAAGACCGCTCTGACCTTTCTAAGGAATGTTATCTTGGATGCAGAAAGACAATAGGCGGGCTCACTGCAGGTAAAGACTGACCTTTGTCAAGGAAGCTGCAGGCCTATGACGTGACCACCCACCAGGACCCGTTCTTGCTGGGAATTCTTACCTGCAGACCGTCCTCTGTGGCCACTTTGGTCTCTGAGTCTGTAAGACTGCCGTGTAGCCCCGCCCCCTGCTGAGCATGTCAGGGTCAGTGCGTGGCCCCTTTTCGTCTAGACGCTGATTTATAATTATTATTTTGCCTTATTTGTTTAATTTTCCTCATTGCAGAGAACATCAAAATAATGAACGCTATGCTGACATCACCCAACTTTTAAATGTACNAGGCGGGCTCACTGCAGGTAAAGACTGACCTTTGTCAAGGAAGCTGCAGGCCTATGACGTGACCACCCACCAGGACCCGTTCTTGCTGGGAATTCTTACCTGCAGACCGTCCTCTGTGGCCACTTTGGTCTCTGAGTCTGTAAGACTGCCGTGCAGCCCACCCCCCCCCCACCCCCCCGCTGCTGAGCATGTCAGGGTCAGTGCGTGGCCCCTTTTCGTCTAGATGCTGATTTATAATTATTATTTTGCCTTATTTGTTTAATTTTCCTCATTGCAGAGAACATCAAAATAATGAACACTATGCTGACATCACCCAACTTTTAAATGTACCAACACTGCTGACCAGTACTGACCCCTTCTTTGTTCCCCTGTCTTTCCCTGGGATGTGTAAAAGCACACTGTGGCCATCGTGGTACCTTGCAGAGCATCTCCCAGACCCCCGTCAGGATCAGCGATTTGCTGGGACAGCCCAGTGGAGTGCAGCCTTGCTCTCGTGGCTGCAGTGTCTGGCAGTGACAGGGCGCAGGTGGAAATCAGCCGAGGGCAGGGTCCCAGGGACACCAGGCACAAGGCACAAGGCGGCCAGCTGTCCTCTCCCAGTGGGTTTCTCTTTTTTTAAACAACTGGCATTTGACTTTTTAAAAAAATAATCATTTTTAAAAGACTTTTATTTATTTATCTTTAGAGGGGAAGGAAAGGAAAGAGGGAGAGAAATTATCAATGTGTGGTTGCCTCTCGTGAGTCCCCTCCTGGGAACTGGCCTACAACCCAGGCATGTGCCCTGACTGGGAATCGAACCGGGGTACTTTGGTTCACAGGCCCCCGCTCAATCCGCTGAGCTACACCAGCCAGGGCTCCCAGTGGGTTTCTGCCCAGGATGCCTATTTCTTTCCTGGCGGCGCCACACAGGCGGCAATGCCAGCATGGAAGCCACTCAGGCCTTGAAGGCCAGAGTGTTGACTGGGGCCGGTCCTGCAGGCGGAGCTGAGAGCTCACAGGGCTGGATTTCGTTCTCTCCTTTGTGAAGAGTGGCACAGCTTCAGGTTGGACAGGCTCTGAAGGAGATCCTTCGGCTTTATCTTTTCAAGTCTTATTTTCAGGCTTCGTGAGAGTAGGTCCAGCGCAACGTGGACGTAGGCCCAATTTAGTGGGGCTGCTAAGGCCAGACCCTTCAGGTTTCTGTACCAAATGCCCATATTTTTTTTAAATTGTGGTAAAGTACACACGACATGAAATCTGCCGTTTTTACCGTTCACGGCGCACAGCCCAGCAGTGTTAGAAGCACGTTCGCACCCTTGCTCAGCCCACTCCGCGCTCCTCTCCAGGGCTCGCTCATCTCCCCGAGGAAAACCTGTCCCCTCGAAACAGAAACCCCCACCCCCGCACCCCCAGCCCCTGGGACTCTTGTCCTACTTTCTGACTCAATGAACTTTCCTCTTCTCGGTACCTCAGTATTTGTTCGTGTCTGGCTTACTTCGCTTTGCATCACGCATCCACGTTTATTCCCTGGTGTGGCATGTATCGGAATTTTATTTCTCTTTGAATTTAATAATTCATTGTACACGCCACCTTCCGTGTACCTGCTCGTTTGGGGGTGGACATATGGGTTGTTTCCATCCTTCGGCCATTGAGGTCCACGCTGCTGTAACCCTACGTGTGCAAGTAGCTGCGTTCCTGCCTTCACTTCTTTGGGGTGCACGCCCCGAATTCGACTTGCTAGATTTTGTGGGGACCACAGCACTGCTCTGCACAGTGAAGAGGCGGATTTTAAAGAGGTCTTTCCTGCCCCCGCGGTCAGACTTGGCGGAGGGAGCCGACTGGCGGTCGCCTCCCGAGGGGGGGGTGCGGGGGGAGGCATACAGGGTGGGGTGGGATCTGCAGCCCGAGCGCGGCTCAGCCTCCTTCTTCTGCGGCCGCGGGCGACCTGGAGCAAATATCCCTGGAGCCCTCTTTCTCTGCGTAGCTTTCTCCTCTTTAGTGCTCCCTGCACGGACAAAAATTACATTTTGGGAAAAAAAAACAGTCCGAGCCTGCGACCCCCGTCGCCTTCGGTGTGGTCGCCCCCCCTCCCACCGCGCGCCCTGCGCCTCGGGACGTCCCGAAAGCGGAATGCGGTCCGTGGCGGCCGGGCTTCCACAGCAGGAGGGCCGCCCACAGCCCCTGCCTGACCCTTTCTAATCGCCTTTCTCCACCGCGGCGGCAACTCGCTTTCCGTCACACAGTAGGCGCTTTATCCCACGGGGACTGCGAGCTCAGGCGGAAACTCTGCGACAGGCATCTCGCCGGACGCTCTTTCCGTAGCAGCGCGTCTTGCTCGGGAGGCTGTGGCCCGTGAACAGGCGACCGGCCGCATTTACGGGACAAACAGTTGTGTCCACGACCTGGGTGGGGACGTGGCTGTGCGGGAGAGACGACGGAGAAGACAGAACAGACACAATAAAAGTGCAGAAAACGGACCCCGGTTTACGGCTCCCAGGCCCTCACCCCGAAATTCAGTTCTAGGATTCCCGATGGGCAACGTGGCGCGTCCCCGCCGTCACTTTCCCAGGACGGACCGCGGATCTGCGGGCGCGGCGCGGGGTGCAGCGAGCCCGGGGGGGGNGGGGGGGGGTTGTGGGGGGGGGGGGGGGGGGGGGGGGGGGGGGGGGGGGGGGGGGGGGGGGGGGGGGGGGGGGCGCCGATCACAGCTGGCCAGCTCAGAAGGGGCAGATGTGCCGCCCATACCACTGTGAAATACTCTATAAAGCACAGCACCCATTCAGTCACTCACTTATTCTCACTTTGGACCAGCATTTACTGAGTGTCCAGTGTATGCTGGCACTGTGCTGGACTGGATGCTGGACNGGGGGGGGGGGAAGGACGCTGGAAAGCACTTTGAGTAGAAAGAGAACAGAACATATGAAGGCACCGCATGGAGTTTAAAAAGCACTCAGGCAGAAATTTGTAGCCTTAAATGTCAACATTTCCGTGGAGACAAAGGTGAAAAAGGTGAGCAAAACATCCAAAATTAAAGGTGAAATAGTGAGCACACTAGCAAAACCTGATAAAATACAAAGCAGAGTAGATGGGAGGAAAAAAAGTCATTTTCTTTGGAAAGCTTATGAACATTGACAAGTAACTGTTTATTGAGAAAAAGTAGGAGAGAAGGGGAAATAGCCAACGTTGGAAATAAAAAGGGCGATCAAAACAAATACTAAGACATTAATAAGACAAAAATGACTTTCTGTCAAGATACTCAGAAATTCAGATGCAGTGCAAATATTCCAGGAAAATATAACTTATTAAATTTCTTTTTTAAAAAAAATCTAGTGTGCAAACTTCTTTTTTTATTAAATCACTCTTTATTGTTATCCTATTACAGTTGTTCCAATTTTTCTCCCTTTGCCCACCTCCGCCCATCCCACCCCCAACTCCCGCAGTCAGTCCCCACACCGTTGTCCAGTCCTTGGGTCATTCCCACGGGTTCTTTGTCTAGTCCCTTCCCCTTCCTTCCACCCTTCCCCCACCCCCTCCCCTCCGGTTATATAAAGAATACAATAACTGACAAGAAGAATAATTTACAGGGAATTAACAGTAGAGTAGACGAAGCAGAGAATCACATCAGTGATTTGGCACATAAGGAAGCAGAAAACACCCAAATAGCAAAAAGAAAAAAGAATCTAAGACAGTGAGAATAGTATAAAGAGCCCCTGAGACAACTTCAAACGTACCAACATTCATATCATGGGGGTGCCGAAAGGAGAAGAGAGAAAGCAGGAAACTAAAAACCTATTTGAAAAAAAATACAATGATGGAAAATGTCCCTAGCCTGGTGAAGGAAATAGCCACACAAGTCCAAGAAGCACAGAGAGTGTCAAAGAAGATGAACCCAAAGAGGCCCACTCTAAGGCACACCATGTTTAAAACACCAAAGGTTAGTCCTGGCCAAGTGGCCCAGTTAGTTGTGGCATCTTCCTGTGCACCACAAGGTTGTGAGTTCAATCCCCAGTCAGGGCACATAATGGATTGCAGGTTTGATCTCAGACAAGGTGCATATGGAAGGCAACCAATCGATGTTTTTCTTTCACATCAATATTTCTCTCTCTATCTCTCCTCCCTCCCTCTCTTCTCCTTAGTCTCTCTCTAAAATCAATAAAAATATCTTCAGGTGAGGATTCAAAAAAAATGCCAAAGGTTAAAGACAAAGAGAGCATCTTAAAAACAGCGCGAGACAGACAGTTACGTACAAGGGAGCTCCCATAAGCTTATCAGCTGATTTCTCAACAGAAACTTTTCAGGCCAGAAAGGAGTGGCAAGAAGTAATCAAAGTGATGAAAAGCGAGGACCCATAACCAAGACCACTTTACCCAGGCAGGTTGTCACGTAGAATTAACGTAAGATAATGGGCTTCTTAGAACAGAAAATGCTAGAGTTCATCACCACCAAGACAGTATTACAAGAAATGTTGAAGAGTGTTCTTTAAGAAGAAGAAAAAAAAGATAAAAATGTGAATAATGAAGTGGCAGTAACTACAATGATCAACAATTACTTTAAATGCAAATTGTTCAGTCAAAAGACATGTGGTGGCTGAGTGGGTAACCAAACCAGAGCCTTCCATCTGTTGTCTACAGGAGATAGAGACACACAGGGAATGAAAGCAAAGCGATGGAAAAAGATATTTCACGAAACTGGACATGCAAAGATATGTTGGTGTAGCAATAATTCTACCAGACAAAATATAGTTTAAAGTAAAGACTATAACCAGAGACCAGGAAGCACCCAGCAATTCCACTTCCGGGTATTTATCCGAAGAAACCCCAAACACTACACTGAAAAGACGTGTGCATCCACGTGCTCACTGCTGCGTTATTGACCACGGCCAGGTCACGGAAGCCCCCTAAGTGTCCATCCGTAGATGAGTGGGTAAAGGAGAAGCAGTGCCTATGTACAACGGAATATGACTAAGCCACAAAACAAAGAAATCTGCAACGGCATGGAGGGACCTAGAGGACGTCCCACAAAGGAAACGAATCAGACGGAGAGCAACAAATGCCATGTGATTTGACTCGTACGTGGAACCTAAAAACAGAATAAATGAACAAGTAGAATAGAAACAGACTCCTAGATACAGAGAACATTTTGACCATTGCCAGATGGGAGGTGGTTTGGGAGGTGGATGAAAGGTGAAGGGGAGTAGAAATATGAACTGGTGGTTACCGAATAGTCACGGGAATGTAAATATACCTTAGGGAATATAATCTATAGTATTATAATAAATATGTGTCACGTATGTTTTTAGATGAGTATGAGATATATTGGGATGATCAATTCGTAAAGTACATAATGTCTCACCACTGGGTTGGTTGTACACCTGAATCTAATATAATAATGTGCATCGACTGTAATTGAAATTATTTTTAAAAAAGAACTATTTTTAAAAAAGAATTATTTTTAAATTCATTGTAGAAGGAGACAATATTAACTACATAAACTACAGTGTCCACGAACTTAAAAGATTTCTTAAATGCATAAATATTCTGCCCTGATCAGTGTGGTCCAGTGGGTTGGGTGTCACCCTGCAAGGCAAAGGGTTGCGGGTTCGATTCCTGGTCAGAGCACATGCCCAAGGGGTTGAGGGTTCGGTCCGAAGTCAGAGTGCCTTTGAGAGGCAACCGATGACGTTTCTCACACTCGATGTTTCCCTCTCTCTCCCTCCCTCCCTTCCCCTCTCTCTAAAAATAAAAAAAGTCTTTTAAAAAATAAATGCGTACATATTCTTAGCAATGACACAAGAGAGAAATGTTTCCTCTGGGTCTTCCTAAAAGGGCCTCTCGAAGCCCTCACAGCAAACACGGTCTTGACTTTTACAATACTGCTTCTCACACTGTCTGATGCTGGCCTGCTGCCTAAGCACAGCCCCGTTTGGTAAGAGCAGCTCAGTGAGGAGCAAGTGACGCTGGCGCGGGTTCCAGCTCAGAGGGGAGGCAACAGGTGCGCAGGCGCAGAAAAGAGAAACAGTCTTCCGGTAACCCTCCACTAATTCGCTCTCTCCCCTAAGGTTTACCGATTTCCTGCACACTTAAAATCGCACAGTTGGAAGGTATCCAGAGTCCTTCTCTTGCCAAATGAGGTCAGATTTGGGGTTGTATAGCCACCTCAAAAGGGCCGTATCGTCACACCTTCTTCAAGAAGCTGGGAAGCTCTGGGACAACGACAGCACATGACAACCAGGAGAAGGGTGATGACAGGCCAGAGCGACGAGGACAAAGCGGTCCAGTTTTGTCAGGGCTCCCGTGATGGCCAAATCTGACGTGATCAGCCAAAGAGACAATAATTTAAGCCTGAGAGCACTTTTACTCAAAAACGACCAAAGTCTTCCCTGAGTCGTGAAAAAGTATCAGAGAAGCGCCACGGGATGTTTAATCCTGAGCGATGTAATTCCTTCTCGGAAATTCCAGCAGTGGCTGGTTGCACACGATGAGTCTGGAAAGCAATATGCTGACCCCTGGGCCAAGGGGGCGGGGCAGAGTCTGGGCCCCAGACTCCAGCCACGGTTCCAGCCACGGTTCCTGGCACGTGGCAGTCCCTCCTTTCGAGGTGTGTTGGATGCGCTTGCTAGGTAATGTCACTCGCTGTAGGCTAATATCCAGCAACTTCCACCCAAATGCTGTTGGCAATGACGTCAAACTAGTGACTTCATTAGCTCCCTTTCGCCCATACATCAGTACCGAGGCCAATGGTCTCTCCGGGTTCCCTGGGAACTGCTTCACGCCCACCAGCCACATCGGAACGATAATTCTCACGTTTCTGTGGAAACTCCAACGCCCCTGCCTGCCATCCAGCAGCCTGCCCTGCCCTTTCTCGCAGCAGAGGGGCTGGCTTTTTCTAACAAGCGGCTCTAGGGAGAGGGGGTCCCAGAGGAGGGAGAAGAGATTTCCTGGGCAGAGCAAGCTGTGGTCCCCACGGAGACACTACACTCCTTCCACAAAAGAAGAGTCCACAGCTGCCTTTGATGATTTCAGGGTCACCACACCCCAACAGCGAAGCCATTTCTACATTGGGTACCTGCTGCGGTCAGGCCGCAGCTTATCTAAGAGTCCCTCAGGTGAGAGTAGGCGTCGGCACTGGGTAACAGGCAACTACACAGCTCAAAGGCAGGTGAAGCACTGTTCCATTTATTGCAAGTATAAGCAGGTTTTTATATTTTCATTTCTGGTAGTGATTAACATTACAGGTGCATAGCATGATCAGTTAAGCAGAAAAAATCAATACAAAGGTAACCAGGAAAAGTACGGAAGTTCCCATAGTTTCCGTTATGTAAAACAAAAGTTATTTTGACCAGGAAAACCATTAATCAGACTATTTGAAATAGTTCTATGTACACAGTTTGAATGTCTTACTGTTTATTAAAGTTCTCAGAATTTGTCATGGGCAACAGGTACGCTTAGACCGAGCAGAGGTTAGGAAATTCATTATAAGCCTTTGTAATGTCTAACTTAGCTATCTATCTTGCTGTCTAAAATGTTTTTTGTATACTGTGGACTCTAACTCCTTGGTAGTAGTTTCTAAGTGCTTACTTTGTAATAGTTAACCAGCTTCTTCTGTTTTTATGCCTGTCTAATTCTAATTGATATATATTCCTATTCAAGGTAAAGGAGGGGCTGTTACTCTAACAACTCTTTGACAATCAGGGGCTATTTTCTTAAAGGGGTTTTTGCTATTCTATGAGGCAGTTCTGTGGGAATACATATTTTTCCCTGAACTGTTCTTTCTTGGGTGGCTTTCACAGGAACAAATAAGTAAAGTACGATGCCTTAATTCAGCCAGGGTGATATTGCTTAGGACTTGAGCCAACTGTTGTTTTTTCTCTGAGAGTGGTCATTAATTCTAGGAGATTCCAAATTATCAGAAGTGCAAAGGTTAGAATACTAAGAAACAGTAAGAATAAAAGCAACACCATATATCCACTAATGCCACGTCCGTCCTGCTGGAAAACGCTTCTGTGAAGCCGTCATCTCCAAGTCATGACTGTGTCAACCGACATGGTTAGAAAACGCTTCTGTGAAGCCTTTGTCCCCAAGCCGTGACTGTGTCAGCCGACCTGGTTAGCACTGGACGTAGCAGGTACCCAGCTACCTGCTTTAATGTAAGGTTGTGTTGCTACGTGGGGACCCCGCTCTTGATAAATAATGACAAGGCACGAAAGTGGCAGCCACTGAACCAGTGTACGTGGCCCTGACAACCAGGGCGATGACGCACTACTTCCGGTGCGCAGGGATTCTGGGGACAGCCTGCAAAGGGCGAGCGCATGGAACCGCCAGGCTGTTCTCCCCTCTTTCCAGTCCGCTGGAGTCCCTGGGCCCCATCCCCGAGGACCTCGTGGTCTGGGAACGTCCTCGGCGCCCCTCCCCCAAAACCCCAGGGCCCACCTGGAATGCAGCTGATGCTAGGCTGGTAAGAGGGGAGATGGGGGCTCGGGCCAGTGGGTCCTGGGAGCTGCACTGCTGGCGATGAGCCTCCGCCCCTCCCTCGCGTGGAAGTTGCTGAAGCCTCAGGAGGCCTCCCTGGGCCTTCTGGGCTCCTGCGCTCTCCCACGGGGCCCCTCAGGGGCAGTTCCTGCTGTCACCGCCACTCCGCCCACTGGGGTCGCACAGGGCCTTGGACCCACCGCACGAATGTGCGGGATGAGGTTTTGTGGACTGGCAGGCCCGTCCTGGAAGCTGCATGTCCAGACAACGACCGTTCCTCGCCCCGCATCCTCACGGGAAGCCGCCGTGGCGTGGGCGACTGGAGCCGCGCCGTGCGGTGCGTGCCCAGCCGGGCACAGGGACCCGCCAGAGGGCAGCCGTGGGAGGAGGAGGGCGGCACCCCAGGAGAAGGGCTCCTGGACAGACTCAGATGGGCTCCCGAAGCCGGACTGTGACTGGAAACCAGCTGAGCCTCGCGTGTTTCCTGAAGGACGGCGCCTTTGGGTGGGAGGAGGGTCCCCGGGCCACCTCCACCTGAGCGGGCAGAAGGCGGCAAGGTGGTTTGTCTTTGGGAGACTCAGACAGACACTGAGGCAGAAACCTGCCCTTATTTCAAACTGTATGTCCTTTAAAATACAAGACTCCCTTTCCTTCCAACTGGGCTCTGTCTCTAGAGTTTTTGCCCATTGGCGCCCAGCGGTGGGGCCCCGCCAGTTGTTTGGTTACAAGCTCCCCCTGTAGCCAGACGGCAGGGAAAACCTCTGACCCTCCTGCCCCTTAATCATATTTGTGTGTCAAGAATGCAATCAAGCCATCCCTGCACCTTTCCTTGCAATGCGTTTTCCACGGTTTCATCATTTTCTAAATGTTTCCCTCTCTCCTTACGTCCTTGCGAAAGACATGTCCCCACATGATGCTCCTTCCTTTTTAATGGCTGAGTAATATTCCATTGTGTATTTTATATACAATATTATACATACATACATTTTCTTTATCCATTCATCTACTGCTGGGCACTTAGGTTGTCTCCGCGTCTAAGAGATTATAAATTACGCTGCCTTGGACATGGGGGTTCAAATGTCTCTTCAATGCAGTGACTCTGTTTCCTTTGCATGTACTCCCCAAAGTGGGATTGCTGGGTCATACGAACCTTGCGAGCATTATTCGGAGCGGAGTAAGTCAGAGAAAGGCAAACATCGTATGCTCTCATTCATGTCTCGAGTCTCAATGTAGCCGAACAGCCAGGGGGGCCCACTGCTCATCACTCCTCGGTAGCACCCCCAGAGACAGAGTCCAGTAGAGAGAAAAGTGGAATTTTTTGTTTAGCAGATGCACAGCGGGTTTCTTGATGGGCCCCTGACCCTGCCAGAGGGGCACTGAGGTGGCGGGCAGGCGGCTGTTGTGGTGGCTCTCCCCAGCCCTGCTCACAGCGGAGGGTGCAGGGCTTGCCGCTGGGGGTGCCTCCTCCCGGGACCTGCTGGCCCAGGCCTCCTCCCCACCCTTCTGACCAGCCTAGCGCCCCTCAGCGCTCCTGGTCAGGCCCGGAGCGCTTGGGGAGGGGTGCGGGGCGTGCTCCCCAGCTGAACCAGAGCCATACAAAATCACAGAAAAAAAGTGACCAGATCAACGGCTGCCACAGACGGGCAGTGGGGGAACTGGATGAAGGTGGTCGAAAGGTACACACGTCGGCCTATGAGTACCTTCTCTTCTCAGAGAAGTTCTGAGAACGGAAGGTACGACACGCAGCCAGAGTTGACACTGCTGGGCGGTGTGTTTGGAAGTTGCTAAGATCCTAAAAGTTCTCATCACAAGGAAAAAAGATCTCTTTCTTTTCTTTGTATCTATATGAGGTGATGGATGTTAACTAAACTTATTGTGGTAATTACTTCGCAATGTACCTGAGTCATTATGCTGTGCATCTCACACTTACCTCGTGTGGTGTGTCAATTTTATCTCAAAGTCCAAGGGACAGAGAGAACTGCCCTCCACTGTGCCCAGTTTTCAAGGGAAAGTCTAAGCAAAAATACAGGCGTGGAGTGTGAGAAAGGAGGCACCACAGCCCTCACATCAGCCCCAGACAGAACTAGAAAGATGAGTGGTCTTTCTAGAACCTTCAAAAATTCTGTTTGTTGTGAGGACTCCGGCTCTCCTGGCTCAGACTGTGGCTAACGGTGAAGCGCATCTTGGCATCGAGATGCAAGAACATGGTTGAGGCACCAGGTCGGCCACCTCCTTGCCCATATAAAAAAGGGTGGAGAGTCAACAAACAGGAATGTGACAAGTGTGAACATCACCTAGGGGCCCTTCCTGCTGCTCAGTCTCCTTGTTCGATAGGAAACGGGTCTCGAGGTCTGGGCGGTAGTTACTAAGTGCTGTTCTTGCTGAATGTTAAAATGCAGCGCAGTATCTTGTAGATGCAGCTGTAAACAGGATGAGCTTGACAGGAACCCAACCAGATAAGGCAGCCAACGGCAAAGACGAAATCAACATGGGGTGAACCAAGGAGTGGGACAGGGCGCTGGATGTGAGTTCCGCGTTTCCCTCGCTTGCTCCGAGGAAATCAAACTACCTAGCGACAATTATGTCTCACCCTTTAACAGAACACCCCAAACAGTGAACCCCTTGTCACCCCCACCCAGCACACACATGTGCACGTACATACTTGTCCTTGCCCCAACACACACATGCACACGCAAACACACACACACACACCCCGTTGCCACCACCCCCTTCTGAGAAGGTAGAAGTCTTCTCTTTTGCCACTGGTCTCGAGACGGTTGTATCTGACCCTTCCTTTCTGAAGTTAAAAGAAATTCCTCCACCTGAACAGTCTCCTAAGCAAGCGCTGGACCCAGTGAGCAATTTCCTGTGAAAAATTTTAAAGATTTTATTTATTTATTTACCTTTAGAGGGGAAGGGAAGGAGAGAGGGAGAGAAATATCAATGTATGGTTGCCTCTCATGGGTCCCCTGCTGGGAACTGGCCTGCAATCCAGGCATGTGCCCTGACTGGGAATCGAACCCAATCCTCTGGTTCTTGGGCGCATGCTCAATCCACTGAGCTACACCAGCCAGGGCTCCTGTGGAATTTTGATTGTAAGTGATACCAGTTAAACCAGTAAGATTTTTTGAAGAAAAATAAGTAATAAAGTCCAGGAATGTTTTTGATTTTCAGTAACAGCTTTTCTTGGTATTCACTGAAATATCTCTACATTTTTGTCTCTTCCCTTTATTAAATAATGCATCCTTTAATTTTTTTCCTTGAAAGCCTATCCTACACAATCTCTTCGGAGTCCCCCTCTCTTTCCAGCAGACGAGCCCAGTTCCAAGTCTCGCGAGCACAGTTGCGACCCCGCCTTGGCGGTGTAGCTTGGGAAACGCCACAAGGTTTCAAAGGGCAGCCCTGGGCTCCGGCAGGCCTAGGAGACAGGCGCCCCGCGGTCACATTCTGCGCCACGCAGGGAAGCCACCTCGGACTCCCTCTCGCAGATGGGCAACTGGGGGAAACCCCGGGTCACTCGGTGACTC
Organism: Sturnira hondurensis; assembly: GCF_014824575.4. Lineage (NCBI taxonomy): Eukaryota > Metazoa > Chordata > Mammalia > Chiroptera > Phyllostomidae > Sturnira > Sturnira hondurensis. The sequence goes on from NW_028082407.1 coordinate 871,998, forward strand.
CAGCACAGCGGCGGGAGCCCAGATCTCGATGACCAGTCGGCCGCTGCCACGAATGAGCAGGTCCGGGGACACCTGAGGGTGTAGGCTCTCGCGGAGCAGGCACGCGAGTCCCACAAGACAGGACCCGCGAAAACAAAGGCAGCCCTGGCCAGCGTGGCTCGGTTGGTTGGAGCGTGGTTGCCTAAACCAAAAAGTCCCCGGCTTGACTCCTGGTCAGCGCGCATGCCTGGGCTACAGGTACAGTCCCCAGTCTGGGCGCATATGAAGGGCAGCTGATGGATGTTTCTCTCTCATATAGATGTTTCTCCCTCTCTTTCTTCCTCTCTCTCTCGAATGAAAAGGAAAAAGCAATAGCTGGCTGTACGATGGCCCCTGATGACTGCCTAACTGTGGGGTCTCCTCCCCTAATGTAACCAAGGGGCTATTTTCTCTGCACACCGAGGGAAAGAATAACACAATAACCGCAAAGCAATTTATTATACACCGTCCTGAGTTCAAATAATGCCCTTCTCTCTTTTAAGTCAATGCACATGCTTGAACTGTTTGGACCTTGGCACACAAGGATTTCATCTGCCTGACATTCAGGAGAACAACCCCGTGCTCCAGGAAGGTCGTTGGTTAGGGCCCTGAGGAGCCCACTGCAGGCCTCCCCTGAACCTGGGCCTCCCAGATTCGAGTCTTCTATGACCCCAAGTAAACTTTTTACTTGTTTTACAGCCTCAGATGCTAACTGGTTAACAGGATAGCCTGTGTTTTGCCTGCCCACTCAACTGCTGACAGACATTTGGCTATTATGAATAATGCTGTCATGAAACATATGTGTATGAGGTATGTGTGAACATGTTGCCTTTCGTAATTTTCAAAGAAAAGCAAATAAAATATTTCATGAAAATAAAGATGTTAACCACATTCTTCAAAAACCTGGAAACGATAGGCATTTTCTACAGATAATGTCACTCTTCTGTAGAGCTAAAAAAAAAAAAAAGAGGAAGGAAAAAACTGATGTCGTGTACAGGGACCGCACCAGCAGTCCCCCCCCCCGCCCCCGCCCCGGGGACGTCTGGCCAACAGAGCAGTGTGTTTTTTACTGGAGTTTGTCTCAACATGTGAACAGCAGTAGAACACACGCCAGTCTTGCATTTCATCTTAAGTCCAAAAGATCTGGCCACACTGGGTCCAGGTCCCTGGCGTGTCTCTGGGACTGGAGCTTGCCGCCAGCCGGGCACCGCCTACGGTGCTGGCCTCTCCCTCGCCTTTGCAAAGTCTTCCTCACACTTGGTCAGATTAAGTCCCCCACAAGTTTCAGTGAATTTGTCTTTTTAATTCATTGGAGTCACAATGAAAGTTTAAAATCCTTCTATCCAGTGGCTCTTCAAAGAGTGAGGTCATAGTCTCTCTTTTTTTAAAAAAATCAACTTTATTGGGGTGTCACTTACATGTAATGCTCACATTTTTAATGTATGGTTCTATGAACTTTAAAACTTTTAATTGTGGTTTAAAAACCCCACGGAAAGCTTCCTGTCCTAACCACTGGTTGGAAGATGAAACAAGGAACTTCCTTGTGACAGGCGACTGAGCTGGGACACGCTGGGCGCAGCCCGAGAAGCCGCGAGCTCAGGCTGAGGCTCCTCCTGGTCGGAGTGAGGGGGGTGCAGTGAGGGCCACCTGTCAGCACAGGGCTGCGAGGCTCCGATTATTTATAAAACGTGGGCCCTCGGTAATTTATGTGTGGATCAGTTTATTTATTCATAATGGAACGAACCCTCCGATAGACAGACTTGATCTTTCTCATAACTTCCATTTCTCTGTTGTGCCCTGCCCCATCCTCTGCCTTCTCCTGTCCCCATGGCTCCCCAGGGGCAGTGGCTGTCACTTGGCATCTGTGCTTCCCTTCTTCCTCATCAAAGATAAGCAGGGGAGGTAAAGAGAGATGTGTGCTTAACCCACACGCTCAGTGTGGCTTGTATTTACAATGCCATTATTCTGCACAGTTTTCTGGAACTCAAGTTTTCTACTCATCATTGTTTCGAAGACTCGGCAAGGCATGCCACCTGCAGACGTGGGTCCCTCCCTTTCATTGCTGTGAAACATCCCAGGGTGAGGACACACCACATTTCACATTCTGGCTCCCACCAGTGGGCACAGAGCACGTGATCAGTTTTTGCTGGATGAACAGTGTCTAGGCACGCCTCCTGGGGCTCACGCACACGAGCTTCCCCAGTGCCTGGGAGTTCAAGTGCGTGAACGCTCAACCACTGAGAATAGTCAAACTGCTTACCAAGTGGTTACCCCAGCTCATACTTCCTCGACCCCCAACAATGGGTCCACTTCTATGGTGTTTGGTAACCCAAACATCTTAATTTTACCAATGAATTGCCTATAAAAATTACCTTATTGTGGCTTTAGTTTTCATTTCCTAATGCATCAGGAAACTGGGGATCACTCCATACACGAACAGGCTAAAAGCTTCTCCTCCTTTCAGAGTTGCATGTCATGTCTTTTGCAATTTTTCTATTGGGTCGTCTATTTCTTCTGGATCCATGCAAGTTCTTCATCTTTTTGGCTAAATCTTTTGTCAATTATAAACCACCGGGACTGTTTCCCAGCTGTGACTTGTCTATTCACTTTCGTAAAAGGTGCATTTAGATGACCAAGGTCAACATTGAGAAGGTCGGGGGTGGCAATCATGTTTTAAGGAGGAGTGCACGTTGAAGGGGAGATCCTTCTGTACCCCAAAGACAGAAATGTATGTAAGCCATCCATCTAGGTTTTATTTCTGAAGTTATAGTTTTAATTTCCAGAATTTTCATTTGTGCTTTTCAACCCAGTCCCACTGAACTGTGAACTCCACAAGGGTGGGGCTCGGGACCTCACTGGTGGAGCCTCAGTGTCTGTCCACTCAGGAGCAGACAGCCTGAAGGTGCTCCGTGAAAATCACAATTAGTGAGTTGATGCCAGTCCCAAGGTAGATGTGACCGCTCCCTCAGAGTCGAACATGGAGTCCGTCACTGGGCCACGTATGTCACTGTCGGGTAGACCGGGAGGAAAGGAGAGTGTGGTGGAAACAAGAACTGGGGGCCGAGGCCTATCTGGGTGGAGCTTATTCATCCCCACAGGTTTGGAGCCCAGAGAACTCGGGGCACCTGCAGTGGAGCAGCTGCCTGGGACCCAGCGACACCTGGCTCTGGCACTGGGCAGCGGCAGAGGTCACATGCGTGAGAGGCTCCCACCTGCTGGTGCAGGGAGGCGAGTGTAGGTCCCGGTTAGCCCACATGGTGAGCACTGTGAGACATGCTTCTCCTCGTTCTAGCTGTCATACCATGGTCCTAGCTGTCACGTCATCATTCTAGTTGCCACGCTGTAGTTCTCTTGTTGTGCCAGAAAAGCAGAGGGTTTGAGACTATTTCACATTCTACAGAATGAGGCTCTGGAGCTCCTCGAGAGGGAGGCAGAATGAGGCCGAGACAAGACTGTTGGCAAAAACGCTGGGAGCGACGGGTCCTGTATCTTCATTGCACTTAAGCCCAATCCAAAGTGATGCTCACAGGGTTTTACATCCTCACACGCCCTGCTCCCTTTCCCCTCCACTCCCCACACTCTTACGACAAAGGCAAACTATCTCCCTGGAATCTTCCCTGATTGAAGGGCAGGAGAGTAAACTTGAAATCTTTAAATTGCTCATCCACTTACTGCTTGTAAGGAGAGTGTGACTTCCTGCAGAGAGCGGGGGAATTCTTCTATACATTTTATAGAGTTTTGTTACACGAACATGAATACTTGAACACACCAATTTGCAATGAGGCATAAACTGGTAGAATGAAAAAAGAACAAAATGAAGTGAGTTTACACCAGAAGTTCTAGAAGGTGTAAAGTGTACACAAGACAAAGATGTTAGTGGAGGAAAAAAGGGTAAGAAAGATGAACCAAAGGAAGGAAGAGAATCTAGAAAAAATCAGGTACATGCATTCAGCTGGGGAGGAAATGTGCTGGCGCCCCCGTGTGGCCGTACTCAGGGTGCAGCTGCCAGCGTGGACTGGGGGGGGCACCCCTCACTTTGGGCCCCACTTAAAGGAAGCAGCACAGCAAGGACAGCTGAGGCAGACAGCTGTTTCAGGTGAGGCCTCACCCGAGACTTTGATAAATTCCCAGGTGTGGGCCAGAGAACGCTGTTCTGTGGTTTCAGAAACTCAGATTTCTGCCCAGCAGAGGAGGTGGCGGTGGCTATGGCTCTGGGGTTTCACCAAAGGGGTTCCTGGTTGGAGGTGCTGCTGAGTGGTCATTAAATTTTGGAGGAACAGACTGAGAAGTACAAAGGCTGCTACACAAGTTGTTCTGAATGTTCCTGAAACACCGGTAACATGTCTGGAGAATGGACTCCGAGTGGCCTCTGAAGATTCCAGGCTCTCACCATGCACCACGGGCCCTGGGTGGATGCTGGGAGTGGGTGTGCCACTCCCTTTCAGGAGCATATGGGTTTAAAGGGCACCACAAAGAGACCCCAGTGAGATCTGGAACTTGAGACTGAAACCACAGGTGTTCCCCTCAATGCCTGCACTGCCAGAGAGCAGGCTGGATATGACACCACAGCGTTTTCTAGTGATTTGCCAAAAGCTGTAGAAATTCTTGCAGATATAATACAAAACAGCACATTGGGAGAAGCAGAGATTGAGCGCAAGCGTGGAGTCATCCTTAGAGAGACTCAGGAAGGTGAAACCAGTTTCCAAGAAGTTGTTTTTGATTATCTTCATGCCACAACTTATCAAAATACTGTACTGGGTTGGACGACTTTTAGACCAACCAACGGTATCAAGTCTACAGATTGCACGGACTCGGTGGATCGTGTAACTGCACATTCTAAGGGGCCAAGGGTGGCACTCTCTGCGGCTCCATGAACTTCTCACGGTGAGCTGCCTGAATCAGGCGTTCCATTCTGGTGACTCTGGGTCCACACACAGAGAAGTGCTCTCTCTGCCTCCCTGCAAACTCACAGGAAGTGAGACTGGAGGGAGAGGTGACAGGAAGGCTCCGGCACAGCCTGCAACAGCTGTGAGCCTGTTGGTTGGGCTCCCCCGGGTCTGCCTGGGGTTGCAAGCACACTGGTCGCACCCGGAGCGCTCTTTTCGAGCAGGAGTGAATCTGTCTGGCAGGCCCACCCAGCCCCCCTGTCACACAACTCTGTCACCACTTCCAGCCCTTCCACACTTCCTACAGAGACACAGGATGGCGGGGGCTCTGCACGGCTTGTGAACCGGCCGCTGTTGCAGACGTGCGACATGTTGTTCCCAAAGAATGGATATGACTCTGCACAAATGTCACCGAAAGGGAAGCTGCATGAGCCAAAAACCTTCTGAAAACAAACATGTTGTTCCCACTCCGTGGCTCTGCTCCAACTTGTGATGACATCGGTGGGCACCTGTCGCGCGGGAATAGAAGAATTCCCATCCCTGAGCTTGACGCCAGAGCCGGTGCTGTGTGTGCCGAGACGGTTGGAGAAGCGAGGACCGAATGCGCAGAGGAGAGGAGTCGTGCCGCTGCCGCTGCCGTTCGGCCGTGCAGCAGCTAGCAGCTCTCAACGGCGTTCGCAGTAACATGTGCTGGCCTCACGGTTAAAAAGCTAATGCAAATATTATATTATATGCAATATTATATATACTATAATGTAAATATATATTCATATAGGTAATCTGAATATATACACACACATATTCATCCATCCATACGTATAGAGTCTGAGGAATCAATTCAACCTATGCCCACAAGAGACTGCAGAACCGGAACCCGCCCTCCTGACTATTCGCCCAGCAGACACTAGAGGGCAGCCCTGCCCAATGAGAACCAAGTTCAGAGGCGAAGCTTTCTCCGCAGGCCAAGCATGAATCAGGACAGTTCATGTAGGCAGCTGGGTTTTGGACGAACTTTCCTTTCATTTTCTACATTTTACAAGATTATGCAATAAAAATATACTGCACGACCAGGAAAGACGTTATTTAAAAATAGGGCATTTATTTTTCAATTTTCTGTCCAATGGTACAGCAAATTACATATATTTGTCATATGGCAAAATATTCATTGTTGTATCACCTCAGCGGAAGGAATAAGAAGTCCTCTTGGTATTAATCTTTCAGCTTCTCAATGGGCTTGACATTCTTCTCCATCAAAACTTGGGGAAAACGTTGAGTACGAAACTGAAAAGAGTTCTGGGAGTAAAAACGAGTTATTCACATCCCTTAGTTCAAGGTCTACTTCCACCTGGGTAACAATATTCTCACCCCTGGGGACCGATGACTTCAACGTTTAAAAATTCTTATTCTCGAATACTTGTTTAAACATTCCCTTCTGTTTACAGAATACTTCAAGGACAGAACACATGGTCATTTAACAAATTACCCTCGAACTTAGCAGCTCAAAGCAGGCATTTTTGTTTCCTCCCTATTCACGGGTCAGACGTTCAGGAGATCAGTGCGGCAGCAGTTGCTTAGGGCTGCGACCCGCTGGGGCTCTGGGCCTGGACAGCAGGGTGGCTGGGTCAGAGGGCTGTGACTGGCCAGAAGCGGTCCCGGGCCGTCAGACCCCTCCTGCAGCACCCGGCTGCCGCAGGATACGGGCCTCTTTCGTGGCTTAACCGCCCCCTGCCGGCAAGGCCTGATTCTCACTCGCCTGCCCCTTCGGAATCCCGAAGGGCCTTCTGCCTTTTCCTGAAAAGTAAGGCAAACATTGCCTCCAAGGAGAAGCTTCCACAAGTTTTGCCATATCGCTCAAACGCAGGGGCGGCAGACCCTTCTTAGTGGTCAGTTGGCGCTGAACGCGTGGCCACCGCTCTGAGTCCCAGTCTGTCCTCAAGCAGGGCTGTGCGACCACGTCCTGGGGAGAGAGGGGGCGGGGGGGGGCAGGTGGCCTGCGCAGGTTCTTCCTTTCGTTCTAAAAAGAAAGAGGCCTCCCCTGACCTTCTCTTACCTCCTTCTGGACTGTGGCCCGGGCACCATCTCCACCTGGGAGCTAGGAGCCCTGTTGGAAGATGGCAGGATGACAAAATAGAAGACAGGGTCCCTGGTGGGCAGGGATTGGCTGTGGCAGCCCCCCAACAGCTCCCACCTGAATTTTCAGCGAACGCGAAGTAAACCGTCTTAGTTAGGCCGCAGCCACACAGGGTCTCTGTTCCAGCTGCCAGGCGGACACCCTAGCAAACGAGGGTCCTCTGCTTGTCCGAGCATCAACGTGGTCACTGGCGCAGACGCCACACCAGCAGCAATTCCCAGTGTGGGGCGCGTTGCAGGAGGGAACTTTATGCCGTGCAAACAGTTGCATTGCAATAAGCGCGGCTGCAGAACAGCAGAGCAGAACAGCAGAGCCCAGCGGGGAGACACAACCTCCAGGATTCTTGGAAACTGAAAAGGGGCTGCCTGAGCCCGCGGGGAGCCGACCTGTAGGCTGGAGTTCTCTCCCCTGGGCTCTGATTGGTCCATTTTCATGCAGCTGCAGTCCTGATTGGTTAGAGTGGAGCCACTCTGATTGGTCTGTGAAGATTAATTGGGCTATTGCTATGCAGTACCAGTTGGGAAGGCCCCAGTCCTATTGGTTGAATAGGATTCCAGGAACCCATATCTAAGTAAAGGTTGGCTCAGGGCACAGACCTGGTGCAGGCTTCTCCCTGAAGCTGGGCCGATGTGGGTGGCCCTTGTGTAGAAGCGGCTGCTGGGCTCTGTTTTTACGTCTGAGCCCCATTAGCCCCCAGGAGCCCTTCTCAACAGGGACATTCATTCTTGGGGGTCAAACAAATCTCCTGGGAATGCACCCACAGAACCTCGCGACATTGCCTTAGGCAATGGTCGCCAACTCAAATCCCTCCCCTCTCCCTTTGACAGAAAGAGCAAAGGGAACAATAACCCTGGATGAAAATGACTTGTCCTGGAGGGTCCCCCACAGCAACGAAACCAGCAGGCAGAGGGCCCCGAAAGGTGTAGGGCGTATCCCCCCAAAAATTGTTAAGAAGGAAAAATAATCCGCTCCCTTGTCAACCAGCATTTCTGGGGCCTCTAAGGATTTCGGTTGTCATGTGAGACCCTGGGAAAGCCCAGTTCTGAGGAATTGTCATTTGATTCCACTGAACAATTACTTTTCCCACCCTTTCTGCAAATCAGTTGTGTCTGCTGGACCGCGCCGTGGCCCGGGGGTTGCAGTGAGGCTGCCGGTGGGCTTCCAGGGAGGAGCTGCGGCAGCCAGCTCCTTGCCCTTTCTTCTGCCTTAACTCTAGGCAAGGTGGCCAGTGCGCCCTCGGCCACGGAGCGTCTTCTAGGATGGAAGCTTCATCTGCAGAGGGTGAGACAGGGAGAAAGGAGGGGCCGGAACCAGCAGGCGGGCAGCACACCACCCGCCTCTCCTACCAGGTACTGTGAGACTTGGGGTTTCCTCTGTGGGCAGCTGAATCTCATCTGACCCACTGTGAGAGCCAAATTTCCGTTAGGCCAAAGGAGGCAGAGGGGGGAGGGTAACAGCCTTTGGACTTCCCAGGCCCCTTTGCTTCAACATCTAGGCGAGAGGAGCAGACAGTGGGATCAAAAGTGAACCTCGGAACGGAGGGCGCTGGGACAGACTTCTTTAGATTCGGGCTGTTGCTCTCGCACATGTTAGTTCATCTCCACAACCACTCCAGGGGGAGCTGTTATTGCCCCCACCTCACAGGAAGGGCCTCCCTGGCAGGACAAATGGCTGCAGGTCCAGCTCAGGCCCACCACACAGTAGGGCCTCAGCCACCAGTCCTGGTGTCTAGGACCCAGGCCGGGAGGTGTGTCCCTCGCTGCCTGGAGCCCTACCTCTGCTGCAGGTGTGAACTCTGTGACTTGCCCAGGTTAGGGGGATGGTGGGTGGAGAACAGATTTTTCAGGCTCAGCCCACTGACCTCTATGGAAATCCTTTTGGGAAGCCTGACATCCCTTGTGTTAAAGATATTTAAGATAAGAGGTAGCTCTGACCAGTGTGGCTCCATTGGTTGGGAGTCACCTTGCAAGGTGAAAGGTTGCTGTTTCAATTCCCAGCATGCGTGTGTGCCTGTGTTGCGGGCCCTGTCCCCAGCTGGGGGTGTGCAAGAGGCAGTCAATCAATGTTTCTCTTTCACATTGACATTTCTCACTCACATTGACGTTTCTCTCCCTCTCTTGCCCGCTCTCTAAAAATAAATAAATAAATAAATAAATAAATCTTTTTTAAAAAGAAGATAAATGTTTAAAATTGTGATAAAGATGAATATTTGACAGGATTATAAAACAATTTACCATAGGGTACATATAAATGCTTAACTTATATAAAGCCTAATAGACTTTGTAACTTTGCAGGTTTTACAGTAAAGAAATGTTTCACCTGCTTATTCACTGTGTGTATAAGAAAGAAATCTGGTGGGTGCAGACAGAGGTCAGGGGAAGTGTAATGTTACCTGCTTTCTGATGTTCTAAAATGAATGGGTATCACTCTTGTAAAAGAAAAAATGTGAACGATATCTTTCATTTGTCAGATATCTTCATTTGCCACTTGAAGATCGAGTGGCAGCCACTGTGCGGGACGTAGGTCCCAACCCTTCAAAGGGTTCGAACAGGGCAGAATCGCCTTTGCGCCCCAGGAAACCCTCTGCAGAGCCAACCAGAAGGTGGTTACGGTACCGACGACTGACTGGGCTGCAAACCAAAAACACTGTGTAGAATTGTCACCCCTGTTACCTGCACCAGGAGAAATGCCCTCCTTCTGTGGATGTGATTATTCCTCTTTCCGCTGTCACAGATACCCACTGCCTTTGTCTCCAAAGGAAGGAGGAGGGGCACTGCCTCTCCCAGGAAGAGGCAGCAGTGCCAAGACCAAGGTGACAAAGTGGTGGGCTGGCCCTAGCTGCTGCTGAGACCTTCCACCCTTTGCAACCAGCACAGGCCGGGCCAGTCAGTCACAGGTGTTTCTGTCAGGGCCCACCTGGCCTGAAAGCTGGAGGGGCTGGATGAGCTATGGAATTGCCTTTAAATCTTCCAACTCAAGGTTAACAGAATTCTGTAGCATTTGATGCCATGGTACTTTTCTCTTTGGTGTTTCTGCTTGCTTCATTTGCAGAGGACAATCCTGGGCTTTAAGGGGCGCCTGCCCTGCACACGGGAAGAAAACCTGAAGCTCTGAAATGTGCACATGGCCTCTCTGGGGACCCACATCCAAGGGAAGGGAAACAGGACACAGGGACCCCTGAGGAGACAGCCTGTATCTCTGAGAGGTTCCCCCTCTGCAGCCTATCTGGGAGGGCTGGGCAGGGCAGGCCACCTACTGCTAGGCCTGGAAGTCCTGTCCCACCCACCACCCTGAGGGCTGAAGGAGGGGAGGCCAGAGTCTGAGGGAGGTTGCCCTGGATGAAGGGGTCAAGGGGTAAGGGGTGCAAAGAGCAGTCCAGCATTAGGTGGTGGTGAACAGCATGGGTTGCATTCCATCCCCTGCTCTACCCCGACTAAGTGCGACCTTGGGCAGCCTCTATTCTTGCTTGTAAAAGGACCTATACTGCCCGCAACTACTATGAAGACTGAATGAATTTACACTAATGGTGGAGAACCGGGAGCAGTGCACTTCTCGAGCGCTTGTTTCATCAGTGCAGAGCGCCTGAGAACACGGAGCCTGGCAGCAGCGGCACTGCGTGCTCGCAAGGCCCCTTTCCCTGTCCACAAATCACAGGTCATGTCCACAGCCCTACCCCGAAGTTGGGTTAAACAGCCCACCCAGGAGCACGTGGGAGACCAAAGTAGCTCTACAAAAATCTGAAAGGTGGAAGTGAACGTCCGACTTTGGTTCCCTGGGCACACCTAGAACTCTTGAGCTCAGGAGAGGGGCCGGAGCAGACGGGTGACCCCGCCTCGCAAGGGCCGACCCATCTGGTGTGAGCTTCCGGGTGGCTTAGGTCGACAAAGCCACCTAGTGTGGAGTTTTCGAACTCGCTGATGAAATCGAGTGGGCAGGTCACAAGCAGCACTCCACAAGCCACGGGTAACTAGTTTCAGAAACGTTTGCCAGCACGTGTTCTAAGCAGCGCAGTGAACGACAGCCGCACGGCGTCGCGGTGAGGGCTTACCTGGGGATGAGCTCTGCAGCCCGGAGCGCAGGGCCAGGTGCTGCGCGATACCCTCAAGTGCCACCTGCACCAGCAGAGGGCGCCCTGCGCACAGCACCTACTCCTTCAGCAACTGCCCTCCCCCCATTGCCCACTCCAGTTCTCTGGACGCACACACACGCAAGCCCAAGCCCACGGAGGCCCCACAGCCCAACTCCAGAGAAGACTGGCCGTAGCGGGTGTCGCCTTGGACCCTACCCACCTTCTAGCCCGCACTTCGGTTCACACCAGACCCCTCCTCGGCTATCCGGGGCCTAGCCCCGCCCCACTCCATCCCCCTCCTCTTCAGTCAACTACTTCCCTTCCTTCAACTGACCACTCCCTCCTGCGCCCTGCCCTTCCTGTCTTTTTCACTATCCCCTCCTCTTTTCTGTTTCCACCTTTCACCTCCTTCCCCCTCCTTGTCTTTCCCAGAACACTTGCTACACGCACACAGTGTTTTTCAGACAATTCAGCCTTTTATTCTTGAAAATAGTTCTGCAGCTTCAACTCTCTTCCACAAACCGAGGTCAGGCAAGACACAGAAACACAGACAGTGCTCTCCAACCCTCCATCTGCATCCCCCAGCGACTGGACCCCTGCGTGAGGAGGGGGGCAGGGGCCGGGCCACCCTGCCTCAGCCGAGAGGCCTCTGGGAGCCGAGGCCTCAGGCAGGAGACTGTGCAGCAGACCCCAGGGAGAAGGGACAAGGGGCCGGGTTCTCTTCCTCCAGGCCAGCCCAGAACCTGCCTAGAGAGATAGGAAAAGGATCAGCTTTTAGAAAGGCCAGGGTGCGGGATCAGGGCAGAGTCTGTGTCTGCAGCCGGACGAGGGAAGGTGCCCCAGCGCACCAAAGCTCCCCCCACCCCCCCACTGCCCGGGGTGAGCTGAGGTGCCATCTTGCTTTTCCCTTTCAACTTCTCCTCCGAGAACCCCGAACGGTTGGGCTGCGGGGTTGGGCTGCGGGGACGGAAGAGCCGTGAGGACGCCAGGGACCCAGAAAGAGGAAGAGGGAACACAGGCAGGAGGCAGAGGCCCTGACAACCCAGCAGCTCCAACCAGACCCTGATGATAAAACCCCTTTGGTTAGTCTGATTTTGGCCACAGGTATGTCCCCTTCTCACAAAACCCAGCTCCCCCTCCAATGGGGCGGGGCGGGGGGGGGGGACGACGACTGGCCAGGTACAAGAGGGGCTCGTACCCTGGCTGTAAGAGGCAGCACCGGGAAGAGAGGCCTTGACAGCATCGAGGCCGCCAACCTCTGCAGATGTTGGAGGGGCCCCTGCGAGCCCAAGTCCCTCCCAATGACAGTGACTTTCTGCGCAGTGCCCCTCAACACACTGCAGAAGTTTCCCTGATTTGACCATCTTGAGACTAGAATAATCCTCACCTTGTCATCTGTGCACTCGAATGCCACTCGAAAAATTTAAAAAAAAATAATAAAAAGATAAATGGACCCAAGAGAGAAACAGAGAGGACAAAGCAGACCCCTGGTGGGATCCGCGGTCCTCTCAGCACAGGAGGCGGCAATGACAGGGCCAGGAGGGACAGGCAGGCAGCTAATTCCAGCTGGGATCGTAGCCACTCCAGGTCTCTGGGGGCGCCAGGTGGACACGGCGGCCCCGGAACAGAAAGCTGACGATGCCCCTGTAGCCCGCCCTCGGGACCCCCGACTTGAGGTCGTCCATGACTCCCAGGGCCTTGGCAAAGGCTTTGAAGCTGTCCCTGCCGGTGTACTGCACCCGCACCTCCCCCAGCTCGTTCTGTTCACTGGTCCTCACTTTCTCCACCTGCAAGAGAGGGGCGCCATAGACGCGGGTCAGGAAGTCCCTGTCATAGGCCTCCTGCCGCAGGTAGGACAGGTCCAGCTGGGTGAAGGGCACAAAGTGCTGGTTCAGCTTGATGAACTTGAGATGCTGGTCAAAGAACTGCCCGTGGCTCACACCCTTGCGGCCGAAGGTCATGGTTCTGGAGATCTCGGGCCGCACGCAGGCCCGGCCCTGCCGCTGCTCCGGCCGCCGCATCCAGTCGTCCCAGAAAGCCTTGGGCCACTTGGGCTCCAGCTCGGCCCACAACTCGGCCAGCAGCAGCCAGCCCAGGCCAGGGAAGAAGTCGGTGCGGTAGAGCAGCTCCGGCTTGCTCGCGTCCACCATCTGCTCTTTGCCGTTGTCGTTCCAAGCCGACACGCACCAGAGGGAGGGGTCGGCCCTCAGCAACGGGTAGGTGGCCTGGAAGTACTCGAAGAAGTCCGGGGCCACCTCCAGGTCATCCTCCACTACCACCACCGCGGGGAACTTGAACCTGTGGAAGACCTGGCCCAGCGCCCAGCGGTAGTGGCGCGCGATCTTGTAGTAGCCCTGGAACTTGCGGTGGTCGGGCGGCACCGGGATGGTGCTCAGATCCGGCTGTCGGATGTGCGTGAGGGCGCTGCCGTAAGAGGCGATCACCTGAGCCGTCTCCTCATGCCCGCAGTCCTGGCTGACGATGATGGGGAAGTGCTCGGCCGAGGGCCGATAGTGCAACAGCTTGTCCAGGCAGCGCCGGACAGTGCTGCGGTCACAGGCGATGACCAGGATGGGGATCACGGCTGGCGTCAAGGTCGCATGCGCGCGGGGCGGCACCGGGGGCACCGCAGAGGGCGCCCTCCACCGCTGGCCGCGCCGCACATGGTAGTCCCAGATCTGCTGCAGCAGCCCCCGCTGCCGCTCCAGCTCCGTCTCGGCGTCCTGGGCCAGGCGGATCACCTCCCGCGTGAGCCCTGCGGGGTCGTCATCCAGCGCGCCTTCGGAGGGCAGCTTGCTGGGCGCAGGGCGGGTCCAGAAGAAGAGCAGCAGCAGGGCGTTCCAGGCCACAAAGAGGACGGCGCCCCACAGCGCGAGCCCTGCAGACTGCTTCTTCAGCATCCTGGCCCCCGCGGGGGAGGTGCCAGGGGGGCTCCAAGCTGCCCTGCTGGCCGGGTCACTCCCCGAAGCTCTAGGGGTGTCCTCTGGGCTTTGGGATCAGGAAGCAGCCATGCACCTAGGAGAGAAGACAAGCTTCATCACGAAGGCATGGGCAGCCCTGGGGTGGAGGGTGCGGTGGGGGTGCAGCAGCGGCGGCAGAAGGACGGGGGGGGGGGGGGGCCAGGAGGAAGCTGCCTGCCCCCAATCTGGGCGGTCATCGGAGTGAGAGGGGGCGGGGCAACGCACCTCCCACCCCAAAGGGAGTTCGGGAGTCCTCAGAAAACCAGTATGTGAAGGCCAGTGACGCTGCTGAAAGAGGAAGCAAAGGCACTCCACCTCCCCTTTACCCCTGACCCACTGCACCTCCCCTTTTCTGGCCAAAGCAGGGGGTGGGGGTGGGGCCAGATGAGACCCTCCGTCTCCCATTATCAAATCAAACTGCTCGAAGACTACTGAATTAAAAACTCAAATATCACACTTCAGGAACGAAGCCAGCACCTTACCCCGTGAGGAAGCACCAGAAGCGTTCCCACAGAAGTCAGGGGCAAAGCGGAGAGCCCACCGTCTACACGGAGGGGTCAGCCGGAGCAGCTAGAACACAGAAGGTACCTGAAGGGAGGAGCGGGACTGGGGCAGACTGTCCCTGCTCGCTGACTCTGGGAGAATAAATCCACGTGGGAATTCTGAGAGCGCGAATGGTGAAACACAACACAATCAATCAGCTGACCGAGATGGCAGGACCTAAGAATTAACCTGCAAAGATCAACAGCCCTCAAAACCACAAACAGCTCATTAGAAAAAATGGATGAGGAAACCCTATTCCGATCACCAGGAAAACGGTAAACTACTTAGGCACAAACTTAACAAGAAATATTCAAAGCCCCTGTGAACAAAACTGTAATTCCTGAAAGACACGAAAGACTTGAAAACCCCTTGTTCTTCCGTAAGACATCTCAGCTCAACAAAACCTCTCCATGAAAACACCTTTTCACGAAGCTGGACAAACCAACACCGAGGGGCACGTGAACAAACACGCCCGCAGGAACATGCATGAAACTGACAAAAATAACCGGAGGGTGGAGCATGATCAGATATTAAAACACTGCACGTTACAAAGCCTCCGCAGTTAGAACTGCATGGCGCCAGTGCGGAAATAAACAGGCCGTTCACTGGACTAGAATTTAAAACTCCAGAAATAGACCCAGCTTCTCATATATGGTAAAGGTAATGTCTAGAAATCCTGGGGTGAGATGTTGCCTTAGCAATAGTGTTATAACAGCTGTCTGTTTGGAAAAAATAAATAAAATTCAATCTGTAGCAAGAGTAGCTTCTAAGTGGCTCAGGGATCAAAATATTAAAAAGTAAAACTATACAAATGCTGGAAGAAGCCAAGGGTCAAGCCCTCCCTAACCCAGGGGGAGGGGAGGACCTTCAAAGCACACTAAAAATCAGGATCCAGTGACACATAAAATACTTCTCCATTTCTCTGGGCTGTACATCTGGAAGTGGATTTGCTAAAAACACATAAGCCAAGTAGAAAGTCAAGTGACAAACTGGGAGAGAATATTTGCAGCATAAATCACAAATAAAGAGTTAATACCCTATAGACAAAGAACTTTTTTAAAAGGGGCAAAAAAGAGACATAAGGCCAAAAGTCCTTTTCTAAAAAAAAACAAGGGCAAAGACTAAAATGGTCCTTAGACATATGAAAAGATGTTCCACTTCACTCATGAGAAAAATGTAAATTAAAACCATTACCCAGCAGACTGATAAAAATGCAAAAACTGGTCCTTCCATTCTCTTCACAGCAGCCATCAAATAAAGGCTCTTAATTTTTTAAAATATTCACTTATTTTTAAAGAGAGGGGAAGAGAAGGAGAAAGAGTGGGAGAGAAACATCAGTGTGTGGTTGAGAAGTGGCCTGCAACCCATGCGTGTGCCCTGACTGGGAACTGAACCGGCGATCCTTTGCTTCACAGGCCTGTGCTCAATCCACTGAGCTACACCAGCCAGGGCGAAAGGTTCTTAATTTTGAGGACATCCAATTATCATGGGTTTTTTCTTTTATGAATCATGCACTGAATCTAAAAAACCTTTGCCTAACCCAAAACCAGAAATATTTTTGTTTTCTTTTTTTAAATCTTCACTCAAGGATATGTTTATTGATTTGAGAGAAAGAGAGAGAGCGAGCGCGCAATATCAGCATGAGAGAGAAACAGCTACTGATCGCCTCTTGTACATATCTGGACCAGGTATCGAACTGGCAACCCAGGTATGTGCCCTGACCAGGGATCAGCCCAAACCTGTTTTGGGGGTACGGGATGACACTCCAACTGAGCCACCTGGCCAGAGCCCGGTTTGCTTTTTCAATTCTAGTTTTAGATTTAACATCAGAGGTGTATTATTCATTTTGAGTTAATTTTTATATTTGGTGTGAGGTATGGAACTAACGTCCTTTCATAGCAGTTTGTCAAAACGCTAAATAGACAGTTACCACAGGACCCAGCAAATCCGCTCCTAGATATACATTCCAGAGAAATGAAAACACGTGCCCATACAAAAACCTACACAGAACGTTTATAGCAGCTTTACTCACAATCGCCAAAATCTGGAAACAACCCCAAGGTCCATCAACAGGGAATACGAAAAACCCAGCTGTGATCTGCCCACAGAAGGGAGTGACGCCCAGCAGTGAGAAGGAAGAACCTGCTGGTGTGTGTACACGGGACACCTGGATGAATCTCAAGTCAGCAAGACGTGAAAGGCCAAGAGAAAGCACACGCAGTGCGATTCCACTCACACACATCTCAGGGAAACACGAAGTAGCCCACAGTGACGGAAAGCACATCAGCCTGGGGTGGGCTGGCAAGGAGGACAGCCAGGCGGCCCGACAGAGGAGCCTGAGAAACTTTGGGGGCTGTTTTCGTGGGCAAACCCCTATGTCCAGACTCACTACATGGTACTTTTTAAATACAAAACACCATACTTCTTGGCCTTTTGGCTAAGGTCAAGTGTAAATATGTCCCATTTACTATTTGCCAGTTATACCTCAATTAAACTGTTTTCTGAAGACATTACAGGGTCCAGTGACAAACCGCAATGCGGGCACAGCAGACACGGAGTTTGTTGTTGCATTATCTGTGAATTACTGTGTCATTTTCCAACAAGACACCATGAACCTCCTTTGGCTCGCCCCGTGCAACAGTCAAATGTCACAAGCTCACTTGTGCTATGTACGGGAACACGTGACCCTGCGCTGACCTGGGCCAAGGCAATCAGGGTGGGGGCCACGAGAGATGGTCCAGAACCCAAACAGCTCAGGTCAAAACCATGGTGTGTATGCACATGAAGCGACAGCACACATGGAGCCAACTGTTAACAGGAAAGGAATCTCGAGTAAAGGACGGGTGTGTCCTTACACAGTTTTGATTCTTGCAATTTTTCTTTGATTCCTGGAAGACCGGCCAGCTGCCAGGCTCTGGGAAGGGGCTGGGCCACGCGGTTGACAAGGAATAGCAAGGGTCCGCCACTCCCTCCAACTCCTGGACAGCTGCCAGTCCTGACTGTGCGACCCTCTCTCTGGTCTTCCTGCTTCTGATCTCGCCCCCCCTATTTGCCCCAAACCTTCAGGTACGTGCCCCCTATGCCAGCTGCTCGGCCTCACGGCCCAGTCTCCAATCCCCACCATGGCCTTGGTCCCAGATGCAATGTCTGCGCTCCTGGGTTCACAAGCTGGCAGACCCGCTCTGTCCCCTCCTGGGGAGACCCAGCGCCTGCCCACACCACCTGGCTTTCCTCCCAGATGCCGTCCACCATCCACAGCCTACAACTCTTCTCAGAACCTGGAGTCCGCTCCCGCTTTCTGGTGTCACTGACTTCCCACTTTCTCAGCAACTGCACACCTGGAAGGAAGACCTGTGGATTCCAGGATCTTCATCCCCTTCCACAGCATGTGGTCCCTGTTGGGAAGCTCAGCAAGCCATCTCCCAAGGGCCCCACTGGGGCTGGCGTCTCGAAAGTCTGGGAACAGGAGAGAGACGGTAGCACAGCAGGGCCTCCGCCCTACCCTTGCACTTGGCCCTTGTTTTCCAGATCCTTTGTGACTCTTTTATGTAACGTCCAAACAGAACTTGTTCCTCTTGCTATAAAGGAATGTGACACACCCACCCCCAGGACCCATAGCTTCTCCACTCAGCCCCTCCCCTGTCCCAAGGCCGTATTGCCCAGAGCCGGACCTCACCCCGTCTTTGCAGTCCCCAGTACGCACAGGCAAGAGCGCCCGCTCTCTGGTAGGTGGCTGTGCCCAAGAGAAGCAGGAAGCAAGCCCAGAGGCCGGGGTGGGGCGGGTGGAGCCCATGGGCCTCTCGGGAGTGGGACAGGGAGGAAGGAGGCCAAGACAGCCTGGGGCACTGCTTGGCACTGCCCTCCGTTTCTTTACATCTTTGGGGCTCAGCTTTCTCACCTCATCAAATATCTCACGGGGCTGCTGTGAGGACTGCGTGAGATGACCTGCATCAGATATTCAGAAAGAACAGTGCAGGGCACGTGACAAGAGAAACACCAGCCAGTCACTCATTTGTCCCCTTTCTGCTGGCTGTCCCTGCTCCACTCTACAAGATTCCTTCCAGGCCCCAAATACACCCATCCGCCCACCTCAGGGCCTTTGCAGGGGCCTGAATGCCTGCTGAGCTGACTCCTGTCTCAGGACTGGGCAAGGTCCCCCTGTCCTTTGACCCAGCGGCACCAGCACCTCTTGCTCAACCCGACATCTGTCGAACCTCCTCTAGGCTGCCAGCTCCTTGAGGATGGGGACCAGTGGCCCCAGCGGGTCCAGCTGCTGTGCTGGGACTCTTGACGTTCAAGAGATTGGCCTGTGACCTAAAACCTGGCTTCGGCACACACCCCACATCCAAAAAGAGCTGAAAAACAGAAGTTTTCTACACTCAGTTGGCAGTAAAATGTGCCTTAAATTCATGTGGTGAAATCTGATCTTATCTAATGTGAGGCTATTTATAGTGTTTATTTATCCCACTTAGTGTGACTATTCATACATTTTGCTACAGGAATAAATATGTTGGATTATGGTGTGCTGCTCCAGACCGTACACCACATCATAAATGCACCAAATTACCTTTTTTTAAAATAAAAAATTCTAAATTTTGAAACACATCCAGCTCCAAGGATTTCAGAATTATGAAAATGGTAGACAGTTATTCAAAGCCATCATCCCATTATCCAGCCTGAAGTCTCTGTCCTTATTATAAAATATTATTTTAAGCCTGAATCATTGATGGGGCCACTGCCTGCAGAACAAAACTCAAACCCAGGGCACACAACCTGCCTCCACAACAAGCCAACTCCGACGTCCCTTTCCAAACTTGCCCCCAGCCCTGGACGCTGGCCATCAGCACCCTGATCCCTGCTACGTCTGTGCCCTGGCTACCCCCGCCCTGGCAAGCACTCACACGTCCCTCAGAGCCCAGTCCAGGTGAGTCCTTCTGGGACGACCCTGGCAGAGCCGGGCCAGCAGCTGCAGGCCCACCACACTCCCCCCGCCCCCCCCACACTGCAACAGAACCTGGGGCAGAGCCTTAGGCTCTCACCTTGCTCCTTAGGGAAAAGGCTCCATGACCTCCAAGCCTGTCACATGGTTGGAAGAGGACTGACTGCATCATTAACTAAACCAGGGTGCGACAAGACCAAACCAGCAGCATGGCAGCAAAGGACGACAGTTTCCAAGGTGATCACCACAAGTCCTAGGCCACAGGCTCTTCTTAAAAATTGACACAAGCTGCCCTCCAGAGGTGAGGAAGGTGGGCTCTACATCCCCTCTCTTTGATTTGTGAAACCAGTTCATGGAAGGCAATGCGGTTCCCACCTGGTGCTCCTGCAATGCTCACTTTTGGACCCCAACACAGAGGAAGCCCCGGCCACAGGGGTGGGACCCGTGTAGGTATCCCGGTTGACAACCCTGCCACAGCCCCAGCTGACATGCAGCTCCAACCCTGACACGTGGAGGAAGGCTTCCTCGAGGCCCCAGCTCAGCCACATCGGACTGCACCTACACAAAGGCCAGGCATGCGGGCCACGCAGTGGTCAGGAATGAAGTGATTCTGTGGTTTGAAGCCAGAGTGTTGGGGGATTCGTTATAAGGCAGTAAGTACCAGATACAAAGAGTGAACAGGATGTACACAGCCTTGACAAGCAGGGCAAGAGGCCTGTGTGCTCAGGCCCCAGGCCCCGGGCCCCAACCTGGAGAGCCTGCGTCTGCTCACCCCTCCTCACCAGCTACCCACCACCCGTAACGAAAACACTGGCTCACAGCAGCGGCGACCCCATGTCCCCTCTCCCTGTCCACAGGCCAGGGTCTGGGACAGTGGGACACAGAGGGGATGGCCTGCTTCTGCTCCACATCTGAGACCTTGGCTGGAACACTTGGAAGCTGGGGAACAGGCTCCCTGCAATGCTTATACTCTTGCAGGTGGCAGTGCTGGATGGAACCCTCCACGTGGCCTCTCCCAGTGGCCTGGGCTCCCTGTGCACAGGACGGGCTGGGGGCCAACAGTAAGGTCCTGAGAAAGGCAGCACGCCAAGCATCCTTTCCACGGCCCAGCCTTGGCTCATGTGTGCCTCCCGCACAGGTCTGGGGAGAGAACCACAAACCCCACCGCCGGGTGGAAGGACAACGTCCACTTGTAGCAGCGCGTGGAATGGGATATTTACGAGTGTGGCACGCTGGGCAAATACAGTCTGCCGCGCCTTCCCCTTTTTCTAAACTAGATCAACAGTCCACAGCCCTGCCCTGAGCTGCTCATGTTCTATTAATGACATCCGTCTGGTAAGGCGCAGACTCAAAGCTGGCTTTGACTTGCTCAAGTTTTTGCAACTCCTTGAGGGAAGTGAAACACAGCTGGTCCCCACCACCAAGCACAAAGACACCTGCACCACTGAGAGTGTTTTTTTAGTATGTAAAACCCTCAGCCAAAGCCCAGGAGGCACTGGGCAGGCGCACCCATTCACGGGTCTCTGTTTCTTCATCGGGCGGCCTGCCTAGGAGCTGGGGCCCCTTTCTAACACTCCAGGTCCACAGCGCTCTCGGGCCGGTCCTGCTCGCCAGTAAAAGCGTGCCTTAAATAGCAAGAGAACTCGACATAGTCAACTTCCCAACTCGAGCAATAATGGAGAAGGCACACGTAGCTTTTAAAGTGTGGGAGTTGAAGGAATATTGACAGACTTTCCCTTCTATCACTGCCTAGATTAGCACATTAAAAACCACTGCTTACAGTGTTCAGAAAGTGTGCAACGTGGCACAGGTGATAGAGACCCAACTGAGCGACTGTCTTGTTCTTCACTAGACCTCCACCAGTCTCCCGTACCACGTGCCAGGCTCCATAGTTTCGGGAGGATGGAAGAACTGAGAGAGAGTCCCAGAGGGCACACTAAATAATTCAGGGGCTAGAGAATGAGACCTAAGATGGAAGGGGTGCAGGCTGTTCACCCTGGAGAAGAAAAGGCAAGGTGGGAGCATGGTGCTAGCTTCACAAAAGCATGAAGCCTGGGATCTGGACACCCCCGCACCAGCAAACCAGGTGACCCAGGGCAAGTCACCTGACCCCCTGGAGACCTGGTTCCCTCATCTGAACAGGGAGAGGGTTGGCCTGGATCATCACCAGGCCCCTGGTCTCTGATGACAAAGAGGATAACAGTTTCCCCAAGCAGGAAATGAGTTTAACCTGTCACATAAGCCACTGAGGTGAGACACACTATGACGCTCTCTAACTGCGGGAAGAAGGCCCCAGCTGGTACAGCTCAGTGGATGGAGCACCAGCCTGAGAACAGAAAGGTCGGGGCTCCCATTCCCAGTCAGGGCACAGGCCCCGGTTTCCAGGCAGGTCCCCAGCGGCGGGTCTGCCACAGGCAACCACACACAGATGTTTCCCCCCTCTCTCTAAAAACAAACAAATAAAACCATTTTAACTGTGAGCAGAAGGACACAGAAGCAGGAAAGCAGGAGAGTCCAACAGCCTTCAGGAACGGGGTCAGGCAGCGCTGCTGTCCGCCACGGGGGGGCGGGGGGGGGGAGGGGGCAGGGCCCAGAGGACATGGGCATCTGGGAGAAAGGGCCGCATGTTGTGCAAGTACAGTATTACAAAGGCCAGAAGAGAGAACTGGACAACCTATCAGCCAGCGATGTTCTAAAGCTGAGATTTTCACCAGGTACACAGTCCAGTGCTCTGTGAGAATCTGTAAAACATGCAAGACTTGACTGTTTGGTCAGGGCCACTGACCTCTTTCCCCTTCCATCCTCCAATAAAATAATGACAACAGCCAACACAACAAGGGCTATTCAGTGTGAATGAATCGAAATTATACCTATTTTTGGGTCAGACTGGCAAAATATATATTGTTTGAGGTGCTGCAGAATTTTAGTAGTTAGTTTATGTGTGCCATGAGATGAAATAGTTTGAAAATCGCTGCTCTAGAGCATAGACTAATTAAATACAGCATAGGGAGAAAGAGTGAGCCACAGCGGGGCCTCTGGACTTCCCCAGCCCGCCACGGGCCCCCTTGTTCCAGGGTTGACGAGATGAGCACCCTGCGAGTCTCAGGGACCCCCACTCCACACACTTTAGCAAACAGGGAAAAAGTTGGCTTGCCACTCTACATGTTTTCACATTAAGTTAATTATGCTTCACGGCTTCGGAGAAAGAATCCCTGTAACTCGTGGCAAGGACGCTGGGGTGGGTTTGGGGAAAGGCCACCTCCCATTCCGGCCGCCAACCCTTGCAGCGACCCCCCTCCGGCCCGTACCCACGACGCCCGCGTCGGAGTTTCCCAGCTGCGCCCTCCCTCCCCGCCACAGCTGGAGGCCCGGGGCTCCCGGCGCGGGACGCGGGCGCCACTTCCCAGCTCCGGAGAAGGCAGCGGCGGGAGCCGGGAGGCTCGGGCCAGGCGCCTCCGGCGGGGGCTCGCGGGCACCGGGCTGTCCGGAGACACGAGGGGCGCCGCCCTCACCACTCCCGCCGGGCCTCTTACGTGGACCTCTTCCCCTCTTGGGGACGAGCCCCCGAGATGCCGAACGCCGGCTTCCCGGGCAGGGCCGGGCAGACTCACCGGGTCTCTCCAACTTCCCGGCTCTGAACTTGGCCCGCCTCCGGGCGCGGGGAGCAAGCCTGGTGCTCCGGGCGAGTCCCTGAGCTCACGCGGCCGCCGGCACCTTCCGCCTAGCCGGCCCTCCCCGAAGCACGCCAGGGCCGGGCGGGCAACGTGGCCCTTCCCTGGGGAGGCGGGGCGGGGCGGGCCGCCCCCCGCCGCTCCTTCCCGGGCCCGCCCTCTCTCCCCGACCGCCCGTCCCCCCGGGCCCCCAACTTCGAGAGGTGCTGTGGAGGAAGCCTCTTCCTGCTCCCAGCAGCAGCCGCTCCGGGCGATACCCGACCCCAGCCCTAAGCCCGCCAGCCCGGACCTCCCCCCGCCTCTCGCCCTCCCCCGCCCCCGAGCCCAGAGCCTCACGGAGTCGGGGAGGAGAGTCCCGCCGGGTGCGGCCCTGGGGACTGCCCTCGCCAAATTCCAGACCAAGGGTCTGGGGCCAGTTTTCCCGATCCCCTTACGCCCAAATACTAGCTTCCGGCGGGGAGGAGTCAGGCACAACAGAGGGGCCCTGGTGCAGGGATGTCAGAACAGGAACCAGGGCGCCAAAAAGGAAGCCAGCGGGGGAAACACCTGCTGCCAAAAGCAGGAGAGGGCCAGCTGTGGTCTCTTTCATTTTGGGGGCTGGGGTGGGGAATGAGAGCTGCTAGTCCTCCGTGAAAGCGGAGACAGACACGGCCCCAGGGCAGAACCACCAGACCAGAGGAGGAAAGGACTGGATCACAGGGTTTCGCGGTAGCCCGTGACAGGGGGTGGGGGGGTGGGGGGCAGACTCCAGAAAAGCCTGGACGTGCGCATCATCCGCCGCTGAGGAGGGGGCGGAGCGCTGAGCACTGGCTACTCTGTACATGACGCTCCTGCGAAGGGCTGAGTCCAAGGCCGGACCTAACATGTGATGAGGACACACTCCGCAGGCGCCAGGCCCTCCCCCACCCGCCTCCTTCCCCGGCGGGGCAGGACAGCAGGCCCGAACTTTGCCGCGCGTGGTTATTCACTGTGCCGGCCAGCATGTCTCCACACGAGACCGGAAGTGTGCAGGGTTCTACAGAAACAGAAGGCCCTAGAGGCTGCCGAGGTGCGAAAACAAAACTACACCGAGGCCTCCAAACGCCAGATCCCCTCCCTCAGCCCCTCTCCCTTAATCCTCCGAGGGGCTCTGCAGAGTGGGCACCAACATCCTGTTCTGCAGACGACGGATTTGAGGCTCAGGGTAAGTGCCAACTGCCGAAGGTGTCAGGATCTCCTGGGGCACCTGGTGGGTTTTAGACCCAGGCACCCCTGCCTCCAAAGCTGGGGTCCTCATGCACCCTCGGGTGTCTGTGTCCAGCCTGGCAGGCGCAGAGTGGGGCGCCAGGGACTCTTGGTAGAAGTCGTCGGAACTCAGCCCGTACAGAGCAGAGAGAGGAGTTGACACATCAAGTGAGGCTGCACGTCATGTGTGTGCTTGTTTGTGTGCGTGTGTGTGTGTGTGGTCTCCAGCTAGGCTGTGTGGACTGTGGCAGGAGACCTGAGCCCAGGCTTAGGGCCAGCCAGTGGCCAGTGTCTGCACCCCTGCCCTCTCCAAGCTTTTCCTGGTGTAGGGGATATGGGAGGCCTACGAGCTCACACTCCATGCCAAGGCAAGGGGGGAAACAATAAAGTGTCTTAAAAGTTGGGAGAGAGTGGTTTATAGACCCAAGGTATCAGGAGCAAAAGCCATGCTCCAGGACAAGGGACACAGTGGGGTGCTCAAAGGCAGGGAGACCAACCGCCCATGAGACATCAGATCCCCGTCTCCACCAGTAACAGCCCCCCCAGGGCAGTTCAGTGGAACCAGATGGAGGGCTATCTGTGTGCCCACTCGCCCCTCATTGCCACTGTCCTGTTCAAATTGCAGGGCTCCCAGGAAGACCTGTGTTCAAATTTACCAACTGCAGGAGGACTGTCCCAAGGAGAAAGGGCTTTTAGAGAATTGGGATAAGCTAAATTCTTGGATGGAAGCAAGAAAATATTTGGTGCCAGCTGTCCTGGGAAAAGTGGCTCTGAGTTCCAGGTGGGAAGTTTCATGGAGGCGGCGGGGGGCGGCTTATGGAGGCAGAGGGCAGAAGACAACCAGGAAGGGATGAACTCGGACTGGACTACGGGCAGGTGGAAGAAACAGGGCGACGCGGCACAGGATGAGAGAGAACATAGGAGCAGCACCGCACGCCACCTGCCTCCACCCCTTCCACAAGGTGACCAGAGAGCGGCAGGAGGTGGCCCTCCCTGAGCCAGGCCCACCGTAACCTGAACTGTTTTACAGTTTGGAAAGGATTCGATTCGTGCTCTGAAGACAGATCTCAGCTTGAAACCATAAGAAGTAAAAGGGATGTTTTAAATCAGTGTTGTTTTTACCCCGATTCCCTACTCCCAGCACCCTCTGCCCCACGGGGACCCAGAGACTCAGATCATGGAGACCCGAGAGAGGGGACAAGATTAGCACGGCCACCACTGAGAAGTGTGTGTGAAGTGGGACTTTTCATTATACCCTTTGGACAAAAGAAGGGCATAAGTAAGTTCAGTCAAACACGGGCCCTGGCTGAGTGGCCTGCGCATCCTGGCCCCGGGAGAAGGTGCCTGTGCAGGGAGGCCGATGGCCGTCTTGAGAGAACTGTCTCAAGGAAGGGTGAGGCAGAGGACAGGACCAATGCTTTTGGTGGAAGTGACAGGGGCCCTCCCTGGGGGTCTGCAGCAGGGTCCCACCCCACCCCAGCTCTTGGTAGGCCTGGTGCTGCAGAAGCAGCACAGCGTGGGGCCGGCAATCAAGGGTCCCTGCTCTGGACACAGGCAAGCCCTTCCTGCTTGGGGCTTCTGTAGCTCCCCTCACACACCCACCTGAGGAAATAACCCCTTCCTCTCCTCCACACAGCAGCGTGGGGACAGGCATGGACGAGACACTACAGCCTGGACATTGCGCGCACTGAAAGCACCACACACAAACAGTGCAGCTCCATGGTGCCTTGCCCACTTTGTGGTGCCCTGGCCTCCCAGGCAGGACAGGGGCCACGGCGGCACCCTGGGCCCACGCTGGCACCCTGGACCCGTGCCTGCCCAAGGGACTGCTTGTCGTGGTGCCTCAGCACACACTGACACCAGGAAACGGCTGGGCAAAGCTGGAAGAGGAGGCATGGCCTCCCTGAGATCTGGACCTTCTAAAGCAGAAGCCGGGCCTCCTGGCCCCCACATCAGACCCTGGAAGGAACAGCCCAGGCCTGCCTGCTCAGCCCTCAGATCAATGGGGGAGTCAGGGACTCTGATGACAAGGAAGGAAGGAAGGAAGGAAGGGGGAAAAGAGACTAAATCATAAACAGTAGGACTTTCGGCTTGCAAATGACCTCAGTTATTGTTGCCATTCCTTCACCAAACGTGAGGTCCAAATGTTTACATAGCTATGGGAGGCAGAGATGCCAGAGGCTAGAGCTTCCTGCCCCTCACCCAGGCCACCAGTCCCCAGTGCCTGTCAATGCTCCCAACACGTTCTCCTTCCTGTCACTGAGAACTGCAGGCATCTCGGCCTGGGCAAACTGGAGTTCTAGGAAGGAACAGGCAGAGGTGAGAAGGTGACTATGAACAGGTCCCCTTTAGGCAGGAGGTGGGGGGCGGGGGGTGAGCCTGGAAACTACAAAGGGCTAAGAGATGACTGTTGGAAAAAATTGTCATCTTAAAGAGCAGGGGAGAAGGCTGGGACATGGCACAGGAAGGAAAGGCTCGGTGCTCAGTCCAAGACACGAAGTGCCTTCTCCTAACTGGACACTTGGCCCTAGAGGCCTGGGGACTTGAACTTCCCTCCCCCTCCCAAAGAGGCATGCCAGTCACAGAGAGCCCTGAGGGCCAGAATCCCTCAAAGTTCTTGGACCCACACACCCTTCTGCAACGTGATGACCCCAGGCTTGTTTAATAACAACAAGATGAGACAGATTGCGGGTAGGCATTTAATTCAGGCCATGGAAGGCTTTGCCAGCAGCCGATTCAACAAAAGACAGAGCCCTCCTCTGTGGAATGATTACACAAGTGTATCAGGTGATGTCGACGCTACTGTGTTAGACGCACACGGCCCTGGACACTTTTCGAAACCTATCACTTCCTTTCCTCCTCATAACGACCTGTGAGGGGCCTGGAAAGCCAGTTACTCCCATGGTGCAGGCAAAGAGAACTCCGTGGAGACAAACACAGCCAGGGCTATAGGCAAGGAAAGGGAGAGCCTCGGCCCAAGTCCTACCGATGCCCGATCCTGCTCCATCCCTCTGCTCTTTCCATGAGCTTTCATGGCCTAAACTCACTTTTAGGAGGAGAGAAAACTTAGGATACCTAGATCACCTCCTATCCACCTGCTCAAGGCAGTTCGGCTTAGCTCCTGAAACAGAACAGTCTGCCTCTGCCTGGGTGGTCCATGCCAGAGCCTCAGTTTGGCCCCCCCAACTTGCAATCCCGTTATCTCAGTGCTGGAAAAAACCTCTCAGGCAATCAATCTGACCTCCTTTCAGAGGGCTGAGTTCTTTTCCTGTGCTCCTTGGCCCGACCTCGTAATTGCCATTGCTCACAATCCTACAAGGTACCCCTTCCTGGGTGAGGAGCGGCTGGGGCCAAGTCCTCACTCAGAGAGAGTGCAGGAGAGGCCACGTTTCCCAGCAGGGTAAGGGTTCTCATCCGGGTACTTATTGCACCCGACTCGCCCCACTCAACACTTCCTGAGCAGGTGCAGCCAGACACCAAGTGGGAAATGAGACAAGAGCCTTACCTTTCTTTTCTTCTCTCAGCTGCTCCGCTGGAGAGCATCAAACCCCCATCCAGCACTCCATTTCCGAAACAGAATCCCAAACCAGGGACAAAGTGCAGCTTCTCTCCTCATGCGAGTCCAAAGTCCATGGCTCAGTGTACTTTGAGAGGGAGGAGTCTGGGGGGGAAGGGGTATGTCCAGGCCCCTCCCCCCCCACTGCCGGCTTCCGTGTCCCTCCCAGGGGTCTGTTATGTCCCTTCATCCAGCTGGCTTATTAAGCCCAGAGTCTGGTGATGGGCAGATCCCAAGCACTGCCCCACCTCTTGCTCAGGGAGGGGAAGTCATCCACACTGAAGACTTGCCCTTCTGTCTTCTGGGGCTCAGAAGAAGCAGGCCTTAGCACCGGCATGGCCCCGGACGCTGAGTTCTGTGTTAACCTGCAGAATACGTCAACATTATGACACTTTCTACTCTGTTATATTCCCAAATGTATTCCTAAGACTCCCTATCTAAACTAGATCCCTTTAAGATGATCTACCATGCGAACTCTTTCCTTACACACTCCACAAGATACACCAATACCTACTTCACTCACACATCACCCCACAAAACATTCACCTCATCAATATGCACACACACGGCTCAAGATAAAGGACTGTACCTACTCTCATAGCAGAACGGAAACCAAAGGCACAGACGGTGTGTGGAGACTGTCTTCTAAGAAACGGGAAAAGAACATCCCCATCCTGTCCTGTCTCCTGTTAAGTGCCACACACTAACTGCCCTACATCTCCCAAGCTTCTTAAAGTGTCCAGTGTTCTAATCTGCTAGCTCTCCCCGACTGAACCAAATCCACCCCAGATCTAGATGCCCGATCTAGATGCCCGTTGGCACCTTCTGCATGCATTCTTTGCTCTCTTCTCTTAACCCTTACCTCCTTCCTCAACCACCCCCACCCCCCCAGCTTCCCAAACCGTGGCAGGGATGTAATTCCTAATCACTGTCAAACTCCTCCTCGGAGCCACTCCCTAGAGCGCTCTCCTGGAATGTCTGAGGCCCCAGTCCAGCCTGCAGTAACCCCACTGTGTTCCACTTCCCCAGTCCGGGACCTCAACCTGTCGCCCCTCCCTTCTAAGTTTATTCGTAAACACACACTCTCACTCTCTCTCCCCGCGCCCCCACCTCTGTTCCTATAGGGGCGTGGCGTCCACATTCCTCCCCCCACCCCCGCCAAAAATTTAACTCCTCCCACCTCTTCTCGGAATCTCCTCGCTCTGGGTTCACCGGGAAGGGGGTGACAGCGACCCTCCCTAGTCTCTTACCTCCCCACCGCCCAGACGACCCTCGCCCTTTCTGCGAAGAGTCGTTACCTGGATCCCGCCTGCCCCGGCACGGCAGGGTGCCGCGGCCCGCCTAGGGTCCTAGTCAGGGCCCCATGCCGGGTCTCCACCGCCGGTCCAGGCCCCACCCCCTCGACCCCCGGTGGCCCGGCCCTCCCCTTGCGCTCCTGCCCACCCCCATCCACCGCAGCCACTTCCGCCCGTCCCCCGGAAGTGAGCCCGCGGAACTGCTACCTCCCCTCATCCCGCCTTATTATTCTACCCCACAAGCTCAGCCCATCACCACCGCCCGCGCGGGAGCGTGGGACGTGGGTCTCGCGGCCTTTGATGTTCTACAGTCAGTGTCCACAGGCCTGGAGACGGGGTGCGGGAGGGCCGGGTCTGGGGGAGAACTGAGCTGGGGAGACAGCTCAGCCCGAGCAAGAAGGGGCGGGGTAGCGTGTGGACGAGAGCGGGAGCGCGCAGCACGTCGAGCCCCGAGCGACGTGCCAAGGCGTCGCGGTGCGCGTGCGTCATGACGCTTCGGCCTGTCGCGTGCGTAGATGCTAGAACGATCGGGCCCCGCGAGACGTCGGCGTGATGGGGGTAGGGGCGGGGCAAGGGGCGGAAGTGGGGGCGGGGCTTGGGCGGGGCAGCTTAGTCCATTTCCCACGGACCTGAGATCGCCTAGCAACCGCGAGTTTGACCCGGCTGCGGGAGAAGACTGGCGGTTTGCTTCTCCCCGCAGGGCGCCCTCCCAGTGGAAAGCAATTCGGAAAGTATTAAGATGTGTGTTTACCGTTCGTGTGTTGAGACCTCTGTAGCAGAGCCAGAGGAAGGTCGTTTTCTTTAGTTCCTCGCGTACTTTCTCGCTGCACCACTCGCCGTGGCAGGATCTTCCTCGAGTGTGAAAGGAGAAAGCGAAGTGTGAGAGTGCTCAGAGCAAGTGCCCCTCTCCCCCGCCGCTGGGGAGGGTGGTTACCATCCCCGCAGCCGCAGGCAGAGTTGCCCACGGATCCCTGCCCAGAAAACCCCAGAGGCAGGACGGGAGGCTCCCGTCGGGGCTGGCGAATAGTGCCGCTATCCATGCCACCTGAGATCTGTCTACTCTGAAGAAACTTTTGCTCTCCTTGCGAAGTTGGAGTTACAAGTTCTGAAAATCGTCTTCGTTGCTTTTTTCTAAATATATTGGGCGGACTGGCTTTTTACTTCAAGCTGAATGCAAAGCAAGTTTCTGCTAGTTTTTGGAGTTCATATGTCATCTATTTGATGGCATGTTCTAGAATCATGGGTTATGAATGGATTTGCAGGCTGTTCGGGGTTTTGTTTTTTCCCCCTTTTTGAAAGCTGGAACTTACACCTCACTCTCCTCGCATAGTTTGTGATGTGATTAATTTTAAGAAATGCATATTTGGTCTCACCCACCCCACCCACCCTTCCCGTTTCTGGCACAAGGCTCCTAAAACCCTTGGAATTTCCTAAGTGATAAGAGCACAGGAGCATTTTCTGTTCTAATACTCAGTCTCACTGCTGTTCCTGACACAGTGCTCCTTACACCCTTGCAGCTTCTGTGTGACAGAAGCATTTTCTTGTGACTAGGCTACGGGGCGGGCTCCTGGATGGCTTCTGGGTCAGGGCTGTCACCGGAAAGACCCAGCCATTCTTACATGCTGCACTGGGGTGGCCAAAAAGTCCTTTTAGTTTTTTCTGTAAAATAAAAATCAAATTTTTCATCTTCACCAATAGCCTCATCGATTTGGATGTTTGGAGTATGTTGGTCACTCCCTCGCAGCAGAACGTTGATTGTACTCAGTTAATGTCTCTTATTTGATCACTGTCAACTTCAACTGGTCTACCCAACCAGAGAGCATCGTCCAGGGAGGAATCGCCAGCACAGGACTTCACAAACCACTTTGACATGTTCGATCAGACATAGCAACTCTCCATACACTGAACAAATCTTTTTTTGTGTGTGTTTCAGTTGTGTTTTTACCTTTCTTGAAACAATAGAGTATAATACGCCAAAAATGTTGCTACACAAATATTCACCTTTGGTGAGTTCACCGGTTTTGGTGAGTTTTTTTAAAGGCACATTGATATGACAGCTGTCACAATGCAATCTAACAAAATTGTTTCAAATGAATTTGAAGACAACAAAGTGCTACTAGGGCCATCTTATGGGAAAAAAACAAACAAGCTTTTTGGCCGACCCAGTATTTTTCAGCTCCCGTCAACCCTTTCTCCTCTCTCTATTCTCTTGAGAAAGGAGAAGGGCAGAAAATGGGGTCAATGATCAAACCTCCATTAAAATCCCAATATCATGAGGTTTGGAGATGTTCCAAGTTTGCATGAACATGTCAATGTACTTGAGGGTGGTGCAACCCAGCTCCACCTGGAAGGATGTCCCAGTGCTCAGGATGCTCCCAGACCTCGACCTGTGTCTGTTCACCTGGCTGTTCATCTGCATCCCTCACTGTACCCTTTGATACACTGGAAGGGTAACTGTTCTGTGAGCTGTTCTAGCAAATCATCAGATTCAACGGGGTGGGGGGTCATGGGAACCTTTAATTTGTATTCACGTTGTACAGAAGTTATGAATAACCTAGGGAACTACTACTTGGGATTGGCAGCTGAAGTTGGGGTGGGTGGGTGGAGTCTCATGGGACTGAGCTCTCACCCTGAGGGATCTGACGGTAGATCCCTTGGGGTAAGGGATTGGATGGGATGTTTCCAAGTAGATGGGGTCAGAATTGAGTTAAATTGTAAGACAGTGAGCTGGCATCAGAGCGAAGTATTCTGTATGAGTAGTAAAGGAGATACACAGGTGGAAAGATGAGGCTGTTGCAGTACTTACCAGGTGGGACAGCAGTGGGTTTGTGGTTGTATGTGAGTTTATTCTTGTTTTATTTACTATTGTATTATTTTCCACATGGACAACTGTAAATCTGCTGTTGCCCCGCCATTGTACTGGCCTCACTTGCTCTTGACTTCAAGCTGGGTCCTAAAGGAGCTGCTATTAATTTCCAGAGTTCATGTGTCATCCATTTAATGACTTGTGGAGTCTTGCCAGGAATGTGGACATGTTTGCAGCCTCTCTCCTCTCCCTTCCCCCGTCCCTTGAAAACTGGGGCCCAGGCTCCAGCGTGTTCTGGCTGGTCTTCTATGCCTGTGGTTTCCCCAGATCACAGGCAGTGACTGACTTGCATATTTTCAGTGCTAGGAATGCAACAGTTGCTGGGTCAGGAGTCTTGAAATTACTTTTTTATTTGGAAGATGTCATCGTTAGAAACTGTTGAACAAACTCAGAGGAACCTGGAGGCTTTGACCAGAAATAAAGGACAGATTTATTCAAGGGTCTTAGAGCTTGCACACTAGGAACCCAGGCAAGAACCCAGACATGTTCTGAAGAAAGAAAAGTTCAGAGCTTTTACACTAAGACGTGCATTCTTGAGAATACGCAGCCCTGCATTCTCAGCCCTAGGATTGGCCTGGGGTGGCTGTCAGTCAGGTGTCAGGTGGTCTGAATGATGAGTGCCAGGCCGTCTAGCAGCTTGCAGGAGGATGTCAGGCGGCCTGCACACATGAGTCTCTCGGGGTCATCAGAGGGCTATCTGGAGCTCTGGTGTGTGGCCAGATGTGTGCCCAGGCAGTGACTCAGGACTGGAAAGTTTAAGAAGTTTAAGTTCCCAAGCTACTTACCTAGAACAAGAATAGAGTCCTCATGCCCCAGTCTTCACGGTGTAATGGGGGAACTACCTCCTCAGCCCATTGGGAAGGGTGGAGAAGTGCTGAAGGTGTGTGTGTCTCCCTGGCAACCCGGAGGACACATGCAGGACAAAGCAGAAGGGATAGCAAGGCTGAGGCCAAAACCTAGGAAGGTGATTGGATGGAAGGGACATACCCTCCCATCTGCTTCCACCCAGCAGGGAGTTATGGGAGAGTATTTAAAAAGCAGAGCGTGCACAAATACCCTGTTTTTGCTCCCCCATGCCCTAGCTGTAGGTACACGGCTGGGGGCAGAGGCTACTGAGCTGGGGGCGTGGCCAGGGGTTCCCAGCCCCCCTGCCATATAGCACCCCAGGACCTGCCTGTCGAGGAACACAGGAGGTTTCTATTAGGAGAGCTGTGGGGAGGCTCGGCAGCAAACCCTGCACCCCATCCCCATGTGGGAAGCTGTGGAGGCTGTAGGGTGAGCCTGGGGCCTGGGAGGTAGGGAGGGTGGGGCGGCCATGTGACAAATCCCATGCTCCCTCCTTGTGCTTCCGTGGCCGCCCGCCAGCCCTGTGCCTGTTCCTCTGGGATGGGGCTTGGGACATCAAGAAATCTGCTGTGTGTATTTTTAAGTAAATAAAACATTCCATCTTCTTCCCACCGGACTCTGTCTCCAGAGTTATTGCCTATGGGTGGCAGGTGATGGGACTCCACTAGTCGTTCAGTTACAATAATGTCGGTAATTTTAAAGCTTGGTTAAAGTGACTCCATTTTGTGTATTCGCTACCCACACTCTTTCCTCGAAACATTCTGCAAGCAAAATTTATATTGCTGCTACATCCAGATATGACAGGTCCAAGATAAATTCCTGATCCTTCCCCAACTCCGAACCTACGGCACCCTAATTAGTAGCAACTCCACTTCCCTCACTCAGGCCAAAACCCAAGAGCCATCCTCGCACCCCTCGTTCTCACAACCTCTGCCCAATCTGTCTGGAGCTCCAGTTGGCTCTACCTTCAAAACTGGGCCTTGGATCCTATACTTCAGCATCCCCTTGGCCACCGTTGTCCCTCACCTGGACAAGCAGCTCTCTGCCCCCCACCCCCGTAACCCCCACCCCAGTAGCCCCATCTCCACACAGCAGCTGGAGGGATTCTGGCATTTCTGTGCTCAGGAAATGACTGCCGAGACTGCCATGACTGCCCACTGCACTTGGGATAAAAGCCAAAGATGGAGCAGCAGTCTGCGGAACCCCACACTCGTTACTGAATCCCTGGCCAGCTTACCTCTGACTCGCTTTGTCCCTGCTAACTGTCTTGGCCTCCCTGCCCCTGGAACCCACTTGGGGGCCTCTGCACTGGCTATTCCCTCTGGTTATGAAACCCCAGCTGTTTGCGTAACTCCCTCCCTTGCCTCTTTTCAAATCTTTCTTCATGTCACCTCCTCAATGAGGCCTTCCCTAATTAACAGCTAAACCTGCCCTCATCCACTGCGCTGCCAGTCTCCTTTACCCTGCTCCATTCTTTTGTAGTGTCCGTCAGCTGCTGACATACCTGCCATGTTTACAACTGACTTGCCATCTACCCCTGCTGGAATGTAGGCTCCATGAGGGAATTGCATCAGGTGGTTGGATTCCTCGCTGACTTCCAGGTTCCTAGAATGGGGCCATCCGTGTGCCTGGTCCATCGTAGGTGCACAGCACATGTGTGGACTAAATGAGTGAGTGTGAACAACTCCTTTCATGAGAGTGTGCTCCCAGCCAGGCCTCCCTCAGGTGCAGGCACATGGACATAGTTGTAAGTGAAGTGCATGTACGCTGCGTTGTGATTTTGTATCATCCAACCACAGAGACCACCGTGTTCCTGAGTGTTTTCAGTTATAACCAC
This sequence comes from Sturnira hondurensis, assembly GCF_014824575.4. Classification (NCBI taxonomy): domain Eukaryota; kingdom Metazoa; phylum Chordata; class Mammalia; order Chiroptera; family Phyllostomidae; genus Sturnira; species Sturnira hondurensis. Next base: position 906,839 of record NW_028082407.1, read on the forward strand.
TTTTTTGCTTCTTAAACATACTTAGATTTTTGCATGCTTGTTATAACAAGTCTAACAATACTGAGTTGTGTAAAGAAAAAGTTATCTTCCCCCTCCTCTGATCCTACCCTGGTGAAGGGAACTGTTTTAAAATTTAGTGGATATCCTTCCAAATATTTTCTACACATATGTAACAGGTACAAATTTCACAGGTCAAAGACCGGTATGCCTGGATTATAACTGTTTTCTGTAAATCAACTCAGTTTCTAATTTAGGTCTCATTCCCTCTGATGGAAAAAAGTAAATCTAGTTAATTCAAGGTAAATGCTAATGCTTTATGACTTCTTCCTCCTTTTTTAAAAAATTCTCACTTGAGGATATATTTACTGATTTGAGAGGGAGAAAGGGAGGGAGGGAGGGGAACATCTACAGTCTGCCTCCTGCATGAGCTTCAGCCAGGACCAAACCTGCAACCCAGGCATGTGCTCTGACTGGGAATTGAACCTGCAACCTTTGGTGAACAGGACAGCGCTCCAACCAACTGAGCCACACCAGCCAGGGCTGATTTGCTTCTTTATTGGTGATTTGGTGCAGTTTAATTCCCATGAATTCAGGATTTTTTAGTGTCCTCTCCTTTCACTTTCTCATAATTGCCATTGTATAAAACTTATTATGAAATAAACATTCATTATAGAAAAGTTCAAGCCATAAGTTAAAAAAATGAAAAACAAAAACCATCTGTAAATCCAGCAGCCAGAAGTCAGCCTTATGGATTTATTCTGTTCATATATATGCATTTTGAGGGTCGTATCATAACCAGCTTTTACTGCTTAATATATTGCGAGCACCTTCCCATGTCAGAGAAAGTACTTGTTCGGCATTTTTGATGACGGCTTCATGTCCCATTATGCAAGTGCACCATTATTGCAACTTCACACATTTGCACAATTACTTGTAGCTACATCTCTATGCAGAGCTCTAATTCTTTCCTCACGGTGAGATTCCAGAACTGGTGTGCAAAGGTGCACTCACTGCTGAAGGCCTTTGAATCACGCTGTTGCCACCCTACAGAGAGCAGGCACTGCTTTAACATCAGAGGCAGGAGGGGCCTTTTCTCCACACGTTGCCAGTGCCATCTGAACCACTCTTTGCCTTCTTTGTTAATCTGATAGAAGGGTGGTTTTGCATTGCTGTCACAAGTCGTACTTCATGGATGACTAGTAAAGGCGAACCTGTTTTTAGGCATCAGCTGTGTATGTGAATTGCCTGCTCCTCTCTTTTGCCCATTTAGACTCAGGTCTGTCTCCTTCATTCGCAAGAACTCTTTGTAGAATGTAAAATGTCGTTACCTCTGCTGCAGATGTTTTCCCAGTTTGTTACTTGCCTTTTATTTACGTCCACGTGCTCCTTTGCCATTGCAAGAGTGCAAGCAACTGGGTCAGGAGCCTGGTCTTCCACACATGCCCTGCCTTCGAAGGGGTTTGTGTTTCAGTGACTGCACCTGGAGGACCAGCCAGCAGTCTCCCGGGCATTCGGATCTGGGTGGCTGAGGAGCTGTGGACACCAGGCAGGTCCCTCCCATGGAAGCCTCCCGTTGCTGACAGAAGCAGCTGGGAAACAGCACCCATCTTTGTCTGCCTCCCCAATCTCACATAAGGGCCAAACCTAATTGCAAGGCAGTTGGATCTCCACGCCCTCCAACTGGAAGGTGCACACACGGAGCCCGCTATCGCTGCGGTTCAGTGCCAGCTCCACCACACAGCTCTGTGCCTGTTTCCCCACCATCACCCAGCCCTCCCCCCCGAGGTGCTCTCGTGGAGACTGGGAGAGTTGCTAGCAATGGTGCCTGGTACAAAGTGACTACCAGGTGGCATTAAAATATAAAAGTCAAGCGATCTAGTTGGTAACTTATTTGGAATAAAGAAACTTTAGGGATGATGTGATTAAACTCCTGTGTGATTCTGTAGATGAACAGTGTCATTATATAATCTTTATAAGGCACTTTGAATGCATTTTATTATCCAGTCTCTTCAGGTCATTTTTACATGGCTTTTTACACACTTACATCTTGTCCTCCAGTACGACTCATGAGTGTGGGAGCCCTGGGGGGAATCACACAGAAATCGCTCAGGGACAGTTGGGAAGGTTGTCTTGACTGTGACTGTAGAATGACTGCTAACTTCTGTGGGTGTGACAGTGGCACTGCAGTCACGTAGCAGGTTCATGCTGAAGTGTTTGGGAATCACAGTGTTATACGGACAACTTTTGTGTGTGTGTGTGTGTGTGTGTGTTGTCAGTGCATGTCTGGAGGGTGAAGAGGAGAGAAAGCAAATGTAAAACGTGGTGGCTGTATTCTTGCAACATTTTTAAGTGTTTTAAAGTTTTCCCAATAAAAAGTAAGGAGTTAAATACAAAAACAAAAAAACCTAGGTAAAATTGAGAATATACTGTATTTAACTTGGTTTTATTTTTCTCAGCCAGTTTCAAGTAAGTAGCCAATACGTTATCAGGGACTAATTCGTCTACTTCCAAATGGGTTGTCATGCCCGAACTGCTATGCTTTCAAAAGAACGTGCCTTTCGCGTGTCTCCAGCAACTTCCCAGGGGGAGGTCTTTGCCATCACTTTTGCACACCCAAATCCTTGCTGGCAGAATGACCAACAAGTAGCATTTAAAAGCTGACGGCGGTGCACGGGGCACGTGCCCAGGCCCCAGCACCGTGGGAAATGGCCCTTCAAGGAGCTTCTTCCTGGATCTGGCACAGGCCTGAGCTGTCTTTTCCAGGCACTGCAGACCTCGTGTGGGGTCCAGGTTGGAATGGCATCATTCACCACCGCTCTGGTGGCAAGTAGGCAGTGATTTAGTGTTTAATGTGGTAAAAAGCGCTGCTATTTCAGGCTGCTGTTATAGCACCTCTTGACTCACCATGAAAACTCCTCCCACACTCCTTTTATTAATGTGACACTTTGACAGTGTTCCATGATCACTGTCCCCTCCATCCCTGGCCTACCCTCCCTTCCCAAGACACCTCCAGACAGTGGTGCCCAGGTCTGCTGTCTCCATGCTGGGTGACCCCAGGCCACCACCTCCAGTGCCTCTGCCCACAGCAGCACGTTGGCAAAGTGGGCCCCCTTCTGTCACGTTCGGGTTGCCTAAGGTGCAGAGCAGTGCCAGGGACTCCTGAAAGGTCCCCACAGGTTGGGGTGTCAGCTCCACCAGTGCTGGCTCTTCTTCAGGAACAGAACTCCCCAGTCAGCCTGAGCACATGGCCATCTGGGTCCCTCTGCACTAAAGCTGATGATCAGCAGCCCCACATCCCAGCGGGTCAGCAGAGGCCGCTCCCCTTCAGGGTGTGGACCAGTGGAGGGCTGCTCCACCTTCTCTCTCTCTCTCTCTCCCTGTGGCTGAAGTGGTGACCAACTGTGCAGCATTGGCAAACAGCCTAAGGCATAAGGTACTTTGGTATCTGATGCCAGGATCCCAGTTTCAACAGCCCTGCTTCTTCGAACTGCATTGTCTTCCCGTTCTCAACGCTCTCACTGGAGCAGACACACTGTCTATTTTAAAATCTTTGTTTTGCTGGGAAATCGACCCAAATAACTTAGCCTATCTTTACCAGAAAGTATTGTCCCACTTTCCCAACCTTTTCAATGTTGTTCTCTTTTCCAGCCTTTGAGGATTTCCGGGCCAGATTTTTAGTTTATACCCTTTATTTCTATCCTGATGCTTGCCCATGACAATGTGTCATGCACAGTCAGCATTATGAAACCCAGACTTAAGCAGCCTCTTAACCCTGCTCCAAAACCGGTACTTTGCGCTTTCATGCAGATCCCCCATCTTCCTACTTACCTACTGTTCTCCATTTCAGTTACATTTTTAGTTCTGAATTAGACAGTTTTTAAAAAAGAATTTTGATTTACCTACATGATAGCAATTTTCTGTCCTGCAGATTACAAACTTTCTCTGAAAAGACGTGAGGAATGGTGGTCCCTAAACAAGCTCAAGCTGGGCCTGGGAGACGCAGCCACACTACCTCACTGGCTCTGCCCCACAGTCCCCCTGGAATGGCTGGAGACCCAAAGACCTCTTCTTGTCTGGGATTACCCTGAGCTGCTGCACGTGTTTTTAGGTGGCCAGAAGGTCAAGGCCACGAGGCCTGGGTCCTGTTTCTTATGGACTGGAGTCACTGGAGGTCTCAGTGCTCAGCGGGCTGGGGCACTTGGGATACCCATCTGAGTGGTGCCGCTCCTGAAGGTGGGCAGTGCATTAGTGCACGCACAAGGGGTGCAGGGCCCCTGGCCACACAGGTAATCCAGGCATCTAAAACATACCTGGTTTTATCTTCAGTAAATGAAGACGACTCCATTACCTGATGACTCCTAGAAAATGATACTCCATACTCCCTCCTTTCTGCCCACTGGGTACCAACCCTGCCAGACCGGCTACTCTTGAGGATGTGTGAGCTGTCCCGATGCTGTCTTTCACCAGGCCAACCCATCACCCCTACATGTCTCTACTGAAAACGTCCAGCCGGCCTGCCCAGTACACTGTTGCCTCCCTCCTTCAGACTACCAGTGCTGCCCACTTGCCTCAGAAGGCTGCATTTAGTTCAGCATCCACCGGGGTGGCTCTGCTTGTGGGTTTTCTCCTTCACAGGTCCTTTACCTACTCATGTTGCCTCGTGCCTAGGAGACAGTGGACTGTGTCCAGCATGTCCTCAAGCAAGTATTTCCTTGTGCTCAAGTCTTTGGAAAGGATCATTAGTCAGGGCTGCACGTAGCCAGGACACACAGCAAGTGTGGTCAAGATGTTCCAACGTGGAGTTGAGTCGCAGAAATGCTTTCCTTTTCCCTTTCCTCATCCCATCCTGATTCCATCAAAATCTACTACTGGTGAGGGTTTGGAGACAAAGGGAACTGTACTCCTAGAGAGAGGCGTGTACACTTTGTGGCTAAATACATGAAGTTAAGTCCTAGAGAGCAAGGCAACTATTTAGCTAGAGGCCATTCTCTATTTATAAAGAGTGGATATTGGAGCCAGAGAAGCCTGATGAAGAATTCACCCTCTACAGACCGGCCCACCCAGCATCATCTTGGCTGGTCAATGAACTCTTGGAAGACTCTCCTTTTACCCTTCATACAAAGTCAATGTTCTGTTCAATTCTGTTCAACAGAATGGGTGGTGAGTGCCACTCACAGCCTGCCCATTCCCAGGAGTTGTGACCCTGCCCCAGCATGTGAGGCTCGATCCAGGCTGCACTGCTCCTGGTGGGGGCACTGCCTAGCTGCCGGTGAAACCCGCGATGCCAGCCCTGGGGGGTGAGCCCCTGCTGCCCACCCGGGCTTGTGTCTGGCACAGTCTACCTCACGAAGATGTGACACAGACAGCTTTCCCTGCACACTGCTCCTTCTAAAGTCAGGCACAGCCTGTTTACTTTTGAGGAATTTCTTTATTGGAGACCCACCTTACCTTGCCACAACTATCTGGCTCTTCATGGCCAAGAGGGAGGGAGCCCTGAACAATATATTCATGACATTTTACAACAGACAATACACACAGGCAGTACATGAAATCTTTACAATAACACAGTCCAAAACAATCTACCATTTAACAAGATTAAGAAGCAGGAATTTCCTCCTATCCCCCAATTATTGGTAGTTACTTAGCTTTTTACCTCCTGCAATAAAATGCCCTCCTTTTCAGCATTCCTATTCATAGGAATCCCTGAATAATTTTTTGTGCAAATTCATATTGAAGACATGTTCCTTTAGTTACTGAGTGTGCTCTATTTTTCTCATGGTGGAACCTTTTATTTGCAGTGTAACATGTAAGGTTTTCACTCAGCACACATTTGTCACTCACTGAGGGGGGTTCATCTGGCATTTTTAAAGTTTCCCCCACTCAACTAGTGTATGACACTACAACAGTACACAGTCCAATGAGCCTGCATTTTTTCAGAGTGACTCTCATATCTCCTGTTAGATTAGCTCTACACTTTTTAAATTTCCCTGCAAAATTCAAATTTTGTTTCAGAACTTGGCATCACCTTGCCCCAAACCACTGAATTAATATAATAAAGCTTTTACTTCAAGAGTACTACTAATAAATACATTTATATTCCCTGAAGCCTATCTCTCCCTGAATTTGCTTGCTGGAGGCCCTTCTTGGGTTATTTCTGCTGACCGATGTATAATTGGGACTCAAAAGATACACCTGAATGTCCCACATTTAGATTCACAAAATTTACCCAAATATGAACTTTCTAATGGTGACTGTGTGACTTCTAACTGAAATCCTTTCCTCGCCCATGTGTTTCACGTCCAAATATGTCTGCTTATTTTGAAGGTTTTAACATAATTTTATTTTGATAGATTTTATCCCCAGTATAAACTATTTTGTATTCCATAAGGGCTCAACTACCTTGACACTGGAGGCTTCCTTGAAACATAGGTTACTCATGGTTTCATTTGTACTATGTAAATTATAGCCATGAACAAGGACCTCAGATACTCTTACATTCATAAGGTTTCTCTTTCACTGGAGTTTCTCTGGAGACTTGGTGAGCTCCGCCTCCTACAGAGACAAGCTCATCCTGGTCCCACCCAGAACATTCCCACCTTCGTAAGTCTTCTTTTGTGTTATGCCACTGTAGCTCCCCATATTTGGCACACTTAGAGATTCCTCTCCTGTATGGATTCTTTTGTGCTTGGTAAGATCTGACCTGGTATTAAACGTCTTCCCACACTCGTTACACCGGTATGGCTTCTTTCCAGTGTGGATCCTTTTGTGCTGGTCAAGGACTGATCTATAATTGAAGGACTTCCCACACTCACAATTATAGGGCTGCTGACCACGGTGGATGCTTTTGTGGTTGATAAGACTCGAATGTGAGATGTACGCTTTCCCGCACTCATCACATCCATAGGGTTTCTCGCCTGTGTGGATTCTCTTGTGTACTGTGAGGCCTGAGCTGTTCCGGAACGCCTTCCCACACCTGTCACATACGTAGGGTTTCTCCCCTGTGTGGATCCTCTTGTGTTGAGAAAGGAGTGAGCTGTAACTGAAAGATTTCCCACACTCAACGCACTTAAAAGGCTTCTCCCCAAGATGGACTCTTTTATGGCTTACAAGAGTTCGGCTGGAGAAAAAAGCTTTTCCACATTCATCACACGTGTAGGGTGTCTTGCCAGGGTGGGTACTTTTATGGTTAATAAGGCTCGAGTGTGAGATGTAGGCTTTTCCGCACACATCACATTCATAGGGTTTCTCCCCCGTATGAATTCTTTTATGCACTTTAAGGCTGGAGTTGTTTCTGAAAACCTTCTCACACCTGTCACACTCATAGGGCTTCTCTCTAGTGTGAACCCTTTTGTGTTGAGAAAGGAGTGATGTATAGTTAAAAGATTTCTCACACACATCGCATTTGTAGGGCTTCTCCCCAAGATGAATTTTTTTGTGGTTTATAAGGGTTCGGTATGTGATAAAGGCTTTTTCACACTCCTCACACTTATAGGGCTTTTCCCCAGGGTGCACACTCTTATGGTTTATAAGGCTCGAAAGTGAGATGTAGGCTTTCCCACACTCCTCACATTTGTAAGGTCTCTCCCCGGTGTGGATTCGCTTGTGTACTTTAAGGCCTGAATTATTTCTGAAGGCTTTTCCACACTCATCACACCCAAAAGGCTTCTCCCTCGTATGAATCCTCTTATGTTGTTCGAGGGCAGAACTGTAATTGAAGGACTTCTCACAATAGCTACATTTATAGGGTTTCTCCCCAAGATGGACTCCTTTGTGGTTTTTAAGGCTAGAACGTGAGATATAGGCTTTCCCGCACACATCACATTTGTACGGCTTTTCCCCTGTGTGGAGCCTCCTGTGGACTTTGAGACCTGAATTGTTTCTGAAGGTTTTCCCACACACATCACACACATAAGGTCTCTCTCCAGTGTGAATGGTCTTATGCTGAAGAAGAAGTGAGTTATAGCTGAAGGACTTCCCACACTCCTTACATTCATGAGCTTTCTTCCCAGGGTGAATGCTTTTATGGACTGCCAGGCCTGAGCTATAGCTGAATGCTTTGCCACAGACATCACATTTGTAAGGTTTCTCTCCTGTGTGAATCCTTTTATGCACGATAAGGCCTGAGCTATTCCTGAAGGCCTTCCCACATTCATCACATTCATAAGGTTTCTCTCCAGTGTGGATGACTTTATGCTGAATGAGGAGAGAGCTATAGTTAAACGATTTCTCACACTCATCACATTTGTAAGGTTTATCTCCAAAGTGGATGCTTTTATGGTTTAGGAGTGTTCTGCAAGTAATGAAGGCCTTCCCACACTCGTCACATTCATAGGGCTTCTCCCCTGTGTGGATCCGCTTGTGAACCCTGAGGCCAGAGCTGTTACTGAAGGTTTTCCCACAGATGTCACATTCGTAGGGCTTCTCCCCTGTGTGGATCCTTTTGTGGACTCTGAGGCCAGAGCTGTTCCTGAAGGCCTTGCCACACTCGCCACATTCATAGGGCTTCTCCCCAGTGTGGATCCTCTTGTGCTGGTCTAACACGGAGCTGTAATTGAAGGATTTCCCACACTCATCGCATTTGCAGTTCTTCTCCCCAGAATGGGTGCTCTTATGGTTTATAAGGCTGGAGTAGGACATGTAGGCCTTTCCACACTCCTCACACTTGTACGGCTTCTCTCCAGTGTGGATGCGCTTGTGAACACGAAGGCTGGAGCTGCTCCGAAAAGCCCCGCCACAGTCACTGCACTCATAGCGTTTTTCCCCACTGTGCATTATTTTATGTTGAACAAGGCGGGAGTTATATTTGAAGGACTTCCCACACTCATCACATTTATGGGATTTCTTAACAGCACTGGTGTTCTGGTTCAGATGGGCATGAGAGTTTCCATTCACACTCTCCGCACATGTGCCTTGCTCACTGCTTTTCTGTTTGATAGGGATGGTCTGGTGTGTAAGGTGCTTTGAGCCCAGATGTAAGCTTTTCTCAGACACCTCGTCTTCTTCCTGTTCTGTCTTTATATTTGTTATGTTTCGGGGTTTTCCAATTGTTTCCCTGATGCCACTTTTGTCCTCCTTCATTCTTTTCCCACCAGGCTTTTCCGACGGGTTCTCTGTCCTGCTACCCCAACCACAGGTTCCCTCGAACTCAGACTCCTCCTGCACACGACCCTTATGTAGGCCTTCCACTTTTAGCCACAGAGGTTCCGCATTCCCAGCATTTTCACACTTTGCAGTTGATTCCTCATCCTCAGTGCCCCTTGTCTTGAAATGTGACACTAAACCAAGAAAATAAAAAGATACTTGTTCACTTTGTTTAGAAGAAACTATAACAATTACATGCAAATTCACTCCAGTGTTGACTGCATGCTGTATGATAGGTACCATTTCTATCATACAGCATGAGATACAATGGTAAACATGCCAAAACTACTGCCAACCTGGGGCTAATGTTAAAGTGTGACAGCCATGAATTTTCAACAAAACAGAGATCCTTTCTATTCATGTATAAGAGCTTAGCATGAGGGTAAGTTGAAATGATGCACAGAAACAACAGCAACACTGATCAGTTTTTTAAAGATGACACCAAGTAATGGAAAAACAGAGGGTAGAAGAAACCTCTGAAGCAGAGGAGACAGACTGGAAAGACAAAAGTTAAGAAGACATAATCAGCAGAAGAGAGGCAAAGCTGAAGATGCGAAATCAGTACCTGGGAGGAGGTTACAAAATCAGGAGAACAGTCATGTCAGGAATGATAAAGAAAAGAAGCCTGTTGGTTTGGCCTCTTAGACCTTCCCTCCGAGGAAAACTCTGACCCTGGAAAGTGGCTAGCTGGGTAGTCGGGGGGCACTCTAATGTCAGAGAGGACACTTCAGCCTGCCGGGCAAAAGGGTTTCTTTCCATCTTACTTCAGGAACAGGCTAACTGCAGTCAGAGAATATCAAGTACCAAAAGGAAAAACACAAACCATTAGGCAAAGGAACTAATTCTGCCTAAGTGGAAATTCCTTCGAAATCCCTAGCTGTGTGGTCTTGAGGAAGTTATTTAACCTTTTGGATATCCAGTTTCCTCATCTGTACGAGTCTGCAGGACCAGTGTGAATATTATATGAGAGAACACGTGTAAAGTGTTGAGAACATCACTATAGCAGAAGCACTTGGTGAGTGCTATATGCTATCATTGTTTTGTTATTCATTCATGGTCAGGTTATTGGATCATGGTTGAAACTGAGGATAAAGCGCAGGACTGGGGAAAGGTAAACTCCTTCCGAAGGGGTTTAGGAGCCAGGCAGGGGCCCTTTGTCCCTGTGAAAGTTCTCTACACAGCTGGCACTTCATCAGTGTCTACCTACATACAAACTGACTCCTAAGAACAAAAGAAAGAATTCTAAGTCCCTTATCCCCAACCTTGGACAATTAGATATTTGTGATTAGACTTAGTTAAAATATGGACTTCTCTTCTTAACCAGGGTACCAGACTCTCTTGGGGCAGTACTCTGGAATTCTGTTAGTCCTACTTAGAATCTCTGTATGTAAATGTGAGGAGGAAGCAGAGGCAAAAAAAAGAAAAGATATATATTTTGGAGTGTTCATGTATACAGGATGACACGATCCAACTTATGCTTATGGAACTGTAATGACAGACTCAATTAAAATGTACAGAAAAGGAGAAGTGAGAATTCAGAGTACCACGGGGACAGTAAAACGAAGCACCATGCAACAGACATTAAACCAAAAGGTAGCTCCACTGTAAAAGCTTCACAGAATGACAAGTGACATAGGTAAGAGATCTTCAGAGATCACTGACAAATGGCTCCGCCTAGTTCCTTGCTCTCTTTCTTTACTACTTTGGACAGAACAGCCCACGTCACTGGGTGAGCAGTGACATTCCAGAACCACCAGCAGCAATACACGTTTTATCTGTGCTCTGAATCCTGCTTCTACATACAGCAGGGACTCTGCTCCATCCAGTCCCTTTGGCCTTTATGTTCCTGCATATGGAAAGCCAAATACCCTAAAATAAATATACAAAAACGGCTACAGAGAAAAACAGAAAAGAGAAAGCCATGAGGGGAGACTAGCCATGCTAGATATTAAAGTACACCACAGCCCTGGCCCAGTGGCTCAGCTGGTTGGAGCATCACTCTGTATATCAAAAGGTTGCAGGTTCAATCTCTAGTCAGGGCAGGTTCAAACCCCTATTGGGGCACATACGGAGGCAGCCAATCAATGTTTCTCACATGAATGTTTTTTTCTGTCTCTCTCTTTGAAATCAATAAACATAGCCTTGGGTGAGGATTTTCTTTAAAAAATTTAAAAAAGGTTTAAAGTATGCCACAACGCCTCTACAACCAAAATGTGGCACTGGTTCAGCTGACAGACAAACAGAACAGGATACAAACTCCAGAAATAGTCTTAATTACTACAGAAATCAAATATCCAATAAAGATAATATATCAAATTATTGGGGCAAAGCTGATCTTTTTATTACTGTTAGAGCAGCTATAAAGCCATTTGGAAAAAGATAGAATTAGATCCATCCTCTACACCACACTCAGGAATAAACTCCACAAAAAGCAGTGCTCTAAATACAAAAAAGCAACTCCACACATACACAAGAACAGAACACAGGCAAATGCCTCTGCAACTCGGGTACAGAGAAAGCTTTCTAACTGCGACCCAGATAAAGTAAAAGGCTGGTACTTTTGACTATATAAATTGCCATGTCAAAAATACCATAAGCAAAATCAGGAAATGAATGACAAAGTGGAAGAAAACATTTACATTGTATATGAAGCCTATCATCCTTAAGATATAAAGAATCTCCAGAAACTGAAGAAAAATAGACTAAAAATCCTACAGAAAAATGGGCAAAAGATACAATTTATAAAAGGAAATATTAAAATGTTCCGTAAACATGTCTTCAATTTCACTCATAAGGAGAGAAATACAAATAAGATCTAGACTAAAGCACCAGGTCTCGCCGGTCAGACTGGCAAATATTCAAGCACGTGACAGCCTACCCGGCTGGTGAGGTCATAAGGGAGATGAGCACTCACACGTTGCCGGGAATACAGCCTGGCATAGCCTCTGTTAGGGGAACTTGCCAATGCCAAACACTAGTATGTGTACATGCATATTCTGACCCAGGAATTCCATCTTGGAATTTATACTGAAGATATAGTTCCAAAAATACAAAAGTATATATGCAGAGTTATTTGCTGTAGCACTATACATAACCACAAAATCTGGAAAACCACCCACAAGGCTATGCACAGAACGGGCAAGTAAGCTATGGCATGTATGCACAGTAGAGTACTACAAATGACTGAAGAACATCTTTATAAATTGATCGACAGCAAGCAATTTCAAGGATACACTATAAAGTGAAAAAGCATATGTTACATTTTATGTAAAAAAATAAGAAAACAAGCACATATCTGCTTATTTGACAGTAATGAGAGAAACCAGAAAACACTGAAGGACATTACCTATAAGGGGTGGAGAATGGGCAGCTGTATATAGCCTCTGTGCAGTTTTTACTTGTTGAAGCATGATAATGTTCTCTAGATTCGAAGAATAAAGGTACATCAGTGAGAATGGGAAGGGGGAAGCCACCAGACCAGAAGGCAAATGAAAGGAACTCGTCTGTGCTTCTAGTGAGTACCACAGCCACAGGAAGAGAACAAAAGATCAGGAATGAATCCACACAACTCCCACATAGCACGTGACGAGATGCTGTGCACTCTCAGTTTAAGGGAAGGCTGGAGGGGCAGTGAGGAAGAGCTGTAAAGAGACCTCCTTTTAGCAGCTTTGTTTTCTGTGATGTTATGGGCCAAGTAATCTTGGAACAATTTTAGATGTTTTATGGGACTGAGCAAATGTGTTTAGTTTTGAGCCAGGGCTCTCCTGGAGGAAGAAGAGACATGAAAATACAGAATATGGGAAGGCAAGAAAGAACTCTGTGGGGTGAAATGGAGGTATTGGTGTCAATGCAGGATTTCTAACTTATACATGTGTGTACACACATACAAATGTATGTATGTTCACATACATGTATATTTGTGTGCATATGTATATTCTCTAGCTCTGTCTGCCAAAAAGCAAATACACCTCTGTCGTAATGAGCCCATCTAGCACCCCGTTCTCAGCCTCTATCAGCATTGCTACTAAAAGGAACCGGATAGATTCCAGGCTAGGGACAGAATACACACAAAATGAGCTGCAAGTAAGGAGGTGCTCAGAAACAACGGGGGCACGTCACACCATACCAAGATCCAGCTTGAGTATCCAATTCAGGGTCCATAATAATTAGGTACAGATTATAAGTGCATCTGCCCACATCTTGCAGTGTTCAGTTTTTAACCAAAAATAGCATGACCCCTGTGCCCCACCCTCCCTATTCACCTGATCTTACCCTGAGTGACCTTCTTTTTGTTTCCCAACTAAAAAAGCCCTCAAAGGGGAATATTTTGCTGATGTGGAAGAGGTGAAACAAAAAACAGCAGAAGCACTTAAAGGCATCAAAATCGACAAGTTCAAAAACTGTTTTGAGTAGTGGGAAAAAAGTCTTGATAGGTGTACTGCATCCAATGGAGAGAGCTGTGAAGGTGACTGACGTTTAAACATGTGAGAACAAATATGCAATTTTGCATAAATAAATTCTGGTTTTTTTGGGTCCCCCCTTCTATTACTCATTGCTCTTATCCCACAACTCCACCTGCTAACCACGGGTCACATGAACATTGAAAGTCCAGCTGACCCCCCAATCAGAAAATAAATGATGTAACTTTGGGAACTTGTTCCCTAGCAACCCGTCTCTTTGATTGTCATCCCCCTGCAACATGCATCTTCAAAAATGCTGTTCCATTCCCCTACTTGGAGTATGTCTCAGGTTGATACTGAAGGCTGTGTTCCCCGATTTGTAGATCCTATCAGAATAAACTCCCTTTCAATTTCTCTGGTAAAAACAATTAAATACAGTAATGAATTATAAACTTTGAAAATAGGATTTCATAAGTCCATGCAGATACAAACAGGGGAGAAAGGGAGGCCTCTTTCTTTCAGCAGAATGCCAGGGTCAGACAGTAAATGTGGAGAGAGTAGTAGAGTTGGAAAAAACAAGATCAGCATTCTGCAAAGAATAAACTGGAAGAGAATTATTCATGGATTCTAAATCTAGGGGAAATTTTTAAAAGCAGTATAGACATTCCCCCAAAAACTGCAAGGGAAAAAGTAGTAATTACATAGTGGAGAAGGTGGAGGCTGCCTTGGTCAGGTGTTGTAAATCAGTACAGTCCTGCCAGTGAGGGCAGAGGGACAGCATGTGCTTCCAGAAGTGACGCTCTCAGGAGGGTACATCGTCACCCATGAGAATGCACTGCCTGAACTGAATCACAAGGCAACATCCGGGAGATCCAACATCCAAGAATGTTCCACAAAAAGGTACCTGTATTCTTCAAAAGTATCATTTTCATAAAAGACAGAGAAAGCTAGAAATGTTCCAGATTAAAGAAGGCTATAGAAACTTGACTAAATTCAATACATGACCTGGAGTAAATCTGTACTGGAGGGAAAAACTGGTAAGAAAATAATTCTGTCAACTGATCAAACTGGAACATGGTCTGTTAGACAAAAGTAATGTCACCTGTAAATACGGAAGGTGACAGCTGCACGTAGTTGCTTACGCGAGTAACCCTATCCTCCTGAAATATATACTGAGGGGACAAAGGGCCGTGACATTCGGATTAGGTAAAAGTATGTATGTATGAGAGAAAAGAAAATGAAGGTTAAGTATACTGAAGAATGAGTTAAGGGTGTCTCCTTGTGATTCTTATTCTTGAAGTTTTTCTGTATATTTGAAAATATTTGCAAATAAAAGTTTTTTAAAATGTCCAGAAGTAGATTTAAGTTCTATCTTTCCCACCAGGCACCACTTCCACCCTCTTGCCTCCTGTCCACAGTGTGTCTTGAAGAGGCGATCTTCACACACCCATCACTCCTCTGGCGTACTCGGTCTGATGTCCTCCACCCAGACCTCGCTCCATTTGCTTCTTCCAGGTGCCAACTTCTGGCCAGCTGTCCCCTGGATGGTCCTGGCCCCGTTCCCTTCTAGAACTTTTCCTCTCCTGACTCTATGCTCTTCTGCAGCAGCTCCTCCTGTAGGAGCCTACAGGTAGGTCCATGACTCCTACAAGCCGTCTGAGAGCCTCCTCTCTGGCCCAGACCCCTCTCTTCAATTACAGACCCTCATAAACACCTCTGTCCTGCCCCTATTTGCCCAAATCAAAAGTGGACTCTTCTCTTTCTCTCTGAAAGAGCCCCTAAGACCAGCAGCCGTTACTGCCTACCCGTTCTCTAGCCCCCACTTCAACTCCATTCCCACTGCCAAGCCCCGTAGTTTAGGTCCTAAATTCCCTTCTGAACTTTTGCTGTAGTCCCCCTACCTCCACTCTTACCCTGATCCAACTCTTCCTCCAACAGCTGTCGAGGTTCTGGGAAATGCACACCTGGTCATTCCCCATCGCCAAATCTTTCCAGGCTACTTTGTGTGGCACTTGAAGCCTTTTGCATATGGCCACCTGGAGTGCCTTGTGGGGCACCAAACGCTAAATAATCCCTCCTACCACTGTGCACTGGTCCTCGGCCCTGACGGACTCTTTCCCTTGGCTCTGACAGGTTAATTCTTATCCGTTTCATGTCCTCTGGGACTCCCCCATCTGACTGGCTACTGGCTGGCCTGCTGTGCATGATCACAAATCCCTCACTGCTTACCCCCCGCCTGGGCAGAGTCCAGCAGTCCCCTTGTTTCAGCCCTACCTGACCTCCTGTTTGGGTGGGGGCACAGTGTTCCATCACCCAATGCAGAGCACCCAATTCTCTTAATGGCTGAAATCAAAACAGACCAATATAAAGGTCCATCTTCATTGAAAAAAGATGGTTAGCAATGAGACTCATAGTATTCAATACAGAGACTAAGAAAAGCCAAAACACAGGCACGAAAGCACCAAGGCATATAAAACTAGAACAGAAGTAAATGCTACCACTATGCCTTGAATGTCTGTACCTCCCGAATTCCTATGTTGAAATCCTAGCCCCCAAAATGAAGGCTTTGGGAGGTAGGTACATAGGACATGAGGGTGGAGACCTTGTGAATGGGATTAGTGCATTCAGAAGAGACCCTACAGAGATCCCTTGGTGCCTTGCCCTTGAGAGAAATAATTTCTGTTGTTTATAAGCCACTAAATCTGTGGTATTTTATTACAGTGGATGGAATGGACTAAGCTACTAAAATGCAAAGGCGACGAAGAGAAGGTAATAAAATAGGACTACTCTTATAAACAATAGTGAAGATACATTCCTGTATGTTATTTCTGAGGCTGAGTCCGGCCCAAGGAACTTTAATTACAACCCTCATCCTGCTTTGCCCCCAGGTACTAGTCCTGGGCTAGTCCTGGGGATGCAGAGATGGTAAGACAAGGCCCTGCCATCAAGGGGCTCACACGTGAGGTGAGCCTGGCAGGAAAATAATTAACATGTGATAAAAATGGGAGATGCATACACAGGGCACAGATCACACAGGAAGGAGAGGCAGAAGGGATGGAACTGTTTTGAAGGACCAGGAAGCGCTTCAGGAAAGGAGCAGGTTCAGCAGAGGGAAGAACTACAGTAATGGGAGAGGTGTTCACCACCCTTGGACATCTGGTGCACAGGGCACAGGCACATCCGGACAGGCAGGCACAAACGAGAGCTACCCATCGTACTGAGAAGTCCCGACTTGGTCCTGAGGAATTTTAGGCAGACTAACAAGCTCAGATATGCATTTTGCATGACCACTTACTCCACTAAATCAGGAGTTGGTAAACTTTTCCATAAAGGACCAGATATAAAACATTGTAGATTTTGTGGGCCACATTCTATTCATTCATTCATTTATTTACTTTTTGCTTAATCCTCACCAGAGGATATGTTTTTAGTTGATTTTAGAGACAGATTAAGGAAGAAGGAAGAGAGAAACATCAATGTGAAAAATACTGATCAGTTGCCTCCTGTATGTGCCCTAACCAGGGATCGAACCCACAGCCTAGGTATGTGCCCTGACCAGGAATGAACCCTTGTCCTTTTGATCTACAGGGGGAGCCTCCAATCAACTAAGCCACCCGGCCAGGGCGGTCACTCATTTTCTTATTTTATTATTTTTTAATATCTATATACTTAAAGATTATTAAAAATTTATTATTTTTTAGAGGGGAAGAGAGGAAGAGAGGGAGAGAAATATCTATGTGTGATCCCCTCTACCACACCTCCTACTGAGGACCTGGCCCACAACCCAGGCATGTGCCCTGACTGGGAATGTAACTGGTGACCCTTTGATTTGCAGATCAGCACTCAATCTACTGAGCTGCACCAGCCAGGGCTGCCACTTATTTTTTAAATCTGCTTTTTAATATCCCTTAAAAAATGTAAAAAACATTCTTAGCTTGTAGGCCACACAAAAACAGACCACAGGCTCAGCAGTTTGTCAAGCCGTTAGATTATATCAAGGAATCAGAGTTAATTTAGCAGAGTGCGATAATGGCATTTTAGCTGTCACAGTGTCCTTTCTTTTCAAATAAAAAGAGAAAGGTGAGCCCTGGCTGGTGTAGCTGAGTGGACTGAGCATGGGCCTGCGAACCACACGATCGCGGTTCGATTCCCAGTCAGGGCACATGCCTGGGTTGCAGGCCAGTTCCCAGCAAGGGACTCACGAGAGGCAACCATACATTGATATTTCTCTCCTTCTCTCCTTCCCTTCCCCTCTAAAGATAATTAAATAAAATCTTTTAAAAAAAAGAGAGAAAGGTGAAACAGACGTAGCAATGCTGACAACTTAAATCTAAGCTATGGGTGTATGCAGTTCATTGTACTACTCTACTTTCCTGTACGTTCAAACTTTCTCATGATAAAAAAAAAGTCAAAACAAAAGAAGTCACTCACAGCAGCTGTGGAGTGTCGGGGCAGAGAACTGAGCCCTGGGGTCTGGGAGACTATAGTCCCGTGAAGACAGCTGACAGAGTGGGCTGGGCCACGCGTCCCCCATGGCATAAGAGTCACTCCAAAAGCACGAGTCCTGAATACCAAAGGCCAGAAAAGCTTTAATTTCTTCAGGATTCTACAGGCTGGAGTAGAAACTCCTCCAATCAATTCTTGACAGGGAGCATGACCCAACAGCCTGGTCACGCCAGTCAAGTACCAGCCACTGAGAGTCGCTTATTCCTTACAAACCACACATGACCCACAACCTCTGGGCAGCTCTGCACGTGCTCACGCCCTACCACCAGCCCTCAGAGGAGCTCATGCAGACAGTACGAGCCTGCCCTAACTCCTGCCTCAGAGTGGCAGGAGGCACTTCTCAAGTGCCTCGACAACTCACTTGAGAGCAACTGTAGCTACCTGTGGTATTAACTGCTGCCTGTTACCAACTCCCTGCAGCAAGCAAACGTGCAAACCTGCACGTGCCAGAGTGCCAACCACATTCCACAGCTCACACCTGGACTCTGTATCTTAAGTTCTCAGATGTTGTAATTGACTGGGAGATGATCAAGCCATCTCTTCTCTCTTCAGAGAAAAGAGGGAATGCAAGCACAAAATGCTTGCCAATTCAGAAATGTTACTCAGGAAGTGGGGGAACGGGATAAATGAGCAGTGACACGGAGACAGGGAGGAAACATGGTTTGTGCTTTAGTTATTACTGCATCTACAGTTCATAAACATCAGGATGGTAGACAGAGCATGAGATGATTCTATTCCTTGAAAGTGGAAATAAGGATTCACGGGGATTTCTCCTCAAAGTAAAACGTGAAACATAACATTCTCATACCTGGTAGTGGAGAGGAAATGTCTAGTTAGCCTTGGGAATAAGGTAAGCATAGGAAATTTAGAAAGGGAGGCTGAGAGGTTTTCTGAAGCTAAAGAAGCAAAGACTTGCGTGAGTAGAGTCGTCAACAGAATTAAGGGGGCTACTGGAAGGCTAAAAATCACAAACACAAGTCTCAGAAGAAACTGCTTGGTTTTGTTTTTAAAACATTACATGAGTTATAATAATGATTCGGTATATTTAGCAATCTAACAATAACTGGCTTCACTGATGTAAAACAAAATTTATTTTGACTGTTTACTCACTTCTTTAAAAACCCTTGCTCAGATAAGCTCTGGTATGTCACCGAAAGCACCCTAATATGAGGTGACAGAAATTGGGAAGAACAGAAATGTCCCCAACTAGATCCAAGTCAGGGGTGTCAGACTCATTTTCACGGGGGCCACATCAGCCTCGCAATTGCCTTCAAAGGGCCAAGTGTAACTTTAGGGTTAAGACTGTATAAATGTAACTCCTCCTTAACAGTTCAGCGAGAGCTCCAAGGCGCAGGGTAGACACCAGGCAAAACCAGGTGGAGGCCGGATTTGGCCGGGGCCTTGTGTTTGCCGCCCTGTTCTAAAAAATCATGCAACATCCAAAACCTCCAAATGATGGATCATCCAATACCACGGGCAGTAAAAAAATAAAAAAGCTCTCGGTTCTCATGGTCTGAGACAGACCAGGTGAAAGCTGCGAGGGGCAGAACACGAAGAGCGACCTCCCATCTGTGTGCGGAAAAGGGGGACTACATTCACATCTGCGGCATCTGCATAAGGAAACTCAGGAGGATCCACGCAAACTGACTGGGATGACCTACCGAGGTCGGGCCTGAGAAGATGGTGCACAAGGGGGATTTCGCACAACCTTTTCGCTGACAACTTCTTTATATTTTAAATAGCTGAACCACATGACTATATTGCAGATTTAAACATTAAAAACCAACAACAACGCTTTTGCTTTCAAAAAGAAAACACGCCTAGTGGCTTAGTCCAAACGTCTTCGAGCCGCACACGCAGCCCCGGCGCCGGGGTTCCCCTAGGCTGCGGCCGCGTCTGGAGCCTCTTCGGCCTTTTCCCCAGTTTACTCCCGGTCTGCAGAGCCCGCGGTAGGCCACCTCCGCCAGGCACATCCTCGTCTGGGCACAGGCGAGCTGCCCCAGGCAACAGCCCGGGAAGTGCCTCCCCGGGGCTCGATCCGCACCTGGGCCGGGAGTCTCCACTTCAGCCCTCCTCCAAAGTGGGGGAAAAAAGAGGGTTGGGGGGGAGAGAGGACGAATCCGGTCACCCCTAGGGGTCCCTCTCACGCTCGTAGTCACTCTCGAGCCCAGGACCAAAGTTAACTGCAACACGGGCACCATAAGGGCGGGAGGGCGGCGTGTCAAAGTGCTAATTTTCTCGACTCCCTCCCGCCCCAGGCAGCCTGGAGGACTTGAGAAACACGAGGGCGGGGCATTTCTCCGCGCTCTGGGCAGCCCCCAAACGGACCCCGGCCGCCCGAACGGCCGCCCTCGGAGCCGGCGGACAGTCCAAGGGTTCCGGCGGCGGCCCCGCACCCCTCAGCCAGATAGTGATCTCGCCTCCCCGGTCCTCGCCCGAGGCGTAGGAAGGGGCGCACTTCTTCCCAGATCCCGCCCGCGACCCAGGGGGCAGCCGGGACCGGCAGCGGAGGGGAAGGCGTGTCAGGAGCGGGCCGAGGGCGGGGGCGCGGACGGCCGCGTACTCACGTACTGGCTGAGGCGGCGCCGCGGGAGGCCAACTGCCAGCGGGACAAAAGCGCGGCCGGCCCGGCCGGAAGAACCCGCGCCGGCTGCGGGGCACTTCCGGGTCCTCTCTAGGAGTCTGGAGGACTGACTCGGTGGTATTGTCGCCGTTCGGGCACGCGGGCCGTGGTGCGCTTGGGACGGCTGGTGCTGCCGTTGCTATGTATTAAGTGCCGGCCCGGGTGGGCGCGCGCGAGTGCGGTGGAGTAGCCGCAGGCGAGCTTCCTCTTTTTCGTGGACTTGATGTTCCGCGATGGGTGCGACAGTAAGGCAAATAAGCGCCTAGATAGAATAATCACCTAACGACCTGTGCACCTAAATACAGAGCTGGCTACAGCGTGAGGGCGTGGGGACACCGCCCCTTCCCCTCGCTGCGCGGGGAGGTGGCGGAGCAGAGCGCGGGCACTGGGGGCCCTTCGGCCTTCCACCGCTGGGCGGCGGGGTGGGCCTTGGGGTCGCCACCTCGGACCAGAGCCCTCTGACCCTGTGGCGGAGTACTCGGTGCAGTGATCCCCGGTTTGGCTCCGGAACTCTCGGCCTAAAACGACTTCGAAAAGCTAACTTTTCTTTTATAGTTAATATCTAAATATCTTTTGGCATATTGTTAGTATTGACATTTAAAAAACAAAACCTTATTCTTTCAAATGCATCTGTCATCCACTTTTTAAAAATTCAGGTAAATTGACATAATTGTTTCAGGTGTAAAGCATGGTTCAGTATTTGTTACATACAAATATATGTTGTGAAATGATCACCACAGTAGGTCTAGTTAAAATCCATCACTGCACATATAAACATACTCTTGTGATGAGAACTTTTAAGATTTATTCTCTCAGCAACTTTCAAATATGCAATACTATATCAACCATAGTTGGCATGCTGCACATTCCATCCAGGACTCCTGGGGACCACGAACTACCAATCTGTTCTCTGTATCTAAGTTCTCTTTGTTCTAAGACTCCTTCCTCCCTCCTCCCCCCCCCCCATTTTTTAAGATTCCACCTATAAGTGAGATCATAGGGGATTTATCTTTCTGTGATTTATTTCACTTAGCATAATACCTTCAAAGTCCATCCATGTTGTCACAAATGGCAGAATTTCATTCATATATATATATATATATATATATATATATATAATATTTTCTTTGTCTATTCCATGTGTNTTTTTCTTATATAAGTCCCTTTAACATTTCATATAATGAGGGCTTGGTGATGATGAACTCCTTGAACTTGACCTTATCTGAGAAGCACTTTATCTGCCCTTCCATTCTAAATGAAAGCTTTGCTGGATAGAGCAATCTTGGATGTAGGTCTTTGGATTTCATGACTTGGAATACTTCTTTCCAGCTCCTTCTTGCCTGTAAGGTGTCTTTTGAGAAATCAGCTGACAGTGTGATGGGAACTCCTTTGTAGGTGACTGTCCCCTTATCTCTTGCTGCTTCTAGGATCCTCTCCTTCATTTTCATCTTGGCTAATGTAAGTATGATGTGCCTTGGTGTGTTCCTTCTTGGGTCCAACTTCTTTGGGACTCTCTGAGTTTCCTGAATTTCCTGGAAGTCTATTTCCTTTGCCTGATTGGGGAAGTTCTCCTTTATTATTTGTTCAAATAAGTTTTCCACTTGTTGCTGTTCCTTTTCCCCTTCTGGTACCCCTATAATTCAGATGTTGGAACGTTTAAAGACGTCCTGGAGGTTCCCAAGCCTCTCCTCATTTTTTTGAATTCTTGTTACTTCATATTTTTCTGTTTGGTCATTTTTTCCTTCCTTCTGGTCCAGTTCATTGATTTCAGTCCCAGTTTCCTTTCCATCACTATTGGTTTCCTGGACATCTCCCTTCATTTCAATTAGTTTAGCCTTCATATGTTCCTCTAATTTGTGACTATAATCAACCAGTTCTGTGAGCATCCCTATCACCAATATTTTGAACTGTGCATCTGAGAGGTTCGCTATTTCTTTTTCACTTAGAGTTATCGGCTCTGGGGCTTTGAGTTCTTCTTGAGCCATCTTTTGGATTGTTCGTGCCTATTACCTATGAGGAGCAGAGCCTTAGGTGTTCACCAGAGCGGGGCAATTCCGTTGGTGGGTTGTGATGCTATATGTGGGGGTGGGGTCAAAGAGGAGCAATGGTGGTCCCCTCTGCTGCTTTCTGCCGCTGGGGCCTGCGTGGTCTGTCTCACTGCTCGCTCCTTTGCTGGTTTATCTGCACGCAAATGTGTAACCACAGTCAGCCTGCCACCCCACACCTGGGATCCGCCCATGGCTGCCTGCCCGCCTGGGTCGGGGCATCCTTCCTGCCCAACCCTGCTCCCCTGCTGGCTCTGCCCCTTTTACCGGTTCCGGTTGAATGGTTCATTGTTGTCGTATAGTTCAGTTTTCTGTGTTTTGGCTGCGTTTTTGTTTACTAAACCTTTGTTGTCTTTAAACTTGGTTGTGGGAGAAGGCACAGTGTTTCCACATACACCTCCATCTTGGCAGAAGTCCTCTCTTCACCATTCACTTTTACCAGTCATAAATTTTACATCTTTTTGTGTTTTTTCCTTAAACTTAGTTTTCATGTTGTATTCCTCACAGGATTTTTATCCTAGTCTAGTATTTTATTCTACATGCATCACTGAGTTTTATCATAATGTAAAATAGTTTGTACTTTAAGTTTTATTGTTCACCTAGCATACATCTCTGTAAAGAAAATACAGTTTTTTCTCACTCTCAGATGTTAATTATTTTGTAGATCATTAGCAAAAGTATATAAACATTTCAAAATTTTACTGTCAGTGGTTACACAATATATGAAATGTTTTGGAAGCACAGCTTTTTTTTTTTATGACTTTGTGAGAAGGGGTGGAAAGGAGAAAGAGAAGGAGAGAAACAGGGATGGGTCTCCTCTCTCGTCCCCACGGGGGACCCAGCCCTGCAACCCAGGCATGTGCCCTGACTGGAAATAAAACTCGCAGCCGGTTTGCTGGACAATGTCCAACCCACGGAGCCACCACCGCCAGGGTGGAAGCAAAACTTTTAATATGATGGATTTTTTAATAGTTCAAGTGATGCAATTACCTGGATGAATTTTATTTTTCGCTGGAGGGAACCAGTCAGTGTGCAGCCTCAATTCTATGTGGATTTTCCATTTTTTATAGATGCAGGTGCTGGGTAAACAGGAGGAATAGACGTCTTTCCTTGTAGCAATGGTTCCTTGACCACATTTGGCTTTGTACCAGAACTCCCGGCACCTCTGGAAAGTCTGGGCCAGGAGCTACTCAGTACGTGAAAATTAGCTATTGTGGCTAAGCACCTGAATTTTTAATTATGTTCAACTTAAAATAGCTGTATGTGGCAATGACCACCTTACTGGGCAGCACAGCCCAGGCTACTTCCACTGGTCCCACAGCCTGCGAAAGAACCCTCACTCCAGAATGACCGTTGCTGCGTAGGGTCAGTGGACCAGCCCTGGAGGGAAAGACTGGGCTCTCCCCTCTCCGCAGCAAGATGGACAAATATTTTTGTGCAGGGGCGACTTTTCCCGCAAGTCCCCTCGTCCGCCACGGATGAAAGTAGACATGACATGACATGAACTGCTTGAGGAGGAGAGGCGGCCAATCCCTCAAAAGGGAAGGGCTGTGAGGAGTGGCCAGTTTCTCAGGAGAAAAAGGCGTTGAGCCCCTTCCTCCAAGGGCTTTTGTTGGGTTGTAATACACAGGAATACAGGGCGGCAAGGCCAGGAGCTACACCCCTCCCCATTAGGCATTCAGGCTTAAGGGGATTAGAGCTAGGAAGCACTTTTCCCAGAGGACATGGGGACTCGGGCTATCTCACATAGTCGGGAGGCTTGAGTCTATCGCTCACTCTTTGTGGCAGCTCCCCCCCCCAGTCCCCTGCCCCCCCCCCCGCCAAGTCCTTCCATGATGGCCTCCCAAGTGGTCATGTCTAGCTTAGGTTGCTCCCTGCTATGAGGAGACTTACTTGTCATAGACTTCTGACCAAGCTTTGGGGACAGGGAGAGGAAACCGAGGCAGTGTTTGCTACTGGAGACAAGCCTTATCTCCTGTGGCTCACATTCCGAAGGTCGCTCACAGCCTTAGCCAAGGGCGGTGGGGTGGGGGGGTTAGGGTTACAATTCCTGAAACCAGGCAGAGTGGTCCACAGCATTTGTGTCCAACTTAGGAGGCTTTGCTCCTCCATGAAAGGTAGTGTGTGAATAGGGAAGGAATCACGGGGGAGCCCAAGTACAAGAAACAATATACATTTGGGTGATTTTAATTTTAGACGATATTTTTTCCCTCCATGATCCTCGCTATATTGCAGGCAGTTTTTGTTTGCTCGTGGGTCTACACTCTCACACACGTGTGCGCACGTGCACACCTCTTCCGCCTGTCTACCCTACACATCAGGGCTGCCCAGTCCCGAGCTGTCCGCCGGGAGCACAGCCCCTGGTCACACGTGGTTACCGAGCACGTGAAGGGTGGCTCATCGAACTGAGACATGCTGTGAATGCAAAAGCCACGTCAGATCTCTGAAACTCCGTGGGGACAGAGTATAAAATATGGAAAATTATGTTGACTTTTGTGTTGATTGTGTTGATCGTAGTTTGGCTGTTTTGGGTTAGTAAAATACATTGTTGGGATGCATTTCACCTGTTTCTTTTTACTTTCAATGTAGCTACTAGAAAATCAGAAATTACATCGATGGTGGGAATCAGATTCCTCAGCACTGCTCTGGGCGGCCAGTGGGCACGGCTGGATGTCCTCTGGGTGCTCTTGCCTTGAGGCTCCCCGGCCCCTTCGGGGTGGTTCACCTGCAGATTGATGAGCTATGCCCAAAGGGGCTTAATTACAACTCTACTTCCAGTTGTTGAATTTGGTCACAAATTTTAAAAATAAATATTCCCCTTCCACCATAGCATACTATCAGCTCATTATGTAAACTTTGGAAAAGAAAGTAAAACATAAAAAAGTAATCACTTGTATCTTGTTACCTTGGGACAACTGCTGTTACCATGTTAACACACTTCCTTCCTTTTCTACTGCCAGTTTGGAGACTTATTCAGATGGTTGTCATTGTACTATACCTGCAATTTTTACATAGTGTTTTTTACAAGTAATATTATCCATGATCATTTCTAATTTTATTATAATCAGTGATATGCCATTGAGCTACAATCTTCTTAATTCTTCTGTTTTTAATCATTGAAGTTCTTTCTAATTGTATCTTCTTATTATTATTATTAAAAATCAACCTTGGCTGGTGTGGCTCAGTGGATTGAGCACCAGACTATGAACCAAAGGCTCACCGGTTCGATTCCCAGTCAGGGCACATGCCTGGGTTGTGGGCCAGGTCCCCAGTTGGGGGTGTCTGAGAGGCAACCACACACTGATGTTTCTCTCCCTCTCTCCCTCCCTCCCCCTCTGTCTAATAAGTAAAATCTTTATTTAAAAAATCAGTGCTGCCCTGACCAGGTGGCAGAGTTGGTTGGAGTGTCTGCATATGTACCCAAAGGATGTGGTTCTGATTCCTGGGTGGGCACACATTGGGTTTCAGGGTTGACTCCCCATCGGGATGCATGTGGGAGGCAACTAGTAATGTTTGTCTCTCAAGCTGATGTGTCTCTCCCCTTCACTCTCTCTAACGTCAATAAACACATCCTCAAGTGAGGATGAAAAACTCAGTGCTATAATAAATAACAGGGTGCAGAAGCTCTTTAAAATTTTTCCTTGGAATAGTTGACAAGAAGGGTGAAGAAACATCGGAAGTGATCAGAGCAGAGACCTAGACATTACCCATTCCTCCCATCATTTTCCGTCG
This sequence comes from Sturnira hondurensis, assembly GCF_014824575.4. Classification (NCBI taxonomy): domain Eukaryota; kingdom Metazoa; phylum Chordata; class Mammalia; order Chiroptera; family Phyllostomidae; genus Sturnira; species Sturnira hondurensis. Next base: position 933,286 of record NW_028082407.1, read on the forward strand.
CAGCCAGGAAAGGAAAAAGAAAGCAGGATATAAACACTGGGGAGCAGGGGTATTGTTATCCTACCTGCAGACAAAAAAGATTTTATTTCTGGGAATGGACTAAACAATAAGAGAATTCTGTATGGGGTGTGGTTTCAAAATTAACATACAGAAATCAATAGTTTTATGTGTACACTACAATTAGAATACTAGAAAGAAATATTATGTTTCCAACAGAAGCAAACGAACAAAAGACCAAATACGCGGGAGCTAAGAAGACATGGGGAAGACCTCTGTGGAGAAAAGTCACGGTTCTCCTGGGATCACAGGAGACATACTAAATTCCTGGAAAGATTCTTGGACGCATCGCTCACCTGAAGGAAAAGACTCGGCATCGGAACAGTGTCATTTCTCTCTGTGCCTGTGATGAGCCTGACAAAGACCAGCTAGAACTTGGTGACATTGCAGGCGGTCTGGAGGGTCTCTGGGAGATGCTGGGGTGCATGGAAGTCTCCTCTACAGGAAGGAGTCTGGGCTTATTAGAAAGCTCCGCGCTTCTAACTAGCTTCCCATTCCCTTCATTTCCTCTTCCGTTGGATAAACAAACGCCTCTCCCCCAGGGCACAAGAGGCCCTGGGCTAGGGGCAGGCCGAGCCTGAGCGCACTGGGTTGCAACCCCTTCCTTTTCCTGAATAAATCCTTTGTGCCTACAAAACACACCTAGATGATACTAATTTTCAGATGACAATCCTGGTGAAAATTAGTGACAGAATCTTCTTTAGCAGCACACAATCGATTATGAAGTTCATGTGGAAAAGTGGACAGGTTCTTGTTTGTTTGTCTGTAGCTAGAAAACGCCTGGAAAAAAAAAATGCTGGTGATGAGGGACACTATTCAGCATACTTATAATTAAGCTGGTATAGTTCTGAGACGGTCTAAAAATGGGCCTGTCTAGTCGTGGATATTTAGCATCTGATGAGGTGGCATTTCAGGGCAGCGAGGGACGTGGTGTGGGGATAACTGGGGAGCACCAGGGAGAGGTGAGCTCGCAGGCCGAGCTCTGCGCTTCCGCCAGGATGGATGGAGTCCCTCTGCGGCGCAGACTTGCCACGGAACGTGCCACGCTGGTCATCGCTGCTGCGCTGCCACCTCCCCAAACCTAGTCCATTCAAATGCACAAAAACAAAAATACCATTGTGTGGTGAAACCACCATAAGAAAAGTAAAAATCCAAATGACTCACTGGGAAAAAATATTTGCATCTAGTATTACAAAGGGTAGCGTAGGAGAGACCAACAACCAAGGAGATAAATGGGTTCACAGAAAAGTACACATGTGACTCAGAATTTAAAAATGCAAACCCAAACTGCCCAAAGATACCATTTTTCTCTTATCATCATGGCAAAAGTCCACAAGTTCGATACCAGGCAGCGGTGAAAACGGAACAGCCCTCTGGTCCTGCTGGAGGGTGCACAGCCCCGCCTCGCCTTGTCTCCGAGGACAAGCTCCGAATCCCACTCACCACTCAGGCATCCGTTGTGCTGCGTTGCTGCTCCGCAAATTCACCGCACTGGTGTAGTATTGCACCCACGAAATGGAACACAAAAAGGTTATTCACTGCAGTATTTTTTTAAGTAAAAATTAGAGAAGAGCCCGAAGTCCAAAGTAGGGAAGGGGTTCAATGTTTGTTGCACGTCCACGTGAATTAGTTTGCTTGGGCCACCATAGCAAGTACTGCAAACTGGGAAGCTGAACTTAACACCTTTGTTGTCTCACAATCCTGTAGGTGGCAGCAGGCCCAGTTCCTTCTAGGCCTTTGAGAGAGAATGTGTTCCCTGCCTCTCGCCTGGCGTCTGGTGGTGGCTGGCAGTCTCTGGCATTGCTTGGCTAGTAGATGCTTCGTCCTCACCTGTCTTCCTCTTCACGAAGTGTTCTCTCTGCCTGCCTGTCTGTCCGAATTTCCCCTCTTTATAAGGACATGGGCCACATTGGATTAGGAGGCCCACCCTGCTCCGAGTACAAACGCATCTTGACTGATTGTGTCTGCAATGACCCTCTTTCTAAATCAGGTACTTGGGGTTCAGACTTCAATATGTGAACTTTTGGGGAGGGCACAATTCAGCCCATAACTCCATGCAATGAACCAATACTCAGCCACAAAAAAGAGGAACCCTGACTAGTCCACAGCTGGTGGGAAGGCAGCTTGGTTCAACTGATATGGAAAAGAGTGTGGAGGTTCCTCAATAAATTAAAAATGGAACTGCCTTATGGCCCAGCAATTCCACTTCTGGAAATACAAGGTCTGTCCAGAAGGTATCCGGCCATGTAATATGAAAAATAGAAGGTACAAGATACAAGAAACATTGTATATGGGACAGTGATGCCTCAGTCCCCTTCAAAGCAGGCACCTTGGGACTTCACACAGTTCTCCCATTGCCATCACCTGCCCTGTCGTATTTTCCTGAATCCCACTGAGAGTCTGAAATCTCTTTCCTTTCAAAGGTGATTTTAGTTTAGGAAAAAGCCAGAAACCACAGGGCACGAAATCTGAGCTGTAGGGGGGCTGAGTCACCTGGATGATTTGATGTTTCGCCAAAAAACTCTGTACGAGACATAATGCATGAGCAGGCATGTTATTGGGATGAAGCTGCCAATCACCAGTTGCCCACAGCTGTGGCCCTGTGAATCATCCTAATAGTTTCTGTGGAGGAATGCTCAAGGTTAATGCAAACTTTGATGCAGATTCATTGCCCTACTGGCTCAGTTATTTTGACTGCAACAGCCACACAGTACACATGCTCCCTCAGCAGTGTCTACTGCCCCCACTGACTAGTACAGCGAAGTCATCATTGTTCACATATGCACATTCCATTCCACTCTCCTTGGCTGCCAGGTTACATCAATGATGTCATGCAAACTGTTCTCGTTATATTAATAATGACTGGACTTTTTCCAGATGGAAATCATGGTATACAAAAGAAGCCTAAAACAGTAATTCACAAAAATATATGCCTCCCTGTGTTCATCACAGTACTATTTACAATAGCCAAGATTTGGAAATATCCCAAGTGCCCATCAGTAGATGAGTGGATAAAACATTGTAGTATATTTACACAATGGACTACTACTCGGCCATAAAAAATAGAAGGAAATCTTACTTTTGGCAACAGCATGGATAGACCCAGAGGATATTGTGCTAAGTGAAATACCCCCAGTTAGAGAAAGACAAGAACCATATTCATTCATTTTATATGTGGGATCTAATGAACAAATTAAAAAAAAAAACAAAATAGAAACAGACTCATAGGTACAGAGAAGAGACTGACAGCTGTCAGCCGGGAGGGGAACTGGGGGCTTGGTGATGAGATGAAGGGGTGAATCGGTCTGAGTTGGCCGTTGTGGAACAGCCCGAGACACGTGGACTGTGGCCTGGAGAACAGCAACATGTCGCGATAACAGGGAGTGGAGCCCGGTGGGTAATTGGGGCAGTGGGGAGACCAGAGGGCGTGGCTTTCCAGCCACTTTGCTGTGCCTCTGAAACTGGCACAGAATGTTATTGAATGTAAACTGTGATGGGAAAATGAAATAATCAAATGCATATATTAATTAATAGAAAGAGTAAAGTCTTGATGAAATGGTATGGGAAAATCGGTAAGATGCAAAGGAATCAATGTTCCGAGTTACGACACGCCCTACTTTCTGTGAGGAAGGATGGAAAGGACACTTGCAGCTTGTGTTGTTCATAAAAGTGCCCCTGAATGTTCGTGGCAGAGACTCTCCCATTGGCTGTCTGTAGGGGCCCCTGGGTTCCTGGGGCCCAGGGGCAGGAGGGGCATTCTCAGTGCATGTCCTTTTCAGACTCCTGACATTTTGAACCATGAGAACATAGTATTTGTTCAAAAATGAAACTTAGACATAATAAAACTTAAATTGAATCAGACAGCTGAAGCACACCCCAGAAAGACTGTATAACCTCTGAAGCCCTGGCTGTATGTAAAGAGCCCTTGACAAACCCTCCTCAACAGGGCTGGGTTTTAGCGAGTTGGATTTTTCTCTAAATTTGCAGGCAAGAGAAAAAAAATACATCATATCTGGTTGTTCTCCAGGGACCGCCGTTGAGCAGGTATCTTCTTGACATCCTTTGTGGACATCTTCTGTTCATTGTAGGAACACACTTTAAAGAAATTCGCCTTTGAATTTGCCATAGAAGTGTCTCCTTCCTGTCTGCCCTTTAACCTCAACGGTTTCCATTTACATATGGAAGTGTGTATACAATTTGTGTGCAGCAGGTGGCACTGCTGAGCTGCAAGGAAGCCGGGCACTAACCTGGAGAAACCTGAGTTACCAGTGGCTTTTAATAACTCTACAACTCCTGGAAAAAGATCCACTATCTTATTTTGGGGTCCTGTGCAAGAGGGGATGTGATTTTTTCTAGAAGTCCTGCCTGAAACTTGTGTCTACAATGGTAATCCACAGTAGTGAGTACTGTGCTGGTGCTAATTGCATGCCAGGGTCTAGCTACTTTCATATATATTGATGTATCAAATCTTGGCAACAAGTGTATGATGAAGACACTTATGTATGTCCCAGTTCTACAGGTGGGGAAACAGTAAGGGCAGGCAAATGGCCCAAGGACAGAGAGCTGGACAATTCTGAAGCTGGGGTCTTTGACATCTTTGAAACGCTCCATCCTGAAAACGTCTTTGGCAGCCGCTGGCCCATGCCCAGCAGCCTGGGTCTCCTATTGGACGTGCCATTCCCCCTGCTGTCTGCTCACAGACCGAGGGGCACGGAGACCGAGTTGGGCAGGAAGTAACAGAGGAAGGTAACCTTGTTTGATAACATCTGGATATGATCTGCTTCATTAGTGCTTGATTTAATTCAGAATGTATTTGTTACTACAGAGAAATGAAAAAGGTTAGTGACACATGGTCCCTCCCTTTAGTAATATAAAGTACCATCTGTCATTAAGTTTTATATGAGTTTATACAAAAGAATTTCAAATGGGAAGTAAATTTTGGTGGAAACAATGTTAGTATGGATGAGTGGATTAAAATAATTCTCTCGTTTAAAAACATCTGTTGCAGGTGCGGGGTGTGGGGCAGGGGAAATTCACCACAAAGGTGTTAAGAAAGAGAATATAAGACAGGAAGGAAATTGAATATTTGACTAAGTCTCTTCAACAGACCACCTTTGAGGGGTGTCATACCCCTGTTGCCAGTGTCTGGAACACCCTGGAACACCCAGGGCACTGGCCACAGAGGATGGATAAGACTGTTACAGAAAACAACTCAGCCGCTGTCGGGTGTACAGAGTAGAAGTTCATTTTACGCGCAGACCCAGAGGAGTCCGTCTCCAAATTCTGGGCCCTGAACAGTGGGGGAGCAGTTATTTTTATAGGGCAAGGGAGGGCCCATCCTTCGGACACTTACTTCTGGCGTGAACGCAGGAGGCAGTTACAGAAGCAGAAGAAGCAGAGTGTTATCTCTGGTATGTAGACGATAAACAGTCCAGAGATGCCAAAAGAGGCTTTTGGCCTCTATGGGCCAAAACAAGCCACCCGGCTGCAAAAACAACTGGGCTGCAAAAACAAATCACTCTCTAGTCACTGTGTTGTGTCTTAAAATAGCTATCAATTTCCCCCAACAGGACCATGGATAGGACCTGTAGCCCACTTGCTGTCTGCGAGGGCGGTGGGTCCCCGCGGTCTGAGCAAAGAAGCCTCCATCGCCTGGACGAGCCACACTCACAGCTCCATGTGCTTGCTCATCTCACAGGTGAGACAGGTGGACACAGGTGGACTCATCCCCTGGGTGGCAGTTCGAGCATCTTCCAGAAGGATATTCTTCCTTTACTTCTCGTTTAGAATATGGGCATGATAGACTGTTACAGATTTTTAAATTTTTTCTAGATTTTATTTATTTATCTTTAGAGAAGGGAAGGAGAGAGGGAGAGAAATATGGTTGCCTCTTGTGCGTCCCCTGCTGGGAATTGGCCTGCAACCCAGGCATGTGACCTGACTGGGAATCGAACCAAGGTTGTTTGGTTCGCAGGCCCGTGCTCAATCCACTGAGCTACACCAGCCAGAGCCGACTGTTACAGATTTAAAATATAAGAAACAACAGCTGGGCTTACTAGAGTGGAACTCCTTTTGGGTATGGGTAGAAAAAACATGTAGATGGAAGCAAGCGACACTCAACAAGGTGTAAATAGCTGTTGCTGGGAAACAAGCGGTGGGGCCGCCTCTGCTGGTGCACAGACAGCCTTTGTGTAGGCTCTTACAGGATTAATACGGGTAGTTCTCAGGATATGTCTTGGAGACTCGCTAAGGGGAACTTAAATTTTTTTTCCAAACCATTCACTGAAAAAGCAGCTAAGAGTTGCCTATGCATCTTTGAAGTTAAGGGCAAGTATTAAGCTACTATTACTACTACCTTTGATTTAAAACATTTTTGCACTACCTGAAAAACGGAGAAAGTAGAGGCAAATGGCATAGGAAAAATAAAAAGGTGTCAAAAGAGCAGACTATGATAAAGGAACGTAGAAAGCAAAGATTAAATGTATGAACACAGGGTAAAGGGAGGGATCGACAGGAACGGCACTGTGGAGTTGACAAGACTGGGTGACGTACAGATCACTTCCCCAACCTGTGTGGCCACAGTTCTGATTTGTGCAGACGTGACAGAACAGCACCACAGGAGCAGAGCGCTGGCTGCCCAGTGGGACATGCACCGAGGTCACGTCCCAGGCCTGCCGCTGTCCAGCTCTGTGACCCTGGACAAGTTCTGTGCAATGAGGAGAAGGGTATGTATTCCATTGTGTGGTTATATCTGGTTTAATACCAGCTTGGCATCCCTTTTCATAGGTTTTTTAACCTTTTGCTACTTTCCCTTCCATTTAAAATTAAAACTTTAAGATCCTCTGTACATTTACAAAATATAGTAGTAGTCTGTACTTTACTGATATGTAAACTCTTGGGTAGAAAGAGGTGAGGGGAGAGAATGCCCACAGAAACGATCAGATGATAAGATTCATCTCTCTCACCGCAGGTGCACCGAACTGGGTTCTGCTTTCTGGATGTCAATAAATAGACATTCAGCAGACTGTATGTCTATTTATTTTCTGGTACAGGTAGTGCTGAGGAAGAGAAAACAGACAGATATGGAGGGTGATCTGTTACCTCAAAGTTACTGACAGAGGATTAGACCTGGGTTTAAAGAGAACAGAAAAAGTGAGAGGAACTTTACGGAAAGCTACGTTTTTACCTGGAGCCCTAGGGACATAACTATGCAAGCGTGCGTTCCTGGAACTCAGTGCGTCAGAGGGAGCAGCCGTGGTCAGCTGAGCAGATAAAACAGAAGACAGAGCTTCATCTGCTTTTAAGCCTGGGGTCAGAGGTCAGCTGTCTCAATCCATGCAAGTCGGCTGTGTTGTTCAAACACCAAAACACCCCGGAGTCTACTTAGATCCTACATTGTTTTGTCAGAAGAGTCAAACATGTAAGTGACGATTGGCAGTGTCCAAGGGTTTGTGCCTCATCTGTTAAGGGACATGAAATATTTATTATATTTCACATCAACGGTGTTTGGTTTCCCACCCATTTTTGGCAGAGTTGGTTGTTATTTTTGTTTGTTTGAAAGGACCACCTTTGGGGTTTTTTAAAAAATGGCTGGATCATCGTTTCCAGGTAATGAAGAAATGATAAACCTGGGCCCTTCAGTTCTACCACAGACGCAGCTTGGCCTCCCTGGGGGCTCTGCCACCACCCGCTGTGCGGGTCAAAGTCCCCTCTGCTGTTCAAGTAGTTGGTCGAGCTCCTGCTTACGCTGGGACATTTTGGAATTTCTATTATTGTTGACTGTGCTAGTCAGCCAAAACTATCCCTGAGAGAAAACAGGCTTTCTGAGCAAATAATTATATGTCTCAATAGTTTGTGACACCTTAACAAGAAAGTTTAGTAACATCTATTGAAAATGTTTGTGTCTACTGCCTATGAGTGGTTGCCACCACACACCAGAGAATTAATTGTTTGGATAATAAAGCACATCACCTCACAGCCTTGTTAATACTTGTCCACATGTTTTGATAAATTTCAAAAAGTAAATTTAAAAAGTGTGTTGCAGAACCGCTCTGTGTCAGACACTCGACTAAGTGCTAGAGATACAGTTGTCAAGCTATTATCACAGAGTTCGGAATACAGGGCGGTGGGTCCGCATTAAAAACAGGACGTGCAATTTTCTGTTTCTAAATGCTGAAACGTAAAATAAAGGGCACGATAGTAGAGATCTGTTTCAGACCGGCAGTGCGGACGAGGAATCTACAGAATGAGGAGTGACGTGAGACAGATGCGAGAACAGTTCTACGTTGCGTTAGGGAAGCGCAGCTTAAAAATGCCCGCATACAGGGAATCTGTTGAAATGTGGGGCTTGTGAAGCCAAACGAAGCACAGGCGAGGCTGGAGCAAACGGAACCGAGGAAGCAAGCTGGGGCGGTCGTGCGGGGCCCTCCAGTCGGTGTTGAGAATTTTGGGGTTTGTCAGACTCTCATGAGAAACTGGCAGGTGGCTTTAAACGGAGCGGGGACGTGGAAGGAGGGGTGGAAGACGAGCTGGCAGGCCGCGGGCGTGGGGGATTGTTCACACGTGTGCAGTAAAAGTCTTGAGCACTTCCAGAAACACCACGGAAATTTCCTAGGCTACAAGAAGTGCTTAAAATGATACAAATGACGACTCGGGGATTACAGTGCATTGTGTCCCTTGGGTACCTTGCATCTAATAATTATTTGCTGCTGCGGAGTGATACCGCTAAGGGACCAACCGACGGCCTTTCTTCTGGCTCGTGCCAGCACCCGCCCTTCAGGGGAACCGTGGAGTGCATAAGGAGTCGTGGCTATGCTCTGGCTATAAAGGTAGCAAAATGGTTTTAACCTGCTACACAGTTTGAGCTGTTCCAAATATGGATTGTTCTAAAGACAGCATATTCTTCTACTTGTATTTTTAAATGTATTTTATTGATTATGCTTGTCCCATTTTTTCTCCCCTTTGTTTCCCCTCTGCCCTGTACCCCCCACCCCCAACCATCATTGCCCCACCTTAGTTCATGTCCACCGGTGGTACATAGAAGTTCTTTGGCTTCTACATTTCCCATACTGTTCTTAACCTCCCCCCTTGTCTCTTGTCTACCTGCCATTTATGCTACTTATTTCCTGAACCTTTTCCCCTTTCTCCCCTCACCCCCTGCTGCTAACCCTCCATGTGATCTCCATTTCTGTGAATCTGTTCCTGTTCTACTTGTTTGCTTAGTTTGTTTCTGTTTTGGGTTTTAGGTTCAGTTGGTGATAGCTGTGAATTTGCTGTCATTTTACTGTTCTTATTTCTGATCATGTTCTGTTTCTTAAATAAGTCCCTTTAACATTTCATATAATAAGGGTTTGATGATGGTGGACACCTTTAACTTGATCTTATTTAGGAAGCACTACCTTATCTGGCCTTGCATTCTAAATGGTAGCTTTGTTGCATAGAGTAATCTTGGAGGAAGGTCCTTGCTTTTTATGACTTTGAATGCTTTCCAGCCCCTTCTTGCCTGCAAGGTTTCTTTTGTGAAATCAGCTAGCAGTCTTATGGGAACTCCTTTGTAGGTGACTTCCTCCTTTTCTCTTGCTGCTTTTAAGATTCTCTCTTTATCTTTAATCTTGGGTAATGTAATTATGATGTGCCTTGGTGTGTTCCTCCTTGGGTCCAACTTGTTTGGGACTCTCTGAGCTTCCTGGACTTCCTGGAAGTCTATTTCCTTTGCCAGATTGGGGAAGTTCTCCTTTATTTTTAAAACAAGTTTTCCATTCTTGCTCTTCTTCTTCTCCTTTTGGCACCCCTGTTATTTGAATGTTGGAATGTTGAAGGTTGCTCCTGAGGTTCCTAAGCCTCTCCTCATTTTTTTGAATTCTTGTGTCTTTATTCTGTTCTGGCTGAATGTTTATTTCTTCCTTCTGGTCCAAATCATTGATCTGAGTCCCGATTTCCTTCCCTTCACTGTTGCTTCCCTGTACATTTTCCTTTATTTCACTTTTCATAGCCTTCACTGCTTCCTCTATTTTGCAACCAGACTCAGTCATTTCTGTGAGCATCTTGATTCCCAGGGTTTTGAACTGTGCCTCTGATAGGTTGGCTATCTGTCATCCCTTAGTTCTGCTTTTGGAACGTTGATCTGTTCTTTCATTGAGACCATATTTTTTTTGTCTGGGTATGCCTGCTACATAGTAAGGGGTGGAACTTTAGGTATTCTCCACCCCGGCTGCCCATCTCCACCCCTCTTAAACTGGTCTGGTTGAATCTTTCTTTTTTAACTCCTTGGTTGTAGGACTTCCATACAGTTCAATTTTCTGGCAGTTCTGGTTATTTTTTGTTTTTAAATTTTCTGTTGCCCTTCTTCTGGTTGTACGAGGAGGCAAAGTGCATCTACCTATGCCTCCATCTTGTCTGGAAGTCCAGGGATTTTCTTTCTTTTTTTTTTTTAACTGTGGTTAATGTTACCCCCGGAAACACTGCAGGACACAGCCTCGCTGCTGGTGAGTCAGAAGGCTGGGCGGGACTTGGAGAGACTCCCTGCCCTTCAACACTCTCGCACTTTAGCGGGTGCTTTCGTCTGTGTGCCACATGCCAACAGCTGCTGCCCCCGGGGTCCCATAAGCTCCCTGTGAAATGGGTGCTGTCCCAGGCACCCCACCACTGGGACTTGTTGTCTTTCCTAAGGAGTCAGTAACAGTGTCCAAGAGGCTGACTCACGTGAAGACACTGTTTTTCCCTGTGGGGATCAGCTCCACCCACAGGGGCGGCGGCCTGTCTTTGAGAGTGGCTGACGCCTGTGGCTGCACCTTCCAAACCAACCCGAGACCTTCCCTTTGGGTGTGGGTTTGTTGTGTGATTAATTTTGAAATAGACTTTTAAAAAAAGATTTTATTTATTTATTTTTTAGAGAGAGGGGAAGGGAAAGAGAAAGTGAGGGAATGAAACATCAATGTGTGGTTGCCTCCCACGTCCCCTACTGGGGACCTGGCCCGCACCCAGGCATGTGCCCTGACTGGGAATCGAACCGGAGACCCTTTGGTTCTCAAGCCCACACTCAATCCACTGAGCCACACCAGCCAGGGCTGAAATAGACTTTTGAACACCAGGATCTATGAAACTACCAAGTCTCTAGAACTGTAACTATGAAAGGAACTTGCCTGTAGCTTTAACAAGTAGCAACTCTCCCAATTAGAACTTGTCTTCAAGTGTGAAAGAAATATTATCTTTCTAGGAATAACAAAATCTATATATGTGAAGGCATAATTGAGTAATTCACATTATTTTATAGTATTTCACTCTATAATTAAAACAGAGTTCATGTTACTTGTATATGTGAAATTGTTTCCATTCTTTTGGTATTTGAGGCACTGGTAATCTTTAAAAATTATTTTAACTTTTAATTGATAAAATATACCTAAGATTTGTCATTTTAACCACTTTAAAGTGTTCTGTTCAGTGGCAAGAAGTAAGTTTATATTGTTAGGCAACCATCATCCCTATCTATCTCCAGAACTTCTTGTACTTTCAAACTAAACCATCGAACAAACACTTCCTCCCCCCACGGCCTCTAGGAGTCGCTCTTCTGTCAGTTGCAGGGGCATCCAAATGCGGTCCAGGATGGCTATGAATGCGGCCCAACACAAAATCATGCATTTGCTTAAAACCTTTTCTTTGCTCATCAGTTTTCGTTGGGATTTGTGTATTTAACGTGTGGCCCAAGACAACTCTTCTCCCCGGGCGGCTCGGAGATGCGGAAGGGTTGGGCACCCCCAGATTAGGCTACTCTGTGCCCCTCATACAGTGGAACCACACAGTCGGTGTCCCTCTGTATCTGGCTTATCTTCCTTCAGCACAGTGTCCTCAAAGTTCCTCCACATTGTAGCATATTTTAGCATTTCCTCCATTGTCAAAGCTAACTAACATTCATTGTACGTACATACAATATTTTGTGTACCCACCCATCCCTCGGTGGACACTTGGGTTGCTTCCACCCTTTAGCTATATTGAAAAATGCTGATAAGAACATGGGTGTAAAAATATCTGGACCAAATGAAAATTTTAATTTTTCTGAGAAACCATCGTACTGGTTTTCATGGTGGCCATTTTATATCCCTACTGACAATATATAAGGTTTCTGATTTCTCCACATCTTACCGTCAGAATAACAGAAAACTCTGTCACATTTTAAAACATATATCCATGTGGTTGTAAGGTGGTATCTCCTTGTGGTTTTGGGTTTTATTTCTGTAGTTATTGGTGGGGTTAAGCATATTTTAAAATGTTTATCGGTCACATGTGTATTTTCTTTGGAGAATGTCTACTCAAGTCCTTTGCTCAGTTTTTAAAAACTGAGTCTTTAAAAAATTCCATTTGTGAGTTGTATGAGTTTATCATGTATTCTGGATATTAACCCCTTACCAGCCATATGATTGGCAAATATTTTCTCCCACCGCATACTTTGCTGTTTCACTCTGGTGACTGTGTCATTTGACACACAGAAGTTTTCATTTGATAAATCCAATATATTTACTTTCCTTTTGTTGCCTATGGTGTTAGTGTCTTTTTCAAGAAGTCATTGCCAAATTTAATAGTGTGAAGCTGTTTCTCTCTATGTTCTGTTCTGAAAATTAAAAAAAAAGATTTTATATATTTTTAGAGAGGAGAAAGGAGGGAGAAAGAGAAAGAGAGGAACGTCAACGTGTGGTTGCCTCTCACATATACCCTACTGGGGACCTGGCCCACAATCCGACTGGGAATTGAACTGGCGACCCTTTGGTTCACAGGCCGGCACTCAGTTCACTGAACCACACCAGCCAGAGTGAATTTTAATAGTTCTAGTTCTTACATTTTGTTTAACTAGAGTTCACTGGAAAAGGGACATTGGTTGGTTAAAGTTCAGGCTGGTAAAAGCTGCAGAAGAATGCGGTGGGCGCCACAGAAGAAAGTACACACACACCTACACACAGGCAGAGAAAGCGAGGGCACACGTCAGGAAAACCCAAGGCCAATGCCAAGGCCAGAAAAACCCCACTGCTAATTAGTGAAAAATCTTTCCTAATGGACCTCAAAGATTGGGAGTGGTGGTATTTTCTCCAAATGCTCAATTTTCCAGAGAACACCACAGTTGTCCAAAACAAAACGGAAAAACATGATCCACGAGAGAGAGAGAGAGAGAGAGAGAGGGAGAAAGACTTCCAGAAACCATTGCTCAAGAAACAAGGCATCAGAATTAAATAGAGAAACATTTTCAAGAGAGTTGTGTTAACTATTCCCAAAGAGCGAAAGGAAAACACAAAGAATGAAAGAATATCAGGAAAACAATACATGAACAAAATGAAGATATGAACAAAGAGATAGAAATTATTAGAAAGAGGGAAACGAAATCTAGAAATGCAAATGAAATAATAGAATCAAATAATTTACTGGAGAGTTTTAATAACAGACATGAGAAGGAAGCCAAAATAATCTAACTTGAAGCCCAATCATTTGAAACGATCAACTCTGAGAAGCAAAAAGAAAAACGTGAAAGCAATATGTAATAAAAAATAAGGGTCATTTCAGTAGGAAGATGTGAACATTGTGCATGTATCAAAATCAGGGCACTAAGCACCTTTAAACAAACACTGACAGATCTGAAAGAAAATAGTGACCGCAACACTGGGCAATAGGGGCCTTGGAAACCAAACCTGGCTTTCAGTGATGGACAGAACACCCAGAGAGCAAATAAAGAAACTGTGGACTTCAACAAGACCGTAAGACCGCATGGACCCGGCATACTTACCTGGGACTTTTCTCCCCAAACAGAGGGTTACCCATTCGTCTCAAGTGCACATGGATGCTGTTCATGCCAGACCACATGGCAGGTAACAAAACAAGTCTTAGCACATTCAGGGAGATCAAATTGTATTGACTACATTTTCTGATGGCAGTGGTATAAAACTATCAATAAAGCAAGGAAATGGGAAAATTCAAAAGTATACAGCAACTATAACACATTCTTGAACAGTCACTGGGTCGAAGAGAAAATGAAAAGGGAGTTTTAAAAGTATTTCTATGCAAACAAAAGTGAAAACACACCAAAAACTTATGGGTTGCAGAAAAAAACTGCACTAAGAAGCAAGTTTATAGTGATAACCATTTACACTGGAAAGGAAAAAAATCTCAAATAACCAAAGTTTACACATCAAGGAATTAGAAAAAAATTAAACCCAGAATTTGCATAGAAAGTATATACTCAAGGCTAGAATAGAAATAAGTCAAGTAGAAAAGACAAAACCATTGGAAAAGCAACAAGTCTAAAGAGTTTTTTTTTTTAAGATTTTATTTATTTATCTTTTAGAGGGGAAGGGAAGGAGAGAAGGAGAGAAGCACCAGTGTATGGCCGTCTCTCGTGGGTCACCTGCCGAGAACCGGCCCGCAACCCAGGCATGCTCCCTGACTGGGAATTGAACCTCGATCGTGTGGTTCGCAGGCCCATGCTCAATCCACTGAGCTATGCCAGCCAGGGCTAAAGAGTTATTTTTAAACGAATAAAATCAGCAAACTCTTAGCTAGAATAGACAACATAGTAATATTCAAATAAATAAAATATCGAATAAAAATATTTATTACAACAGGTGCCTTGCAAAGAAATGAATCACAAGGAACTACTATGAACAATTATATGTAAACAAATGGAATAACCTAGAAGAAATGGATAAATTTATAGAAACACACAATCTACCATGATTGAATCAAGAAGTAAAAAGACTGAACAGACCAATAACAAGTAAGGAGATTGAAGTATTAAAAACTTTCTAATCCAGCCCTGACTGGTGTAGCTCAGTGGATTGAGTGCGGGCCTGCGAACCACAGGATCGCGGTTTGATTCCCAGTCAGGGCACATGCCTGGGTTGCAGGCCAGTTCCTGGCAGGGGACTCACTAGAGGCAACCATACATTGATGTTTCTCTCCTTCTCTCCTTCCCTTCCCCTCTGAAGATAAATAAATAAAATCTTTAAAAAAAAAACCTTTCTAATCCAGAAATGCCCAGAACTAGTAGCTTCAAGGCTAAATTCTGCCAAACGTTCAACTAAGAATTAATACTAATCCATTTAATACTCCTCCAAAAACTAAAAGTAGAAGGAATACCTCCACATTTGTTTAATGAGGCCGGCATCATCCTGTATCAAAGAAACCACAAGAAAATGAAACTACAGGTCAATATCTCTAATGAACATGGATGCAGAACTCTTCAATCAAATAGTAGCAAACTGAATCCAACAGCGTATCAACAGGACTATCCACCGTCGTGGGATGAGACCTCTCCCCCAGATGGAAGGACGGTTCAAACCAACGTGATACACCATAGTCTCAACAAAACAAAGAATAAAACCACAAGATCATCTTAATAGATGCAGAGTGCACCTGACAAACTTCAACATCCATTATCAGCTTTTTAACTGACAAATGTTAAAGGAGAAATTCAAAGCAATCAGCAATAGTGTGAGAGTTTACTACTCCGCTTTACAGAACGGGGAAACTACCAAAAATCGGTATAGAAGCGGAGGACCTGAGCATGTGGTCTGCAGCGCAAAGGACGCCCGACCGACCGCGGTGAAGAATGCACATTCAAGGGCACGCAGAAGGCTCTCCAGGGTGGGTCTTACGTCACATCACAAAACCAGCTGAACAAGTTTGAGAACATCAGAATCATACCAAGTATCTTTTCTAACCACGAGAGAATGTTACTAGACATCAGTAACAAGAAGAAAAAGAGGGAAATCGCAAATGTGGGAAACTAAAGAGCACCCTCTTGAAGAACCACTAAGTCGAAGAGAAAGTCAAAAAGGAACTGCTAAAAATCTCAAGAGAAACAAAAATTAAAACACAAGTTACCAAAACGGGTGAGATTTGTGCAAAAGCAATACTAAGAGGGAAGTTTATAAAGACAAATAACGACCTAAGATAACAAGAGACAAGCCCAATAAGCAGCCTCGATTTAATGCCCAAGAACAAGGAAGAGATCAAGTAAGCCTAGTTGTCAGAATGAAGGACATGATAAATATTGCTGCAGAAATAAATAAAATAGAGCCTAGGAAAACAATAGCAAAATCAACAAAATTAAGGGTTTGTTCCAAATTCTTAGACCAAGAAAATGGTACAAGAAAGCGGAAATATTACGATGAATGCCTTGGAAATATGAGGGACCCCAAGGGGCTGTTAGAAGCAATAACCTGCCGACGAGTTTGATGACCTAGAAAAAATGGGTAAATATCTTGAAACATACCACCTATCACAACCGAATCAAGTAAAACTGGAAGGCGGCGGGGGCGGCCCTGGCTCCCGGCGGAGGTGAGCGGACGCCGCGGAGGAAGGTGCAGAGCCCGCAGTCCGCGCTCCTGCCTCGCTGGGGCCGCAGGGGGGCCCTGGCGCAGCCGTCGCCCTGCGCTCGTCCCCCTCGCGCGGCTGCCGGCGGGCCTGGAGCGGCGCCTGGCGGCGGCGACGAAAACTGCACCGGACGCCGCGCTTCGGGCCGCTCGCACAGTGCATAGTTTTAACTCAGTAGCTGATGAAGGTGTTTTGTGTTAATTAACGCTCAGCAGGTGGAAAGGGAGCGTGAGGAGGGACCGCCAGATTCAGATTCAGAATAGTGTTCCCTTTCCAGCTTTATTTACGACACCTTATTTAAAGTTCATTACCCAATAGTACGCATAATTAATTTTAGTAGAGGACCCCAGAGAAATGCTCAAGTATCGTTGTTTTCTGCACTTACTGTATATCCTGGTGGGATAATGCGGATTCAGTCTGAAACAAAGGGTTTGATAAAGTGAGCTTTCAGAGTTTGGACACCCAAAGCTGGTAATCAAGAACAATGTTGAAGAAAATAAATATACTTAATTTTCTCACTGCCTTTTACACATCCCTGTAAATGAATATGCACATTAAGTTAATTGATGTATTTAATTTCTAGGTGTCAGTTTTTAAATTTTATATATTCAATGTCTGGCCTTAGATGTCACACGGAGCACAGTCTCTGTACATGGTTTAGTAAGAAAGGAAAACCTAAATGCCTGTAGGCATTTCAAAGAAAATACAGTTCTTCCTAGTGTGAAAAGATCTCTTGGTCTCATTAAACTGGCGTTTGCCAGTAACACGAGGTGAGTTAATGGGATAGAACTGAGTATATCAGTACATACAGCTACATTTTTGATACACAACTAACTTTTTTCCTCTCAAGTTTAGGTATCAGTTTAAAAGGCCAGGGATATAAGACACTCAACTCCTTGTCTTGATTTTGCTGGGAATTGAATATGATTTTAGTAAGCAATTTAAAACTTTTTTAAAATATTTTATTTATTTATCTTTAGAGGGGAAGGAAAGGAGAGAGGAAGAGAAACATCAATGTATGGTTGCTTCTCATGCATCCCCTGCTGGGAACTGGCCCCTGCTGGGAACTGGCCTGCAACCCAGGCGTGTGCCCTGACTGGGAATCGAACCGCGATCATCTGGTTTGATCATCAGCAGGCCAGTTCCCAGCAGGCCAGTTCCCGAGCTCAATCCACTGAGCTACACCAGCCAGGGCGGAAACTTTTTCCTTTTGTGTTTTCTTTCCTTTTTCTTGCAACAATGATAGTGCATGTTCTCAAAACTATAGGAAGGATCAGATGTGAATAGCAACTTTAGGTTCTTATACTTAAAAGTGCTGTGTGGTCCTTTGGATAGTTGGACCACCAGGCAGCGATGGGTATCGCTTCGTCTCTATTTTATCTCACAGAAATAAATACGACACTTTGAATGTGCAAACGCATCAGGCAGCGCTGTTATTTTGTAATCCTGGTTGAGCTTGGAGGGTTGGATTTTACCACCAGCTTCTCTGGGATGTGCGTTTATCTCCGGCACTTGTTTCCCTGTTCCTCCTGGACCCAGCACAAATCGGTGACCAAGACTGGCCTTATGTTCTGTGTCCTTGCGGAGGACACAGAGAGGGAGGGTCTGTTCCTTCCTGGGGACCAAGAGTGCTCCTGTGAATATGGGTGAGCCCGCGTCCAGGTTGGATGCGTGTCTCAGATCTGAGCGAATGAAGCAACCTCTCTGGTCAAATACTCACAGGCAGCAACACACAGAATAAAGGAGATTATTCCACTAATGGTGCTGGGGTGACTGATGAACTTTGGGAAAAAATAAAGCCATGTGCCCAGTTTATAGAATTGTTTGATGTTTAACAGTTAAATGTACAAATTGAGACAATGCAATAATTTAAGAAGTGTGCTTTGGATTATGATTAGAGATAACTTTACATTACACACATTACCTAAAATTGTTATCATGTATGGAACTTCATAGTATTTTCATAATAAAAAGACAAATTTTACTCCCCTAGAGGTAAGTGCTGTTATGACTGGGCTGTACATATGTCCAATTTTACACCCTGTATTGAAGCATGACTTAATGAGAAGTAGCAGGCCTCCGTCATGTTAGACACCTCTGATTATTTTTGCTTCACTAGATTTCAAGAATAAAACTCTTTCAATTTAAGTTAAAGCAATACATATAGTTTACTTTGCATTAAGTGATAATTGCAGACAATGAGATGTAAATTAATAGAGCTTGTTTCATACAAATTAATCTATACAATGTCCAAAGTGTTCTCGAGGGTAAATGAATTCTGGGTTACATGCCGTCTTTATTAGGAGATCAGAGAATGGATACCAGAGCTGGGCTACACCACGGGAATTCAGAATGTGCTGAAACTCTGCCTCACAAAATGAATTTAACTAGTCGGGTAAGTCCATGCGGTTCAATCACACAGGCAGCCGGATTTCAACTTTCCTGTGAACAAATCGGATTCCTGTGCTAACAGTAATCAAAACCTTAAGATGGATTTTTATGCATAAAGGCTGAATGACTAACTACTGAATAGTCCTAGTTGCCTAATTTGGTAAGTTGTTGAGCATTTTGCCAGCAATTTAGCCCCAGGGAGAGCTCCCCGAGGTGCTGGCTCGACTCACGCCCTAGGGGGTGCTCTGTCGCTCATCTCCTGGGATTATGGATGGAGTCTGGGTGCTCAACTGACTTTAAGGACAGAGTTTAAATAATCAAAGCTACTGAGATGACAAAGTGGTGGGTAGTTTAAGCCTTCCCGCTGCTATTAGACAGGAAAGGACACTCGGAGCACCTGACAGTGGGCTGGAGGGGCCCTGGGCGTCTGTGGCAGGACTCGCAGGCGGCGGCACAGTGAGTTCACCACGGCTCCTTTCTTCCTGCTTCCCCAGAGTTGTCTTTGCCTCCAGCACTGGCTTATGCCCCCGACTCCATTCGTAGTAACTTTTATCCCCGAAGTTGCCTTTTATCTGACCCATATCACCACTTCTATCTTAGTATTCTAAACAGAGTTCCAGGTGTCGCCCTCCCCCACCATTTCTTATTATTTTATCTTATTATTCCACTCTGGTTATATCTACATGACACCGCAGTGCTATGATAAACTGTCAGAACAAACCATCCAGGTAATTTGGTTTATTTAAAGTATAAATAAGTTTTGTGAAGTCCAGGTGAATTGTCTCTGGAGAGTTTTTGACACTCTGTGAGTAAGATAAGTTAAATTATTCGTCTACAAAATCAGAGATACTATGTTTACATTTGCAGGCTGTGGTGAGCACAGGAGGGGACACACTGCAGAGGCAGTCCCTGCGTGGGATACAATGTCACAGTCAGACGAGGCTTTTCATTGTTATTTTAGGAAGTGGTTTTATAGATTAACCAACCTGATTTCACTGGTTGGGGGACCTGTTGTGTGTGGAGGGTCGGGAGAGGAAGAGGAGAAACGACTGAATACTGGAGCAAATGTTAAACCAAATGGAGGCTTGGGATTTTGAAACATGAGGTTAGAAATATTCATAAGAATGATTTATTTACTTGTTTTTCATGTTTTCATAAAGGAAGGCGGTAATGGTGCTTTTCCAAAGTATATAAACACACAGTAAAATAGGCTGAGTTAGAAGCTATGTGAAAAAATATACAGTACGAGTTCCTGAAAAGAGACTAAATTGCAGGCAGATCATTGGACTTGACTGTAAGTAGACCTTATTTTATGTCAACAGTAAGCTAGTGTAGCCATCAATAAAAACAGAAAATTTAAATAAACGTTAAGTAATGAATGTGTCTACAAATCTGTTAGATATCTCTTACCAACGTTTCAAAATACACATCTACTTCTTTGAGGAACTTGCACACATGTTATTTTGAAATCTAGAGATGAGCAGACTGAGAAAACACATTGTGTGGAAATGGTGCCAGGGTAGCCCTGGCCGGGGAAGGGGAGGCGGGCATTGATTTAGTTGGGGGAGTAGGGGAGTGTGACTTTTAAAAAAGCAGTGTGATGTGAGCCCGAGCTGTCCCCTCAGCGAGGCCCGGGTCCTGCCTCGGTGACAGAAACTGACCGTTCGGAGCGTTCTCCCTTCCAGACAGCCCCAGGGCCTTCCCAGGTGGGCCCCCACCTCAGGGCCGGGCCGGGCGCCCACCAAGCTGTGTTCTTGCCCTAGAGAGTTTGACTGGCATGGTGTGTCAGTGGAGGACGCTTTGTCTTCAGAAAGAAACTTGAATTGATGGTATGAGTTCACAAATTCGAGTTTTATTTTGGTCAAATGAAGTTGGTTAATTACCAATAACACATTCGATTCAAGAACTGATCAAAAAGCTTTTTTCTCTGGCCTTTAAATGAGTACAGATATTTTTGCATATTGTTACAAAATACACAAATGTACTCTGTTACCAAAAAAAAAAAAAACCTATTTGTTTTCTTAGGGTAGTTTTCTTTATTAAGTATAAGGGGAAATATCCAACATAAAAAATAATCTGGTGTGGGCCCTGGCTGGTGTAGCTCAGTGGATTGAGTGTGGGTCTGTGAACCAGAGTATCGCAGTTCGATTCCCAGTCAGGGCACATGCCTGGGTTGCAGGCCAGTTCCCAGCAGGGGACACACCAGAGGCAACCATACATTGATATTTCTCTCCCCCTTCTCCTTCCCTTCCCCTCTAAAAGATAAATAAATAAAATCTAAAAAAAAAGAAAAATAGATGAGTTTTTAAAAAAATAATCTGGTGTGAATATAATTTTCTTCAGTTGAAACACTGACGTTATTTGTGTAGCTACTTATGTGGTAGAAATCTGGAACTACTTAACTGTAAGGTTATTTATGCAATTTTAACAAATCACTGCACTTGGATTATCTCTTTCTTCTTTTCTCCATCCAAAGATAACACCACCACTACTTTCTTATACGTTATTTACAATCCATCTCCATAATGCTGCGTCCTTCCGCCACCTGGGATCTGCAACCTCTTTACAAAATTCAAAATCTTCCCCATTCTCCACATGACCACTTAAATATTTACTTCGACAACTCAGCATAAAATGTGTCCGCTGCTGTATGAACCCTGCAGCAGCTGCGTCCCACCCCGTCTGCCGTCTAGACGGAGAGAGAAGGGCTGGTGCGCGTGTGTTTGTGTCATTTCTGACTGTCGAGTCGTTACAGTGCATTTCAAAGGCATATGCATAGTAATTACTCTCTGTATGTGCACACACACATCCACACAATTCTTAATACTGACTATGAACATTGAGCGTATTAGTAACTGGACATATTTTGTAAAAATAATATCACATACCTTTATAGTGTACCACATTATATGACATTATAATATAACACATTCCAGGCACTTGAAAGCCAGAAAGCATAATATTCTCTTTATGCATCCAGTGATGCTTCTTCATTGTGTTAAATACCAATTTTTTTTGCTAAATAAGTTAAAAAAAACCCTCTGATCTTGCAGATAGCTGTCACCCAATGCTTGGCCTCAGGGATAATACTTTTTTCACAATGCACAGCAAAACACAGCGTGAATTTTGTGTTTTTCTGATGCCACAAAAGATAATTGGGAAGGGAAAGACTGGAGTGAGGGCGCTCGTGTGGAGAGCCGAATGTGGTTCCTGGAGCAAAGCGGACTCGCACAAACAGGTGCGCGGCCACGAGTCAGAGAAGGTATAGTATTCTTTGTACGTCGTTTCGAGCCACACCTCGTTAGCAATTCTCCTTTGTGGCGGGAATGTGTGTTTTTGTTATCTTTTCCATATTTAGTCCTACCTGCTTTTGAGGAGTCGGTCGTTCAAGAAACAGTTACAGATGTGTTGTTATTTTATCCGTGTTATCTGTTTCCTCATGAAACCTGGGTAAGGCACACACTGTGTCTCTGCCTGGTTCACAAGGCGGTGACGGAAGGGGGAGAGGCTGGGCCGGGCCAGGCTGTGGTCAGTGCCGGACAACAGTCTGTGCCCAACAGCCTGTGCCGGGTCCTCCCAGGGTCCCTAACATGTCAGGGAAGCTCACCAGGTCAGCTCTGTGGACTCCAGAGGCACAGGCCTGAGCACACACGGTAGGATTCTACACTCTGTGTTTTGAGAGATAACTGATTCAAAGCTCGCGGCATTGGTTGCATGAGCCCTTGAGCGCCAGGGAGCAAATGTGCGGCCTGCTAACCTGCTTGTAATAAAAACACCCAGTTTAGTGTTACACAAGCACAGAGAGTCATCAGATTAACAAAGGGCAGACAGTATGCAGCTTGTCAGGGAGACATTTATCTTATTTCTGAACCATGACTGACGCCCATGCCTTCATGCCCAAAATGGCTGGGATGGAGGTAAGCACCTTTTGCTGAGACGAAAACACTGTGTTAAATCCAGCTTCTGGGGAGAGAGAACACCTGAGCTGGAAGATGAGGGTGGTGGCCGCAGGTGTCTGTCAGCTCAGTGGAAGGTACCTGAGCAGTGGGGGGTGGGGGGTGGGGGAGTGGAGGCAGCCCGAAGGACCAGAGGCCAG
Organism: Sturnira hondurensis; assembly: GCF_014824575.4. Lineage (NCBI taxonomy): Eukaryota > Metazoa > Chordata > Mammalia > Chiroptera > Phyllostomidae > Sturnira > Sturnira hondurensis. The sequence goes on from NW_028082407.1 coordinate 956,183, forward strand.
CTGCCCGCTTCCCTGTGGCGGCTCTGGGACGTCCAGTGTGATTGTAACTCACTGCCGAGCCTGTCCGTGGTGGCAGGCACCCTGGGGTCACTGCGTCCCAGCTCCTTCACTGGGCAAATGAAGAAATTCGATTCTCAGCTTCACTGACTGAAGGTGACAGAAAATTTCAAACAAATTTAACTTTCTTAAAGTAAGTGATGAGATAACTATGCTTAGAATTTAAGTGACAGGCAAAGATTTTTAGCTGAGTTTGAAACCAGGCCACCCTGAGGCAGTGGTCTCATCACAGCCCAAGTGGAGTGTTTCCATTGTCCCCACTGAGGGGACATTAGAGTCAACCAGAGAACTGCTCCTGTTACTTGGAGCAACTCCTGCCAGGAAGGTGCCTGAGGGCACTTGAGGTGACCGAGGAAGTCTGTCTTCTCTCTCCCCAAGAGACACTGTCCCTGCAGATGGAGGGATCCTCCCAGCAGCTCCCCTCCCCTTCCCTTCAATCTGCTATTTTTCTTATTGGCTTTTATCATTTGGATGGTATCCCCTCCAAAATTCCTATGTTGAAACCTTAACCCCAGGACCTCCGAATGTGACTTAACCTGGGGAAAGAGCCTTTAAAGAAAAAAGTAAGTTCAAATGAGGTCATTGCATTGGGCTCAGAGCCACTATGATTTCTGTCCTTTTAAGAAGAGAGAATGTGACACACGAGAGACAAATCCATGGTGAGAAACGCAGGGAGAAGGTGTCCTTCTGTCACTGGGTGGGGGCCTGGCCCCGAGTGGGTCTGCTGCAGGCCAGCCTGTGGCTTGTGCGCTCCTGATGTCATGTAGGAAAGACATCACCACGGGAGCCCAGGTGACATCGAGAAGACATCATAGAAGCTGTGAACAGTGAGACAAAGGAAGGCCTTAGGGTGGAGAAAGCAATAGGCCGGAGCCTAGGCTGGGCTTCTTTGGCTCTCTAGAAGACTCAGAGAAGAGGGGGCCTTGGAGATGAGTCGGGGGTTGGCCCAGGACAGGCTGCCACGCCCACTGCTCCTCTGGCCACAAGTGTCACAGGGCCCCTCAGAGTTCAGGAGACTGGAAGAAGTTCATGTCGGAGGAGGGGCACAGGAATGCTCTAGAGAGAACCTGCGCTGGTGTGCTTTGTCTTGAGGGTTTTTTCTCTCTCCTCTGTGGGCCGGAACCTTAGGGGAGGGTTTCAGCAGGATATTGATCAGCTTTCCAGGAGCGTTTTCAATATGCCAGTGCATCAAGATGAGGACAGGACGGAGCCTGACACGACTCCCTGGTCAGCTTGGCTGCTTCACTTTTTTCTCGGGTCTGCCTGGCTCTCTTCGGTTTTCGTAATTTGCTCCCCCGACTTCATCTGTCCTTGGGTTTAGCTGTCACAAATGGCATTAATTGGGTCTCCTTTCTCTATCCTCCCACTCAGCGCAATTTAAGCTGTTTATTCTCTGGTTGGGGAGAAGTTTAAGCCATTTGCTCGCAAGTGTGCTTGGTTGGAGAAGATAACATCTTGAGGTTCAAATTGTCTGGCTTTGTTTAATGTTCTTACCTCCGTTTCCTAACTCCACTTGCCTAAGGATTTTCCTGGCTTCTTCCCATCCTGTTTCACATAGAAACCAAGGATAGAGACTTCAGGAGAGGCTGACCCTGCTGGCATTTCACCGAGGACATTAGCCTCCCAAGCAGTGAAACAACACCGGTCTCGTGTTTGCCCGCCCCTGCCCCCTGTCCATGTTGCTTTGTCACGGCAGCCCCAGCGGACATTCTCTGCTTGTGTCTTCACATCTTTGCAAATCGGTTGATGCAATTGAACTCTTCCGTTAGTTCTTGCAGTCATGTTGGCCAGATTTTATTTTTTAGAGTGTATTCGGTATTCATTTTAACTTTGGAGAAAGACATATCCCATCCCTAGAAATAACCTTAATTTTTTTTGCATACAAAGCTTGATCGAGATATTTAGGTCATAAAAATATTTTATCATGAGTGATAATTTTTTTTAATTTTAAAATTAATTTACTTTATAACAACACAAACCGTATGTATACACAATAAAAGGTGTAGAGGTGACAGACACATTCGAAAGAACATTTAAATGGAAGTTTTAAAAATCAGATTTGCACTGGTCCCAGCTGGCTTTTACAGCACAGTTGCATTAGGCACACACTCGTGGCAACTTCTCGAGTTCCAAGGAACGATTTCCCTTCGTTCGAGTCGTGAGGGCCTGTGGGCTGCCTGCCTCAGCCCGGAGCCCTTCGCTCCACACGGTGCTAAGTCCTGGGAGGGTCCCACTGCTGCTGCCTGGGGGAGGGCGAGTGGGGAGCCCCTGGCCACTTCGGGGCTGCCTGCCTGCAAAGGCTGGCTTGGTCCTGGCAGGTCCCGAGACAAGGCCCCTTGCCTGCCGGGGTTCACGGCACGGTCTCACGTGCCTCTCCAGAAAAAGTTGCCTTATGGAGACTTTCCAGACCCCAGCCGAGCAATGCTTCTCCTGCAAGGGACGCCTCGGGGACTAAATACAGTCCTGCAAGCCACAGCAGCCCCGGGCCAGACCCAAGCACTGTTGTTCTCACTGAACATTTGTGCTAAAATTAGAGCATTTATTTTTACTGAAAAAAAAGTTGAGGATTTGACACCGCAATACCTAAAACTGCAACCAGGCAACCCTTCATGATCCCATAACCACCAGCTCCTAACCTGCTCAGATGCTCAGGTTACCTGCTCAGTCTCTGCGAGCTTTCTTGTCACTGCCATTTCCCTGGTTTACCCTCTTTCCACGGACTCCGTGCACCTACTGCAGTGAATGCAGCCGTTGTTGAGAAGGGAATTAATGGGGGAATGAGACTAGTTCATCTTGTAATTAAGAAATGTAAATCAGCCTGGCTGGCATGGCTCAATGGATTGAGCGTGGGCTTGAGAACCAAAGGGTCGCTGGATCAATCCCCAGGCAGAGCAGGTACCTGGGTTGTGGGCCAGGTCCCCCTAGTGGGGGGTGTGCGAGAGGCAACTACACATTTCTTTCTCTCCCTCTCTTTCTCCTTCCCTTCCCCTCTCTCTAAAAATAAATAAATAAAATCTTTAAAAAAGAAATGTAAATCATTTCAAAGCTTGTTATTTATGATGTGTGCATATAACCAGTGTCTTAATAAATACGTGTTTTTTTCTCTTTCATTTATTTGGAATTGTTACTGCTCAGACTTCCCAGAGAAGCAGCAGGAGGGGAAAGAGGAGGGAGTGGACTCATGAACCACCGCGAGGACCCAATTCACTGCGGCCACCTCTCCGGTCCACTCTGCGATCACGTGTTTCGCACTGTCACGAAGACCACAACGCTCCTGACTGTCCCTTCACTCTCTCTTCCTCTGACTTGAAAAGGATATGAGGAACGAGACCAGCGTGACTGAGTTTATTCTCACAGGCTTCTCAGACAAGCCCGAACTGAGGCTCGTGAGCTTCCTGGTTTTCCTCTTCATTTACCTCTTCTCCCTCCTCGGGAACATGTGCATCATCGCAGCTGTGACCCGAGACGGCCGCCTGCACACCCCCATGTACTTCTTTCTGCAGAATCTGTCCTTCCTGGACATGTGCTACACCTCGGTCACCATCCCCAAGGCCCTGGCCAATTCGCTCGTGGGTTCCAATGTCATCTCCTTCTGGGAGTGTGTGGCTCAGCTCTTTTTGTTTGTCATGTTGGGTGCTTCCGAGTGCTTCTTGCTCACGTCCATGGCCTACGACCGCTGTCTAGCCATCCACAGGCCCCTCCTCTACAGTGTCATCATGAGTAGAAAGCTGTGTGCGGAGCTTGTGGCCATGGCCTGGTTGAGCGGAGCTCTCTACTCCGTCTTCTACACCGCCAACACCTTCTCCCTCCCGTTCTGTGGGCCCAACGTGGTTGACCACTTTTTCTGTGAAAGCTCCCCCCTGATGAAGCTCTCCTGCAGCGACTTCCGCATCCACGAGGAAGTGGGATTCGCAGTGGGCGGGTGCATCGTTCTCAGTGCCTTAGGCCTCACCATCGCCTCCTACGTCGTCGTCATCTCCACCATCGCTCGGATCCACTCTGCGGGGGGCCGTGGCAAGGCCTTCTCGACCTGCTCCTCTCATCTCACCATTGTTGCTCTGTTCTACGTCACTGGGAGCATTGCTTACCTGAGACCTACTTCTCCACACTCTCCCATTCAAGGACGACTGCTGTCTGTGTTTTACTCCATCCTAACACCCAGCCTGAACCCTCTCGTCTACTGTCTGAGGAACAAGGACATGCAGGTGGCCCTGAAGAAGCTACTTGCCCCATCCCACTAGACTCTGTTTTCTCATATTAAGCATATTAGTCTGAAACTTAACTTAGATGAAACGAATGCGTTTTTAGAAACATGCAACCTAGCAAAACCTAGTAATAAAGGATTAGAAAATGTGGCCCTGGCTGGTGTGGCTCAATGGGTTGAGTGCCGGCCTGTGAACGAAAGTGTTGCAGGTTTGATTCCCAGTCATGGCACATGCCTAGGTTGTGGGCCAGGTCCCCAGTAGGGAGCGCATGAGAGGCAACCACACATTGATATTTCTCTCCCTTTTCTCTCTCCCTTCTCCTCTATCAAAAAATAAATAAAATCTTAAAAAAAATGTGAACAGATATACAACAAATAAAGAGCTTAAAACAGTAATTTAAAAAGCACCAAACAATAAAAATCCCAGTACCAGATGGTTTTACTGGTGAATTCTACCAAATATTTAAGAATAATTAACATCAGTCGTTACAAAAATCTTTTAAAAAACCCCTAAACAGTTGATACTTCCAAAGGCATTGTATAAGGCCAGCATTACCTTGATACTAAAGCCAGATAAAGGCACTACAAGAATATAAAACTATAGACGAATATTTTTGATGAACATGGAGGCAAAAATCCTCCGCAGAACACTAGCAAACTAAACTCAGTAGCACGTGGAAAGGATCATGCACTCCGACCAGGTGGGGTTTATTCCTGGGATGCAAGAACGGTCAACACATGCAAGTCAATAAACACACTATCCCATAATAACAAAATAAAAGACACAAATCATATCCCAAGAGTTGCGATAAAAGCACTTGACAGAACTCACCATCCTTTCACGATAAGAACTTGCAACGCATCGGGCACAGGATGAGCACGTCCAAACATGATAAAGGCCCACAGCTGTGACCGTGCGTGGTGAGAGCCTGGGAATGGCCCTAAGTGAGATCAGGACCGAGACGAAGGCGCCCGCTCCCGCCGTTCTTACTCAGCACAGTGCTGAGTTCTAGGCAGAACAGTCAGGCAAGGAAAAGGCATTTTATGTGTATTTCACCACAGTAAAGAAACGGTCCACGAGGAAAATGAAATCCTTGAATGGTAGTAATGTTAAAATAACTATGCTCTCAAATTACCAACAGCTTTGGCTTCCAAATGGATAATTTAAATCACGTGTGAATCTTATGTGCTAATGGCAGATTCTCTCCTTTTAAATTTCTTCCAAGAAGAAACTAAATAAATAAATGTAATTGAAAAATTAAAATGAAAACACAAATAAATGAACCAGGTTTAAATAATAAATACTTTTACAAGACAATTGTGCTGTAAGTTTTCTTTCTTTCACCAGCACAGAATGAACATCCACAGTCATCCTTCTCCAGGTCGCTCTGTGACCAGGCGTCCTGAAACAGGCCTGGTCTCCCACCCAGGCCTGGAATCGCAGATCCGATCCAGCCACGCTTGCAGACACATAAGTCATCCTTGTTATCAAAGTAAGATAGAAAGATGACGCATCTGTCCTAAAAATGTGACAGAGCAGTTCGGTAACCTCTACCACAAGGTAAATTTTGCTAAATCTTCATTTAAGTAAGCTAATTCTGCAAATCTACCCGAATTAGATACTCAAATACACTTAAATCACTATAAATGAAGGCACTTGGTGGAGCATTTTGTTTAAAATGATAAGAATTAGAAACAGTGTATAAGCTTATCCATACAAGTGTAAACCAACTGGGGAAAATTGGACTCACCTGCCCTCTTTACACACTCTTTCGCCTGCCAGGATTGGCTGCTGTGATGGAGGGGGAGGGGGAGGGAGAAGGGGTGGATGGAAGAAGGGAAGGGGGAGAGGGAGAGGAAGGGACGGGGGTGGGGCGGGGAAGGGGAGGGGAAGGTGGGTACCTGGTACCCACCCACCGATGCAAAAGAAACGTGTTTCTCCACTTTGCTTTTTGTCCAACCTTAGAGATTTCCCTTCCTTTCACGTCTCTAATGTACCAGCAAAGGGTTTCCTGTGCCCTTCTCACATCTTCTGCTTTGATTTTAAATATTGGCTCGACCAAAAAATCCACGTGATTTTTTCTGTAAAATATAGGACACATTTTTGTCTCACCAATAACTTTATTGATTTGGATATTTTGATTATGTCAGCTATCTCCTGCGTGGTATAACCTTGCTTGTTCTCAAATAATGCCTCAACTTGATGGTTGTCTACATCTGCTGGTCTACCCAACCACGGGGCATTGTCCAGCGAGAAACCTCCAACACGGAAATTCGCCAACTGCTTGGACTTGTTCCATCCCTCACGGCACCTCCCGCATGCGCGGCACAAACCCTTTTGTTGCATGTCAGTCGCGTTTTCACCTGTCTTGAAATCATAACGCATAATAGGCCAAAAATGTTGCATATTTTCTTCCATCTTTAATATAAAAATGGCTACAGAGAATTCACCAGTTTTGCCTTTTTTAAATGCACGCTGGTATGACGGCTGTCACAATACAGCCCAACAAACTTGTTTTGAATGGCGTTAAAGACAACTAAGCGCTGCTAGATCCATCTTATAGGGAAAAGGAGCTTTTTCTCCCACGGACTCTCCTGTGATCCCGCGCGTTTCTCCCACTGGCACAGCTCCCGCAGACTTTTACATCCAGAGGTTCTGAGTCTTCAGTTTCCCACGCTGAAACCCTGGGTTCTGCGGTCTGTCCTGCTTCCCAGTGGTTCTTCCCAGCTTATCGGCCCACGACTGTGGGACCAGCTGGTCCACCAGCCACCTCCTTGGCTGTGCACCTTCCCTGCCTCGGCGGCCCGTCTCTGCCCCTCCGTCTCTGTCTGGATGAATGTTTCTTTAATTCCTTGGTTGTTGGACTTCCATGAACTTTGACTATCTGGCAGTTCTGGTTTTTTTGTTTTTAAACTTGATGTTGTCCTTCTTTCGGTTGTGCAAGGAAGTAGAGCGTTTCTACCTATGTCTCCATTGTGGCCGGAACCCAGGGGCTACCTTCTCCAAACCCTTGGGGTATCAGCACCTGAGCAGATCTAATTTTATGCATTTTGATACACTGGCTAAACACAGTCATGTGAACAGCAAAAACGATGCAGCCTTGTTTTTCGATTTGACACAAGAGTTTGAAAACTGATTTCTGAAAAAAGAATCAATATTTGGCTATATTTGCAACTCCATTTTCAATCAGCATAAATGTGTTACCTGCCAGTTTTCAAACGGAATGCATAAAGCTGCAATCTGACATTCACCTTAGAGAAACATCTGATTGTGTGTCTCTACTGGACTTCATAGGCCCTGTCTTCCCAGAGACAAACACCCCTTGCTTCCCATCACACCTTATTCAGGTCTTCGCTATACGGCAGCGCCTACATGTGTGAGCAACAGCTTTCAAGAATGAAACACATTAAGGGTAGCACTGGAACCAGAACACCTGAAGGCGCCTTGAGAACTCACGGAGAACCGCAATGACTTCCATCAAACCGGATATTGATGTGCTAGCCTCTCAGATACAGTGTCAGTCATCCTACTGGTTTTATGTTGCCCTCTTTTCTTTCCCTTTTATCATAAAAATATTTTTAAAAATCAATGACATGTTATTACTTAGATATGTGCCTTTTCTACATTAGTGATCATAAACTTGGGACCTGCTCGATGATTTTAAAAGCTTATCAAAAGGGCCATTGCATAATTAGGGTTATTATGTGAGGACTCTTTTGCTTGTCTGTGGTGGCAGGTATCACAAAAATTATGCACGGACCTTTTTTTTTTTTTTTGCTCACCAGTTTTTGTTAGTGTTTGTGTATCTAATGTGTGGCTGGAGATGACTCTTCTTCCACTGAGGCTCAGAGACGCCAAAAGTTGGACACCTCTGCTGTAGGTAACTATCTGCCTTTCTCTTGCTTTTAAGATTCTCTCTTTGCCTTTAACGTTTGTCATTTTTATTATGACGTGTCTTGGCATGGGCCTCTTTTGGTTCCTCTTGTTTGGGACTCTCTGCACATCCTGGACTTGTGTGTCTTTTTCCTTCACCAGTTTGGTGAAATTTTTAGTCAGCANAAACTTGATGTTGTCCTTCTTTCGGTTGTGCAAGGAAGTAGAGCGTTTCTACCTATGTCTCCATTGTGGCCGGAACCCCGGGGCTACCTTCTCCAAACCCTTGGGGTATCAGCACCTGAGCAGATCTAATTTTATGCATTTTGATACACTGGCTAAACACAGTCATGTGAACAGCAAAAACGATGCAGCCTTGTTTTTCGATTTGACACAAGAGTTTGAAAACTGATTTCTGAAAAAAGAATCAATATTTGGCTATATTTGCAACTCCATTTTCAATCAGCATAAATGTGTTACCTGCCAGTTTTCAAACGGAATGCATAAAGCTGCAATCTGACATTCACCTTAGAGAAACATCTGATTGTGCGTCTCTACTGGACTTTATAGGCCCTGTCTTCCCAGAGACAAACACCCCTTGCTTCCCATCACACCTTATTCAGGTCTTCGCTATACGGCGGCGCCTACATGTGTGAGCAACAGCTTTCAAGAATGAACCACATTAAGGGTAGCACTGGAACCAGAACACCTGAAGGCGCCTTGAGAACTCACGGAGAACCGCAACCACTTCCATCAAACCGGATATTGATGTGCTAGCCTCTCAGATACAGTGTCAGTCATCCCACTGGTTTAATGTTGCCCTCTTTTCTTTCCCTTTTATCATAAAAATATTTTTAAAAATCAGTGACATGTTATTACTTAGATATGTGCCTTTTCTACATTAGTGATCATAAACTTGGGACCTGCTCGATGATTTTAAAAGCTTATCAAAAGGGCCATTGCATAATTAGGGTTATTATGTGAGGACTCTTTTGCTTGTCTGTGGTGGCAGGTATCACAAAAATTATGCACAGACCTTTTTTTTTTTTTTGCTCACCAGTTTTTGTTAGTGTTTGTGTATCTAACGTGTGGCTGGAGATGACTCTTCTTCCACTGAGGCTCAGACACGCCAAAAGTTGGGCACCTCTGCTGTAGGTAACTATCTGCCTTTCTCTTGCTTTTAAGATTCTCTCTTTGCCTTTAACGTTTGTCATTTTTATTATGACGTGTCTTGGCATGGGCCTCTTTTGGTTCCTCTTGTTTGGGACTCTCTGCACATCCTGGACTTGTGTGTCTTTTTCCTTCACCAGTTTGGTGAAATTTTTAGTCAGCATTTCTTCAAATAAGTTCTCAGTCCCTTGCTCTCTTTCTTCCTCTTCTGGTGACCCTTCTGATGTGAATGTTCCTGCACTTCATGTTGTTCCAATGTTTCCTTAAGACAGCCTAATTCTTTTTTGTTATTTTTTTCTGCTCTGATTGGGTGTTTTTTTCTGCCCATCTTCCAAATCACTGATTTAATCCTCTGCTTCATCCAACCTACTTTTCATTCCTTCTAGTGTATTATTTTTTAACATCATTAAATCATTTATTCAGCAACAACAGTCAGCATATAACAGACTGTAGATATTCATTTCCCATTTAGCTTGAATAACCAGTTTTTCTATGGCTAGGGAAAACAGCATTTGAAATAGTCCATCTTTCTAAATTCAATATGACTTTCCATCAGGTATTTAGAAGGAAATGAGAATAATTACTATAAATAACAAAATGAGCTTAATTACTATAAATAACAAAAACTAACACCACAGTTCTTGAAGAACATTTAAATAGAAAAATTATGAAACTATATGTAGAAATTACACATATATTCACACTGTATCAAAATACCTTTTCTATTTTGGTAACTAAACTTGAGATTAAAAACCAACTACTTCAAACATTTCTAAATATAAAAATGTCAGGTTTATATTTATTAAAAGCAAAATTAACCAGTTCTGTAAAGTAAACATACGCACAGTAGGGTAACTACCTGGAATTGTGGAAACAGAAACAGTGAAGAGCTTCACATTTCTCAGTACTTTAGTGGCTTATATGTTACTTTTTTAAGACTTTATTTTGTTAAAAATAAGTTTACTTAACTTTAAGCTAAGGTCAATATGTTTTTTATAAAAGACAAAATACTTATTAAAAATAGTAGGCATTAGGTTTGCGCCAGCTAAAGAGTAACATTTTTATTTGTCCCCATGTAACAATTTTCAAGACATGCAAATTCAGTATGTAATAGAAAAACATGCCTTTCTTCTGGGGATGGGGAGAGGAGGGCTTCTAAGTATCCAATTATGCTGCTGGCTGGGGGCTTGCTGGGGTCCTGTCCACCTTTCCAACTTTGGGTAGGCTCAGTATAAGGACCTCCCCCTGTACCATCTTGGCCCATGGAAAAAACTGTCCAGTGGTCCCTGTCTACTGTAAGAGAAGGGTGACAGAGGGGACACCTGGCATAAAGGAGAAAGGGGCACGCCCGGAAAGAGAGGGGACCAGATTCATTAGCCACAGTGTGCCTGGACCCCTGGCCAGCCAGGCTATCCTGGGATTCCAGGTCCCAAAGATGAGAACGTCAGGGGCCAGCCTGGCCCACCTGTACTCTGGGAACAAACAACTGGCCCCCAACCCCCATATTGGCTACCAAGGGTGCCAGAAGGACCTTCCTCTCCTGGCCCTTAGAGGCAGACTATGGACATTCCTGCCTCCACAGGCCTGCCTGGGCCTCCAGGACCCCCACCTGGGAACCATGGGCACCTCCTCAGGGGTGAGGGTCTGGCGTGTGCACCACACCGTGCTGGACAAGGTGCCCGAGGTGCCGGAGGGCTGGGTCATCTTCTGGCTGAGGGGGAGGAGCTGTACCTTGGTGTCCTGAGTGGGCTCCGGCAGGTCCTGCTGGGGGCCCAGACGCTAAGCCTCTGCAGGACAGAAGCGGCTGTCTTCTGGCTCCCATCCCCAGGCCAGTGCAGCGGCAGAAGGTAACCGGAACTCCCGCGGGATTTGCCCTGCTCCAGGCATGGCCCTCGCGGGGCTGCAACCTCTCTGCCAGGTCCTCCCGCCCGCTGGTTCTCAGCGCTACCCCGCCCCCGCAGCCACGGCTCCCACGTGCACCCCAGCCAGCCGGCCCCACCAGCGCTCCTGCCCTCACCCACCTAGACCTCCAACCGGCGCTGCACCTGCTGGTACTCAGTGGGCCAGGGAGCCTGCGCGGCGCTGTGAACATGTTTTTTAAAACTCTACAATTTGTATGCTTATTTTGTAAATTAAATCATGGTAATTCTAGTTTCTTTTTATTGAATGAAGAGAAAAAACCCTTTAAATATAAGGAAAGTAATGGGAAATATCTGTTATTTCTCTTTCAGTTTGGAGATGAACTGTGCAAAACTCAAGATCTTAAAGACATGAAAATGTCAAAGCTGCGGCGTGAGACGGGCAGATGACCAGCTGTTCTCTCTCTGCCTTGGGAGTTGGGGCTGTCTAAATCCAGGGCCAGTGGGGCTCGGAAGAGGCTGTATCCTTTCTCTTGAAGATGTCGTCTGCTGCCATGAGGAAACTAAGGCATAGATACATTCCTATTTTATTCTTCTCTCTTCATTCTCTTAAAAGTCAGTCTTTTGAGAGAACCTGGCTAAATTGCTAGACAAGTTTCTGAACAACTCTTCAGGGGATGCAGTCATGACTTAAGCAGCAATATAAACACATAGCCAAGCTTCGTGGAGCCCTCCCTTAATAAGTGAAGACATGCCACAAGGGTGGATGAATTTGTTAGGTTGGGCTGACTGGTAACTGTAAATAACTTGACATTTGATGTTGATGGTTTTAAAACTAAACTGACAGCCATTGTGTGTGAAAGAGAGATGACTAAGGTGTTGAAAAGATATATCAGAAGGAAGTAAATGCTGCTGACAGGGAGGTACGGGGGACTCATGACAAAAAGATTAGGTTGGCTCTAATCAGAAGAAGCAGTGATTTCAATGAGGGCCTGTGGCCGCCGGCTGAGCTCCGAGACTTCAGCTCCTGTGCAGGGGCTCGCCGTTGCCATGGCATCTTACGGTCAGGCGTGAGTTAGCCCAGTGCCTGGGCCCAGTGTAGTCTGTGCTCCAATCCCGACATGTCTCTGGGCCCCGCAACTGATGCACGGCGGTGACACAGTGGAGGCTGACCAGCAGTTTCTGGTGCTGGAAAGCTGCTTCAGCGGTCCTTGGTACTATCATGGGTTCTAACGCCAGAAAAACCTCCATGGCTCAGGGTGCCATGTGAAAGCATCTACTGGGAATTATGTGGGCAAGGGAGACCTGTTCTTTTGATGGGAATATGCGTGTTAACAAGTGAGGTGTTTCTTTTATTCTTCTCGTCAGGTGAAGGTCCCACAACAATGAATGAAATAGGAGCTGTTCACGTTATTGACTTCTCCAAGGACCTGTGGACTATGTCAAAGAGTCCATAGCTGCAGTTAGCAGGGGGCAAATTGTTGGCCCTCCAGGGTGGAATTGGATCTGCTTTTTGGGCAGCTCATACAGCTCTCATATCCAGACCAGTGATGACTGTTTTCCTGAATTCCTTAGTAATCATGACACAGGCTGAGTGACAGGTGAAAGGCTGACACAATAGACTAGAGGAGGCAAGAACCCTAGACAAGGAATCTGGGCCATCAATAGTGGTTCTACTTGATACATATCATGCGTCTTTGCAATGTATTTAGGTGCCTGAGATTTGCCTCATCTGAGGAAGGAAATATTTGGAGATACAATGATGAAGCATAAGACCTAGGAAGCAAAGACTTGACTGACTTACAGGGATCCTAACTGATGAAAACATTACAAGACTACGTAACACACACACACACTCTTACCACAGAAATGTCAAAACCCAAAAGAATAAACCAAAACCATTCAGTTATTCAGGAATCTTCAAAACAAAGGGAGCATACCACCGATACTGATGAACATTAGAGTGACTGATTTGAAGAATGGATACCTAAGAATTTGAACTTGGAATTCTATTTCTAATAAATTATACAAATTGCAGAATTAAATTAAAGCATTTTTAGGTATGACGTTATTTTCTTTGCAGGCACCTGTAGATAAAGAAATAACAAAAATGAGTTAAAAAGAAAATAGTAGAAAGAAAAATAAATAAAACACAAAATGAGAATAAAGAAAATCAACAAAACCAGAGGTGAGCTCTTTTAAAATATTATTTTATTGATTAATTTTAGAGACAGGGAGAGGAACGAAGAGAGAGAGATGAACTTGTCCCATTTACGTGTGCATTCGTTGGTTGATTTTTGCACGTGCCCTGACTGAGGGTAGAACCCACAAACTTGGCAAATCAGGACAACATTCTAACCAACTGAGCTATCTGACCAGGGCTGAAATATTAATAAAACAGATAAAATCCAATAATAATGATAAGAAGTACATAAAACTAAGTAACAAACAACAGAACAAAAGCAAAGAGGAACTTGGCTGCGGAACCTATATTCATCAAAAGAAATAAAAGAAAATTAGAAAAAATCTCTATATATGTGTATATCTATGATATATTATAATATTACATAGGTATTTATATAAAATAAGTTTGGTTATACTTATCTATTTGTTTGTGGCTCCATAACTAAATACTAGAAAACACACAATGATGTTAAAGACCATCCAGGAAATACACTAAAAATAAGACTAATAAGAAGAACATGATATGACAAGTAGCTCACTCTGAGGCAATACTAACTCCAGAAGAAGATGTTGGTGCCACAGCTTTACGCTGGAGAAACGGTGCAGAGAGCCGAACTAGAACAAATGGAAGTTTCCTATGTGACAAATGGAGCACTTTTTTCAATAAAGAAAGGTGTGCTCATCTTGCAACATATAAATATGTAAAATCACTGTGTTGGGCACAGAAACTTACACAATGCCACATGCCAGTTACATTTCAACAAAGGTGGAAAGAAAACAAAGAAAGGTTCACATCCCGCCACAGGTGCCTCCACCCTCCTTTCCCAGGTGGGCCCTGAGAAAGCCGCCCCAAATGATGGTGTTGGACGAGAAGAAACCCATTGGCTGTGACAGTCACGGCATCTGAGGGATGACACGTCAGGATCCGTACTTCAGTTTTCATTGCAAAATAAGGTACATGGAAATAAAATACTCAAGTGTAGGAATTAGCACCATAAAAGTACTAAAATTTTAAAAAGTGACGATATGTATAAATATGGGTGGTAGAACCCTTTTCTAAACATGGTCACTTACTGAAATGGACATTCGAGTTGTTTTGGGCGCCCCCACTTGATCGTGGAGGAGCTGGCTAGCCCTGGATACGTCCTCTTCAGAGGTTCGCAGACAGACTCTCCGAGGGTCCTGAGCAACCCCGTGGTGGAATTGAACTGGGTTGTCGAAAGCATGATTAAACAATGTTTAACTTGGACGACATTGTTTTCAAGCTAAAAACATAAACGGATCATATTAACCAACTACAATTCTTCAGGTTTGTCCTTTGCTAAGGAATTGAAGATAATTAATTTTCTCCTCATTAGAAAATCAGTTCTGCCTGAATAATATCCTTGTGGTGATGCCGTACTTTTGCAGGGTAGTGGCTAAGTTCCACACCTTTACTTCATTTTGTGTTTCTCAGGGCTGAGCACTCTGTATCTTTATGAAAATGCTTGATCATGTAATATTCATGACCATAGTCTTGTCTGACATTCTAAATCAAATATGACATTTCATTCATTGGGAACTATAAAGGCAATTCTCTCGAGACCATGAGATAGGATGGCTATCTGTTAGCACAAGAATTTTTAACTTCATTTTTATTGTTGACACTACTTCACATGTCCCCATTTCCCCCCCATCTTTTGCTCAAGTCCACTCAGCCCTCACACCCTTGTCCCTCTGGCCATCGCCACACTGCTGTCTGAGTCTGTGTCACAGGTGTGCACAGGTAACCAGGTTCTTGATGATCTCAAACAAAGAATGGAATGAATCACATTCCATTTGAACAGAGTTGAGGGAGGTAAGCACGCTTTATTAAGGACAGTACACAATACAGAATATGGGAGTGGGCTGATCCCCTGAACAGAGAATGGCCTCCTGTTGTCTAAGGGATTTTAATTTTATGTCTTTTTATTTCCCTACTCTTAATCTACTTTCTACTATGCATATGTTAGGAGTTATATAATATTTCTGCACTGCACATGCAATTACCCATAGTTCTCTCCAATTGTCCATTTAGGAGGTGAAAAATGCAATTTGTTACAATTAGATTATAATGATGCTAAGGTGTACTATAGGTTTTTTAGAATCAAAGTGCACAAGCTAGGCTGTAGTTTTAAGTATAACTATGCTATGATAAGAATATTTTCAGAATTCAGGGCATTGGTAAATGTCATGTCAGCTACTTACTTTGATGCCAGCCTCCCAGGACTTCCTCATTTTTATTTTATCTACTGTCTCCAAGTTTCCTGCCTCGAGTCAGCTACTTGCGGGGAGGGGAGTGACTATTTCAGGAGCTCAGCCTGTCTGGCCCAGGAAGTCTGGCTTAGCTTTCTTTAGCATATTTTGCATTTGCTGCAGATGCCTTTGGGACGTCCTCATTTCTAACTCTCTGCCCACCTCATATGGGTTATGCATACATGTTCCTTGGCTAATCCTTTACCTTCTTTCATCCAGTTGCCCCTTTCCCCTCGGAGAGCTTTCAGTGTGTTCCACTTATCCAGATCTGTTTCTATTTTGTTTGTCAGTTTACTTTATTCATTAGATTCCACATACAAGTAAAATCATGTGTCATTTGTCTTTCAATGTCTGGCTTCTTTTACTCGGCATAATGATCTCCAGGTCCACCCATGCTTTTGCCAAAAGTAAGAATTCCTTCATGTTTTACAGCTGCATAAGTATTCCATTGTGTAAATGTACCGTATTTTTTAATCACTTATCTCTACTGACGGACACTTGGGCTGTTTNTTGCCCCTTTCCCCTCGGAGAGCTTTCAGTGTGTTCCACTTATCCAGATCTGTTTCTATTTTGTTTGTCAGTTTACTTTATTCATTAGATTCCACATACAAGTAAAATCATGTGTCATTTGTCTTTCAATGTCTGGCTTCTTTTACTCGGCATAATGATCTACGGGTCCACCCATGCTTTTGCCAAAAGTAAGAATTCCTTCATGTTTTACAGCTGCATAAGTATCCCATTGTGTAAATGTACCGTATTTTTTAATCACTTATCTCTACTGATGGACACTTGGGCTGTTTCCAGATCTTGGCTACTGTAAATGACACTGCTATGAATATAGGGGAGCATATATTCTTTTAAATTAGGCAGTTCAATTTTTAATCTTGTGAGGTAACCCCACACTGCTTCCCACAGTGGCTGCTTCCACCTTCCCACCAACAGTGACCAGGACTTCCCTTGCCTCCACAGTCTTGCCAGCACTTCTTGTTTGCTGACATATTTTGATGACAGCCAATCTGACAGGTGTGAGATGACACCTCATTTGGTTTTAATTTGCCTGTCTCTGATGATTAGTGACATTGAGCAACTTTTCATATGTCTATGGGCCATCTGTATGTCCTCTTTGGAGAAGTGTCTGTTCAGGTCCTTTGCCCATTTTTAATTGGTTGTTTGTCTTCCTGGTGTTGAGTTGCAAGAAATTCTTTATGTATTTTGGAAATTAACCCCTTATCAGATGTATCATTGGCAAATATGTTCTTCCATAGAGTGGGTTCCCTTTTTGTTTTATTGATGGTTTCTTTTTCTGGGCAGAAGTTTTTAATTCAATGTAGTCCCATTTATTTATTTTTTTCCTGCGTATCCCTTGCTCTAGGAGATATATTGGCAACAATATTGCTCTGTGAGATGTCTGAAATTTTACTGCCTATGTTTTCTTCTAGTATTTTTATAGTTTTGTGACTTACATTTATGTCTTTTACCCATTTTGAGTTTATTCTTGTGCATAGTGTACATTGATGTCCCAGTTTTATTTTCTGCATGTACCTGTCCAATTCTCCAACATCATGTATTGAAAAGACTGTCTTTATTATATGCTCTTACCTTCAAACATTTTTTAAAAGATTCTTTCAACACATTTTCCCATTTCGTGATAGGTGGTTTATGAGTACACCTCCCATACCACACTGAGTGTTCAGCAGTTTTTGACCAAAATGGGCATGACCCCATGCCCCACCCTCCCACTTCACCTGATCTCACCCCAACTGAATTTTTTTTGCTTTCCCTCATGAGAAAAGTCCTCAAAGTGAAACATTTTGCCCATGTAGAAGAGTTGAAGCAGAAAACAACTGAAACATTAAAAGGCATCAAAATCGATGAGTTCAGAAACTGTTTTGAGCAGTGGAAAAACATCTTGGTAGGTGTACTACTTTAAATGGAGAGTACTTCAAAGGTGACTGAAGTATAAACATATACAAATAAATATCCTTTTTTAATGAATAAGTTCCAGTTTGTTTGTGGTCCCTCTTCAAAGCATTATTACCCCATCTCTTTAAAAAACGTCCTTTTGTGTGAAATGTTTTCTTCCATCCCTTCACTCTCAGCCTGTATGAATCTTTTGTTCTGAGGGGAGTATCTTGTAGCATATATATGGGTCATGTGTTCTTATCCGTTCAGCTACACTAAGTTCGATTAGAGCATTTAATCCACTTACATTTAAGGTTATTATTGATAGCTACTTATTTATTGCCATTTTTCTTTATACCTATGTTCCTCTCTCTCTCTTTTTTTTTATTCTTCTTAAAGCGGTCCCTTTAACATTTCTGGCAGTACTATTGTGGTGGAACTCCTTTAGCCTTTTTTATTTTTTGGTCTGGGAAGCTCTTCATTTCACCTTCAGTTTTAAATGATGGCCTTGCTGGATTGAGCAGTCTCGATGCATGCCTTTGTTTTCTGTGGCTTTGAACACTTCATGCCAATCTCTTCTAGCCTAAAGTGCTTCTGTTGGGAAATCGGCTGACAACCTATGGGAATTCCCTTGTAAGTAACTCACTTTCTCTCTCTAGCTGCCTTCAAGATTATCCTGTGTCTTCGTGTGGGTCTCTTTGGGTTCATCTTGATTGAGACTCTATGCTTCCCAAATCTGTGTAATGTTTTCCTTTGCCAAGTTAGAAAAGCTTTCTGCTACTATTTCTACAACTAGGTCTTCTATCTCCCGGTTACTCTCGTCTCTGTCTGGACCCTTATGGTGCTGATATTGTTGTGTTGATGTTTCCCAGAGGTCCGTCAGACTTCACTTGTTTCTCTTCATTTTCTTTTCTTGTCCATGTTCTCCTTTGGGGATTGCTGTTACCTTGTCCTTTAATTTGCTGATTTGATCCTCTGCTTCATCTAACCTGCTGTTGATTCCTTCTAGTATAGTCTTCATTTCAGGTATCATAGTCTTCATTTTTGACTCTTTCTTTTTTATGTTTTCTATGCTCTTGTTTAAAGACTTTATTTTATTTTTTTAGAGAGAGGGAAAGGGAGGAAGAAAGAGAGGGAGAGAAACATTGATACAGGAGAGAAATGCTGATCAGCTGCCTCTCACACATGCCATGACCGAGGATGGAACTTGCAAACCCAGGCATGTACCTTGACTGGAAATCGAACTGGTGACCTTTTACTTTGTGGAACAACATCCAACCGACTGAGCCACCCTGGTCAGGGCTTCTGTATCCCTTTTGGGCTTACTATCTGTTTGTTAAGTTCTAAGAGAATCCATTCTTCTCTTAAGGTCCTTGAGCATCCTTATAACCATTGTTTTAAATTCTGCATCTGGTATTTTGGTTGCTTCCATTTTATCTGTTCCTTTTCATTCTTTTTCTAGGGGTTCCTCTTGTTCTTTTGTTTGGAGCACTTTTCTTTGTCTCCCCATTTTGTCTCTCTGTGTTAGGTAGATCTGCTATAACTCCCAAACTTTCTGTGATGCTTTTATGATGAAGGCATCTTTTGGGCTTAGGGGCACAACCTTCCAGCTCACCTGACCTCTGTGTTTCAGGAATGTTTCTTGTGTTATGTGCACCCCCTGCTGTAGGTGAGTCTTGAATGCAGTTGGCCCTTTCATGAGTGGAGTCAGCACTTCAGGCTGGGTCACTATAGGGGTAAATCTTGACCATCATGTATAAGACCCTGTGCCAGACTGCCGCGGCAGAATCTCCCTTTGGGTGTGCCGGTTGTGTGGCTAGTTTGGTCGAGGTCTGGTGCAGTCTACAGCCCACCAGTGGTTTTGTTGGTTCTGGTCTGTGTGGGTGGGGTTCAGGTTAGGTCACTGTCTGACGTTGTGTGCAACCGGCCCTGGGCTACATGACCGTAGCTACCATGCTGCTTGCCATTGTGTCTGTGTCTATTGGGCCTGTGCGTTGTGTGTGAAGGGCCACTCTGTGTAAAGAGTCAGTTTCCTCCAGCTGAGAGCTGGAGGCATCTCTTTAGAAGGATCCAGGCTTCCTGAGGTCTACCTCCACCTGCAGCTACTCTGATGCCCCCTGAGGTTACCTGGTCTTCCTCCTGAGCCTTTTGATGAGAGACTCTAGGTTGAGCCCAGGCTAGTTGAGATGGAGCAAATGGGTCCTCTAGTTGGCGGTCCCACAGTCAGTTGGGCACTGGATGAGGAGGAAGTAGTCCCCAATTCAAAGCCACACCCCTTAATCTCTGCCAGAGTCTCCAGCTCTGGGGGGAGGTTTTCATAGATTCAGGTGGGGTACAGCCAACTATCCCCCTTTTCAGGAGCAAGCTTGGCCACCCTGGGCTCAGGGGGATAGATCAAAAGGGTCTCTTGGGGATAATGGCAGCCCACCCTGCAGGAAGGGATCAGCTCAGCATGAGTATCTGGGACTTGACAGGGCTGATGTAAACAGTCTCCCATTGGGGGTGGTGCCTGTAAGCCTGCAGGAGGGGGGAAGGCACTTCTTTCCCTCCCCATGGTAGCTTGAGCTGACTCACACGGGATATTGTATTTGTCTCCCCAAATGTAGCCACACAGCCCTGAACTCAGGCTCCCCAACAGATGCCACACCAGGAGACACAGTCCAAGCATCCACTTCTGTGCTGCCCTCCCAGCACTCCGCCAGACCCAGCAGGTTGAGGCCAGAAGTCCCCACCCCGAACAGCAACCTTGCACCTCCCACTCTAAGAGGGCAAGGCAGGCTGAGCGGCTCAGGAGGTGGGGGGACTCGAGGTGGAGGAGAACCAGTCCTGTTTCCTAAGCCGCACAATTCATGGGTCTCCACCAAAAGCTTCCTCAGAAAATAGAGGTTGCCTGAAAGTCACTGCCCGGTGTGGCCAGCAACCCCCTGCCCAGGATCCGAGTATGGCAGCGTGGCCTCGCCAGCTGTCTGAGTCTGGACTGTGGCCTCCCAGGCTGGTGCTGTAACGACAGGCGTGCACATCCCTGGGAGGGTGTGTTCCCAGTCTCCCAGGCTGAATCCCCACTGAGTCCCAGCACCACATGGTAAGTGGACTCCTCTTCCCACCTCTGCAGCTCTGGGTTGGGGCTCCCTGTGTGGTGTTGAGACCCCATGCTCCTGGGGAGGAAGTTATGCAGCTGTGATGTAACTCCAGCTTTTCGGCTGCCACTGCACCCCTTTCCATGTCTCCATCCTCCTTACCAGTCTCTATGTAGTTTCTTCTGTGCTCTCTGATTATAATATTTCATATCAACTTAGCCTTCAGTTGGTTGTTCAGGTTGATTGTGCTATAGTTTAGCTATAAATCCAGTTTGGGGTGGGGAGCAAATGGGCGCAGCTTCCACCTGCTCTGCAGCCATCTTGGAAAAATGTGATTCCACCAGATTTAATAAGTAATCAGGAATTCACCCACGTGCCTCTTTTTCTCATTTTCCTCTGGTTCCCAGGCCCTTCTCCATGCTCACTTGCCCTCTGTCATGCTTCATGGGGCCTTCAGGGGTCCTAGATGCATCAATCTTCTNTATTTCATATCAACTTAGCCTTCAGTTGGTTGTTCAGGTTGATTGTGCTATAGTTTAGCTATAAATCCAGTTTGGGGTGGGGAGCAAATGGGCGCAGCTTCCACCTGCTCTGCAGCCATCTTGGAAAAATGTGATTCCACCAGATTTAATAAGTAATCAGGAATTCCCCCACGTGCCTCTTTTTCTCATTTTCCTCTGGTTCCCAGGCCCTTCTCCATGCTCACGTGCCCTCCGTCATGCTTCACGGGGCCTTCAGGGGTCCTAGATGCATCAATCTTCTGTGGGAACAGGCCTATTGAACACATATGTCATCACCAAGCCCCATGCTGAGTCATGTCAGCAGACTTCTCAATACAAACCTAAACATATGCAAATATAACATAAATGCATAATATACATTTATAGATATGGAGTCCTATAAAACTTTATGATATATAAGGAGACAAATAAATGTTCAATAATACAACTTACATTCCTGCGTATCTCACCCTATGATGAGGGTGCATCTTGCAGATGGTGGGCTGCAAGAAAGACCCCCTTTGGCCTTTATGTCTGTCTTCATAACGGCTGTTTTAAATCTGTCTTCCTCATTTCTAAAGACATAAGCTCTGACGTAACCTCTACTTCCAGGGAGGCCTTAGACCGGGAGGAGACACGCAGGCAACTTGGTTGGAGTAACAGTATCACGTTGTGTAAATAACAAACACAAGGAAGATACCGTGGAAGCAGATCTCAGAACCGCAGCTGCTGCTATGCACCTAAAAGCGAAAGTTCGGGATATCAAATGGCAGTTAAAAATGTCGAAACGCTATGTACAACATTAAAGCTATGCAAATAAGGAATAGTTTTACTTCTGAATATATGTACCCATATACATATATGTGAAGATATACATATCCCCCCAAACTATATATGTGTTGATTACAGATATAGATGTAGATATAAATATCTCAACCAAATGGATAACATTTACTGGATTATTTTTTAAGTATCCCAGCCCTGGTCCTTGGACTAAACAAGTGAAACTTTGTGTAAACTTTAAACAATCAAATAACTTCTTGTAAAATAAGAGTTGAGTAATGTATTTCTATACCCAATAACATATGCAATTAAATTTATATTATACTATACATAAAATCTTGGAAAATATGAGACTGTGTATATATATAACATATACATAACATATAACACGCACACACACGCACACACACGCACACACACAATCTTGTGTCCACCCAAGGAAGAAAACACCTACTGAGCACTCCTTGTGGTTAATCAGGCCCGAATTTAAACGCAGGGCCTCGTGGCTGCTGTCCAACAGGGGCTCTCCTGCACACCACGCTTCGGAAAGAAGCCCGCTGAGCTGCCTGCCACTGGCACCCTGTTCCTGCCACCTGCACAGACCCTTGTAAAGGAGCTCCTAGGACAGCAAATGAACCCATGGCCTGAAGACCTGCCCTATTCGATCAGAGCTGCGCAGCCGCATCTTCACTTGCATTTTCACTGACCAATCAGAGTGACTCCATTCTGACCAATCCGGACAGTGCTTCTTGGACCAATCAAAATGTGAGGATTTGGCATCTTCATCCACATGAGATCAGACCAATCAGGGACCAGGGACGGGACCTGTCTGCTATAAGTCAGCTCCCCTCTTTATCTGGAGTGCACTTTTGGTTTCCTCTTGAGACTGAGTCTGTCCGGGTCGAGAAGTTGCACGGCAGCTGGCCTCTCTGGCTGGGACCAGAGCGGAGCCCACCCACACTGCAACACCAGGGCCCCCTTGCCCCAGGGCTGCCTCACACCCGTGTTCTGTCAAAACTGAGCTGATTTCGCTGAATAAGGTCTCCCCCTTCACCTCACTGCCAAATGGGGAGTCCTGTTGGTGTTGAATGGGCGCCAATGGCTGTTGGTTGATACTTGAGAAGAAATGAGATTATTAAATATACTGTTTTTTAAAAATCTGAGAAAAACAATAGTAGTGACTATAAAAGAAGAGTGAAAACTTAGAAGGCCCTAGGCCAGGCTGTCAATGTCCAGCAGAAACCTTTGTGTTGTGGCTGCTACAAAGTCACTGGACATACATAACTTTTCGTGTGTGTGCAGACTGAGTCCCAGCTATACTCCTGAAATGACCAGTAATCAGCTAATTAAGTATTTTTGTCTAGTAACCCATCTTTGATTGTTTTGAGTGAGTGTGTAGGATGAAAATCGATTTCATAGTGCTGGTTGTTTTGATAGATGTTAGTATGTTTTCTCCTGAGGCTTGTCTATTCATGGAAATTATATATTCTGTTTTTCAATTATTGGGTTAGGTGATATAAAAAAAAAACACACACCAGAAAACTTTTATTTGAGAACAAAGAATAAAACATCAGAACTATCCAATAATTAGAACACAAGGTACAATTGCTTTGTTCCATGAAAACTGCCACAGGTAGTTCCCTAGCTGTGGTTCGATTTTCCTCATTCAGACCTCACCTGACCTCCCAGTGAGACTATTTATTAAGATAGGGGCAGGATGGGGGCCTGAGCAGCCAGTAAATTGCCTCTCACAGCATGAAAAAAAAATTGAAAGCAACTTTGTTTTCTTTATGTAGCAACTTCTTGAAGCTGGGGACTTTGCCAGTTAACTCCCTGCCCTGGAAGCACCAAGGGGCTTGTTACAGAACTGCAACATAACAATTAAAAACTTACAATTAAGCAGAGGGAATTAGAAGCACTTAACTTCTGTCATTTCGGAGCCCAGGAAAAGAAGACCTTGTTACAATATCCCTTGGGTTTGGCTGTAAGGGGAATTAGCAACAGTGAAATCAGAGAGAAACTTGGAAAGAAAGTGCGAAATTTCTCCTGGGAGCAGATGCAGGGCTCACACATGGTGCATAGATCATGTGCCCGTCCCCGAACACATGGTGCCTTGTTCTCAGTGCGCCCCTGACTGTAGTTTAGGACAGCCAAGTGCGCTCCCCATGCTGGCTGCAGGCTCACCCAACCCCTCCGCTCAAGCGCCATGAGGCTCTTTTGCACACAGGGTCTGACCATTGAAATAAGCTGATTGTTCCAAGGACGGACCCTCTTATCCCACGTTACCATTGATTTCAATATCTGCATGGTAGGATTCCAGATGAATAACTTAGTTTTATTTTAATATTTTGATGATGTCAGAGCACTTCTGGTAAAGGAGCCAATGAACTAAATATGTAATTGGGTATTTTACTGAGTATACACGTGACTCACAAGAAGCTGTCTGATTGATTAAAGTTTGCACATACCTTTCAGTTATTCATTCAACCCAAGAACTGGGGCAGGAACATTTGAAATAAAAAACCAATAAACAGCACTGAACATTCGGTCACATCAGTGAAAAGCACAGACGATCACTGGGTAGACTGAGGTGCCTTACTTCCCCCAGGGTACAGCAGTTCAGCCCTCCTGCCCAGGGAAGTGCTGATGATTCCGGAGGAGGCGGAGGGCGAGGGGAGCTCTCCTTCTTGCTGGCGACTTGGAGGACTGGGCTCTGGATCCGGATCATTTTTGTCATTGTCTGCTAAGGGTCCTCCCTCCACGGCTGGCTACACACGCCTCCTGGATGGAAACACACGCACGTGGCTTAGGCCTCCCTCAGCCTCCGCACCCCCATGTCTTCCTCCTGCCGACTTAAGACAGTATTCCGATGCCAATGCGTCAACAACAGTAGCACACTATTGATCATGAGATAACAGGTGTACTAACGCTTTGGATATTTCATTAAGTATCATTTGGAAAGTCATGCCATTTTCTAATGGGCTGCGGTGTTGAGAGTTTGTGTATCGCTGCATTGAGGGCTGCAGAGGTACAGCCGTGCACTCCCCCACAAGGGCGCCTCATTCTCCCCGTGGGGTAGCTGCTCATCGTTCGCATCTTCTCTTCCCGCGCATCCTGAGCCAACGCCTCACTGATGATGAGTGCGATCACTCTGATCACCCCAGTGTTCTTGGACTATGTTGATTCTAGATTGCATTTCATTTCACTTATTTTGTTTTTCTAGTAGTTACTTTTATTGCTTTTTTCCCTTACCTCTTACCCCCCCATACCTTCTTCCATCTCCACTCACTCTCTCCCCCTTCATTTATTTTATCTTTTTTTTTTTAGTCCAGTGAATGTATTTTGTTTCCATGACTTCTGCCTTTGTTATTTTATATCCACTTTACTCCTTTCACCTTTCATGCTCTGTTTCAGAACTACTGGGTTTGGGGGGTTTTTTGCATAGAAGTTATTCTTCTGTTCCAGTTGGTCTGAAGTGTGTGTGTGGATGCGTGGGTGCATGTGTGTGCATGCTGTGTGTGTACAGTGAAATGCTCCTTATCAACAACATAAATGTAACATGTTCCTCTTACTATGGTAGTTTGCAGCTATTTTTCTTAACATTTTTCCATACACCGCATAAATCTTTTTTCAGTTTCAGTTGTATTTTTACCTTTCTTTAAATAATAAAGCATAATATGCCCCAAAGTTCCATATTTTCTTCCATCTTCAGTATTAAAATGGCTACACAAAGATCCACCAATTTAATAACTTTAAAAAATGCATATTGGTAGGGCAGTTGTCACAATACAATCTCATGAAATTGTTTCAAATGCAGTTGCAGACAATTTAACTCTAGGACAATCATCCTATGGGAAAAACCAAAGGAACTTTCCGGCCAACCCAGTATAAGTGTTGCTGAGCACCTGCCATATCGGGTTACTCCTCGAACGCGCCTCACGGACGGACGGTCTGCTTATGAGAAGCAGGTCTGTGGTTGCAGGTGAGCGGGGAGCCGGCCGGCCGACAACACCATACCGCTAACAGGACTCAGTAAAACAACACAGCGAGCTCTCCGTGGTGGCTTTATGCTGATTTTGACACTTATTTTAATTCTCATTATGAAATATATTACATGCACCACGTAATATATATCCTCTTAATATTCACATGTTTCAAAGTAAAGCAGAACGATCTGCTATCACCACACACGCAGGAAACGCACATCAGCACTCAGACGCTGGGCATCCGCTCCCGCTGGCCCCGATCAGCTGCTGCAGCCTCAGCGTTATTCTAGCCGATTCCTTGAGATTTTTCTAATTTTATCTGAAGTGTTTGTATCTTCAAATATGTGTGTATCTCTTGTGAGCATGAGATTCAGAGAATCAGGCTGAAAGTGTTCTTTTGGCTTTTCTTTTCTACGCTCAGCTTCTTGCTGAGGAGATTCATTCATGCAAGTGCTGATGGCTGGAAATCACTTAAAAAGTAACTGCTGTGTAGCGTTACATCGTTTAAACATAAGCGCTCCGATCTCCTGTTATTACAAATAAGAACTCAATGAGTGCCTCTGGGCAAGTCTCCTTGGGAAAGTACAAATCATGTTAGAGTCAGCACCTAGCAGATAAATAGATGGGTCATAGACCATTTACTAGGTGACTCCTGATTGTCACAGTGACTGCACAGCTGTCACTCCTACTCCTAATGCACCAGAGTTCATTTTGTTCCACACTGTCATCCTAACCTAGTATGTGTACTCATATAAATAGTTGCCACTAATCACGAAGGAAATGTAAATGAAGAACACAGGGTGTCACCCCTCACCCGTCAGATGGCCACCATCAATAAATCAACACACAACAGGTGCTGGTGAGGATGTGGAGAAAGGGGAACCCCTGTGCACTTTTGGTGAAACTGTAGATTAGTAGAGCCACCATGCAAAATAGTGAACAATTAAAAATAGAACTATCATATGACCCTGCAATTCTACTTTGGGGTATTTATAGAAAGAAGGAAGGAAGGAAGGAAGAAAGAAGAAAAAAAGAAAGAAGAAAGAAAGACACTAATTCAAAAAGACATGTGCACCCCTGTGCTCACTGCAGCATTATTTACAATAGCCAACATATGGAAGCAACCTAAGCTTCCATCAATAGATGAGCGATAATGGAGCTGTGGTCCATACACATATCTGGGCATTCTGTGACCTAATGAAGTTGACGCATGAAATTAACTATCATAACATCCAGTTTTTGATATGATGGTGAGGGCAAAAATCACTCCTCAAGAAAATAATTTTCAGATTTCTGGCCAAGACGGAGGCATAGGTAGATACATCCTGCCTCCTTGCACAACCAAAAGAAGGACAACAACAAATTTAAAAACAAAAGGCAACCAAAACTGCCAGAAAATCAAACTGCACGGAAGTCTGACAGCCAAGGAGTTAAAGAAGAAATATTCATCCAGACCGGCAGGAGGGGCAGAGATGGGCAGCTGGGTCGCAAGGTAGCAGATGGCAGAAGCTGCCAGGTGGCGGCTGGTGAGTGGGCAGTCCCACATTCGTATGCAGATAAACCGGGAGAAACGACTGGAGAGTGAGACACACCCACAACCCAGCGTTCCGGTGTGGGAAAAATAAAACCTCTAAACCTCTGACCGAAAAAACCTGTGGGGGTTGAGGTGGCAGGAGCTCTCTGGGGGTTTAGGGCTGGGGTTTAGAGACACTCCGAGCCTCACAGGAGAGTTCATTGCAGAGACCCATAGGGTCTTAGAATCTACACGAAACACCCACCCGGGAATCAGCACCAGAAGGTCCCAATGTGCTTGTGGGTAGCAGAGGAAGTGACTGAAAGCCGGTGAGAGCTGAACAAGTGGCACTGTTCTCTCTGGGACACCTCCCCACACACAGCGCCATAATGCAGTGAAAAGCGTTGCCCTTTCTTGGCAAATACCTAAGGCCCCACCCCTTTCTACATAACAGGCATGCCCAGACAAAATAAAAAAATGCCCAAATGAAAGAACAGATCAGAGATCCAGAAAAAATACAACTAAGCAATGAAGAGATAGCTAACCTATCAGATGCACAGTTCAAAACAATGGTAATCAGGATGCTCACAGAAATGATCCGGTGTGGTCGCAGAATAAATGAAAAAGTGAAGGCTAAAGGGAAATAAAGGAAAATGTACAGGGAACCAACAGTGATGGGAAGGAAACCAGGACTCAAATCAACAATTTGGACCAGAAGGAAGAAATAACCATTCAACCAGAACAGAATGAAGACACAAGAATTCAAAAAAAAAAAATGAGGAGAGGCTTAGGAACTTCTGGGACAACCTTAAACATTTCAAAACCAAATGATAGGGTTACCAGAGGGAAAAGAGGAAGACCAAGAAGTTGAAAACTTATTTAAACAAATAATAAAGGAGAACTTCTCCAGTCTGGCAAAGGAAATAGAGACTTCCAGGAAGTCCAGGAAGATCAGAGAGTCCCAAAGAAGCTGGACCCAAGGACGAACACACCAAGGCACATCATAATTACATTACCCAAGATTAAAGAGAAGGAGAGAATCTTAAAAGCAGCAAGAGGAAAGGAGGCAGTTACCTACAGAGGAGTTCCCATAAGACTATCAACTTTTTTCTAAAAAGAAACCTTACAGGCAAGAAGGGGCTGGAAAGAAGTATTCAAAGTCATGAAAGGCAAGGACCTACATCCAAGATTGCTCTATCCAGCAAAGCTATCACTTAGAATTAAAGGGCAGACAAAGTGCTTCCCAGATAAGGGCAAGTTAAAGGAGTTACCATCACCCAGCCCTTATTATATGAAATATTAAAGGGACTTATCTAAGAAAAAGAAGATAAAAATATGAACAGTAAAATCAACAACCAAACTTAAACAAAAACAAAACCAAAAACAAGTAAGCAAACAACTAGAACAGGAGCAGAATCACAGAAATGGAGATCACATGGAGGGTTATCGGTGGGGAAGGGGAGGGGGGAAAATGGGGCAGAAGGTACAAGGAATAAGAAACATAATGGTAGGTAGAAAACAGAAAGGGGGAAGTTCAGAATAGTATAAGAAATGTAGCAGCCAAAGAACTTACGTATGTACAACAATGGACATGAACTAAGCTGGGGGGGAATATGGGTGGGAAGGGGGTGTGCAGGGTGGTGGGAAATAAAGGGGGGGAATGGGACAACTGTAATGGCATAATCAATAAAATATATTTAAAAAATAAAAAGAAGTTTAAAAAAATAATTTTCAAACCATAGACGATCACATAAGTAGGAGAACAAAAAGTATTCCCGCCCCCCCTTTTTTTACAGTTAGGCTAAAAGTTGAATACAAAGTTAGATTTGTTCATTTCTAATATTTATGCATTTAAATTTAAAAAATTTAATTTTGATGCACATTGTGTGAAATATTTGATGACCTCACAGTAAAAGGTACAAAATAAAGTCCAAAGAAAATCTTCCTTCCCATCTGAGTCACACTGTGGCCTCCCCTCTGTGTAGGAAACCACCCCGCTGGCCGTGGCCCTTCCGTTCTTTAGTACAAGCAAATCTTACATACATTTTATTTTACGTACATTTTATTCTCTTAGCCATATGCCTTAGAGATTTCCCCATAATAGAAGTTCACACACACACACTATATATATATATATATATATATATATATATGTGTGTGTATATGTGTGTACATATATACAATATATTACAAATATGTATTGGACATTACAAATATATATTCAATAATATTTGTAACTGTTTTGTGCTTTGATCCTATGCAATTTATTGAGACTCACTTTATGGTGAAATGAATGGCCCATTTTTTAACAGTTTTAGATGTCCTTGTAAAGAATCTCCCCTCTCTTTTTAAAGAATGTGATGTACAACAGTGTATATACAGAAGTAGCTCACTGTTTTTATGGTCAAGCTTATTTTTTTAATCCTCACCTAGGAAATGTTTTCATTGCTTTTAGGGAGCAAGGAAGGGAGCGTGAGAGGAGAGAGAAGCATCAATCGGGTGCCTCCCGTATGTGCCCTGACCAGGAATCAAACCCACAGCTAGGTATGTGCTGTGACCAGGAATCGAACCCATGACCTTTAGGTGTACAGGATGACACTCCAACCAACTGAGCCACACTGTTCAGGGCTGTTCAAACTTATTAATTAAACAGTTTATATGTTTGATATTTCTGCAACCAGTATATTGCTGGCTCATTTATTTTGTTAGGTTTATGTGATTTACCTTTTATTTCATTTTCATTTTTCTACTCTGCAATATCTATTGTTTAGAGACCTTTTTTACATTGATTTTTACTTACTTAAGAAAGGAAGCATTAATCAGTTGGAAGGGGGCAGGAGAGGGCGCGCCCTGGTGTGTGGGCTTTGACCTTACCTGAGGCACATGGGTTGGCCCAGCAGAACCCCCGGCGGGGCAGTGCGTTTGGAACCTGTTCTCACGGCCTATAGACGACGGGCACCAACACAGGCCAAGAATGCGCCTGCCTCCCTCGCTGGAGCCAGGGGTGACCTTGGAGTCGTCTCCTCAGTAGCGCTCTGGGAGCAGGCCCAGGGCTGCCTTTCTCTGGCAAAGGGACTCGAAGTCCGCAAAACTAAACGCCATCGCCTTTTCTTAGGAGCCTTTTGAACTGGACATGGCAGGTTATCTCACTCCACAGAAGGCCTCCCGCGCTGGGCAGGGTGGGTGGGTGGATGCTATGAAGGTGGGTGATGGGAGCGCTCCCATGGACACGCTGGGTCTGTCTCCGCGACACTGAGGGTGGGGAGGTGGGGGCAGAGGAAACAACACAAAGTGCACTGAGCTCGTGGTGTGTCCCCCTTGCTCCTCGTGGAAGGCGCTTTCTCCCATCAGGCGTTTCTCCTCCGTGTCCTCTTTCATCCCCCCCGCAGGGCAGTGCTGCGCCCTCTGCCTCCCTGCCCTCCTTCTCATTTTCCTTCCTCGTTCTTTTCTTTCTTTCTTTCTTTCTTTTTTTTTTTTTTAACTCACTCCACTACTTGTGGGTAGGTAGTGGAGTGTTTCAGGAATTCAGGCTGTCCGGCCCAGGAGTCTGGCTTAGCTGCCTTCGGCACATTTTGCATTTCCCGCAGGTGCTTTGGGGACATCCTCATTTCCATCTGCCTGTCCCCATGTCTCTGCACTTAAAGCTAAAATGCTCGAGAAAGAAAAAATCATTGTAAATTAAAGACACAGCAGATGGCAGCCCAGATGGAGGCATAGGTAGACACACTGTGCCCCCTCACACAACCAAAAGAAGGACAACAACAAATTTGAAAACAAAAAATCACCGGAGCTGACAGAAAATGGAACATAAATAAATACAACATTGAAAGTATTAAAACTTTGGGTGGGTGGACTGGGATGGGAATAAAAGGCAGAAAACTGTACTTGAACAACAATTAAAATAAGAAAAGAGAAAGTATTAAAGCTATTCATTCAAATATGGGTTTCCTCTATTATTATTAGCAATAAATTCCAACTTAAGTGTGTATTTGCCTCACAATATTAGCTAATAACAATATCAAACCATCCCCTTAGTAAAAAGCATTCGCATTAAGCTTCCAGAACAAAGTGAAAAACCTGAAAAATTATCAGAGTAGCATCACACTGCAGAGACCCTTGTAATTTAGAAAGATGTGTGGGTACCACAATTCAAATTTGAGAGCTGCTTTTCAAGCTTCTTACTTGAAAAAAAAAGTTCTCTGGAACTTTTTAAAAAATTTTTATTTATCTTTAGAGGGGAAGGGAAGGAGAGAGGGAGAGAAACATCAATGTATGGTTGCCTCTTGTGCGTCCCCTACTGGGAACTGGCCTGCAACCCAGGCATGTGCCCTGACTGGGAGTCGAACCATAATCCTCTGGTTTGAAGGCCTATGCTCAATCCACTGAGCTACACCAGCCAGGGCAAGAACCTGTTTTTGATGTTGACAAACAGGACTGAAGTTGGGGAAGGAAACCAGATGAGGAGAAGGTCAGTCTGACTCCAGTGTCAACTCATGTGTTCAAAAAAACACAGAAAGCCGTGGCAAAAAGCTTTCAAATGAACGTTAGAACAAGTTGGTCATTGTAGGAGATCTATGATGCTAGTTAACACTCAGGCAGTTCTATTTTATTTTATTAAAAATATTTTATTTATTTATTTTTAGAGAGAGGGGATGGGAAGGAGAAAGAGTGGGAGAGAAACATCAATGTGTGGATGCCTCTCATGTGTCCCCTACTGGGGACCTGGCCCATAACCTAGGCACGTGCCCTGACTGGGAATCGAACTGGTGACCCTTTGCTTCACAGGCCTGTGTTCAATTCACTGAGCTACACCAGCCAGGGCTGCAGTTCTATTTTAATAAGGAAATACTCAAAAGTCACTTTTGTGAATGAGGGAAAGTTGCACCACAAAATACATATGCCCAAGAGTAGATTTTGCTTCTTAAAAGAGTAAGTGATGTAGAAACTATGTCATGCTAATGACTAGTTAAACAATTATCTTTACTGGATTATTACTTTAAAATCCAGTGGCAAACTTACCATATTTTCCTATGTATAATGTGCACTTTTTTTCCCAAATTTTTGAGGGAAATATAAAGATGTGCATTGTACATGGGTAGTACCTGAAATACCTTGTATCTGTTCTTGTGTTTTGTAATTATTTGTTACATAAAATCTCTTGTACCATAATATGTTAGAAAATAAATGCTAAAATTTCTTTATAATACGAAAAACAAGAATCTCAATATAAATAAATAAATAATTGAATTTAAAAATTTAAATGAAGTATTTTTTCCTGAAAGTTTGGTCCAAAAATGGGGGTGTGCACTATACACAGCAAAATACAGATAGTCTGTATTTTCCAGACTAAGTCTATACTCAGTCTAAGCTTATGATCACACCAAGTATCTGTGATTTTTTTTTAAACAGATTGAATACTTTTTTAAAAATATTTTATTTATTTATCTTTAGAGGGGAAGGAAAGGAGAGAGGGAGAGAAATATCAATGTATGGTTGCCTCTGCTGAGGACACACAATGTATCATGTGTCCCCTGCCGGGAACTGGCCTGCAACCCAGGCATGTGCCCTGACTGGGAATCGAACCACGATCCTCTGATTCACAGGCCCATGCTCAATCCACTGAGCTACACCAGCTAGGGCCAGTATCTGTGATTTTTGAAAATAGGAAATAGTTTCAGATCCCACGAGTTCAGGTCTGGTAGTGGTCATCACTATTGGACAGATAGTTATTTCTAACTCCTTTTGGTGGACAGAGTTGCTGTATGCACATTTTAAAGGTACTATACCTCATGAGTTCTAATATTTCTGTTTAATTCTTGCAAATTGTTGGAGAAAATAGAAGGTTCATGTAGAAGATTTTGTACACATCACCTCAGGATTATGTCAAGTTGCTGAAAAAATTAAGAACAGTAAGTTTGTGCTAAAGTCATTTGGAATCATTACAATACAAGACCTTTGACCTTAATAAAAATTTCAAACCGTGATCAACTGTTTAAGAATGTTGGCATACTACCTAGCTCAATGTTAATTTCTAAAAACTCAACACACACACTATCCTTTTAATATAGAGGTTGCATTTTTAAAACAAGGGTGAAAATTAATTTTTTTATGAAGACACAAATGAGAGAGGGGAAAAAGACCAGGTGTTTGGAAACATGTCCACTGTCATGTGATTTTTGCCGGCAAAAATAATGTGAGCAAATGATCTCCAAAGCTTTATGTGTGCCTGCTAAACAAACTTAGAATTCTCTAACCTACTTTCTCTTACTAAAAATGAAGACTTAAATATGCTTATTATCCTTTTAAAATAAAACATGAACAGCTTTAGATTTATTTTAAGTTCAAATTTCAACAGTATGTTGGCATTTGTGGAAATATATTAAAAAATGTCTGATTTAGTACATACAAAAGTAATATATTTGTTTCATTTTGGTATAATATGTGTTGTGAGGTGTCATTTTTAGCTCTGGTACTCACTAAACACAAATATTACAGTATAATACACCTATAAACAGGTCTTCAATTTATTAATCACAAAATATTAGATATAATTTCAAAAATATTGAGGCATATTTACTCACATTGTCCTTAATAAAAATATTATCATTAATATAAAATAATTTCATTATGCATTAGTGTGTACAAAATGTGTATATAATTGATTAATTAATTATATTAAAATATAAGTCATTTACTGTCTCTGTAAAAATATTTTTTTATTTTATTTTTATTTTTTATTTTTTTAATTTAATTCTTATTCAAGTACAGTTTTTTTTTGTTTTATATTCCCTGCCCTGCCCCCACCAGTGCTCCCCACCTCCCTCCCATTTCTGCCACCCAACTTAATTATTGTCCATGTGTCCTTTATACTTATTCATGTGAGTCCCTCCCCCCTTTCCCCTATGATTCTCTCCCCTCTTCTCTCTGGACCCTGTCAGCCTGTTCCATATTTGAGTGTCATTGGTCATATTTTGCTTGCTTGTTTGTTTTGTTGTTTAGATTCCCGTTAAAGGTGAGATCATATGGTATTTGTCTTTCACCACCTGGCTTATTTCGCTCAACATAATGCTCTCCAGTTCCATTCATGTTGTTGCAAAAAGTAGGAGTTCTTTCTTCCTTTCTGCAGCATAGAATTCCATTGTGTAAATGTACCATAGCTTTTTGAATTAGTCATTTACCGATGGGCATCTAGGTGGCTTCCAACTCTTGGCTAGTGTAAATTGTGCTGCTTTGAACATTGGGGTGCATAGGTTCTTTTGGATTGGTATTTCAGGGTTCTTAGGATATATTCCTAATAGTGGAATTGCTGGGTCAAAAGGCACGTTCATTTTAGTTTTCTTAGAAAGTTGCATACTGTTTTCCATAGTGGTTGTACCAGTCTGCAATCCCACCAACACTGAACTAGGGTCCCCTTTTCCCCACAACCTCTCCAGCACTTGTTGTTTGTTTCTTTGTTTATGATAGCCATTCTGACTGGTGTAAAGTGGTATCTCATTGTGGTTTTAATTTGCATCTCTCTGATAGCTAGCGATATCGAGCATCTTTTCATGTGTCTCTGGATCCTCTGTATGTCCTCCTTGGAGAAATGTCTGTTCAAGTCCTTTGCCTCCTTTTCAATTTGGTCTTTTATTTCTTTTTCCTGTCTGTGGATAGACAAGATCTCTGTGGCTAGAACTTCCAATGCTATGTTGAATAGAAGTGGTGAAAGGAGACACCCTTTTCTTGTGCCTGATCTTAGGGGGAAAGCTTTTAATTTTAGTTTGTTGAGTATGATGTTGGATGTAGGTTTCTCATACATGGCCTTTATTATGGTGAGGTATGCTCCCTCTACTTCCACTTTGCTGAGTGTTTTTCTCATAAATGGGTGCTGTACCTTATCAGATGCCTTTACCAAATCTAT